>NC_071390.1:177971787-178285168 GCF_022682495.2 Desmodus rotundus
ACAGCAGAGTGATTCGTGCCTGTCTGGTGGAAGCGCCGAGATTCGGGAGTCAGGCTGACTCAGCTTGGTGTCAGTTGTGGGTGCTTGGGGAAGGAGATTAGCCGCTCTGAAGCCGAATTTTCTCATCTGTAAAATGGAAAAAGAATGAGGAACTGCAGCGGCAGCTGTTTTTCTTGTTTTTTGTTTTTTGTTTTTTTACTTCCCTGTTTGCTATTCAGTCCCCTTGCTCATGAGAACATCTCTTTCCACTGGAGACCGCCTCCCCACTCCTTTGTGGCCCTGAGGACTGTCAGTCAATGCGGTCCCTCCCTCCCCCTGAGATGCACCTGGGAGGTGGCCAGGCTAGCCTCCCAGACCCTACCCAGCTCCACCAGTGCGTGCTCCAGGGAGTGTGTGCGACCCAAGCCCAGCCGCTCAGAACCCTTCCCCAGAGCCGGAGGCCGAAGGCTTCTCTTTTCCCTCCTGAAGCGGGTGCTGTGTGAAAACAGGTCTGCATTGTTCACCGTTTGTTCACCGTCTGTTCACCGTTTTCCTTAGCAGCTGGTGGAACTGAGGTCGGTCTGTAGAAGGAAGACTGAGGCCCAGAGCAAAGAAACAGAAGCAGGTGCAACTATCTTAGCTACACAATACAGTGTGTGTGTACATGCACTTACATCCACACGTATATGCCCTGTAAGCAGTACACGAGCATGTGTGCACATATACACCCCCCAGTAGTATATGCACGCTTACATGTATGTGTAGGCGCATAAATGTGCACCCACTGAACAACATATAGGTGTGTATGCATATATTGCCCCACATGTATAGGATAGATACATGTGCACATATGTATGCACACACACATACATGTGCTCACACACGGCAGTATATCCACATGCACACACATATGTGTGCGCCCGCGTATGCATGTGTACGTGCTCCCTGCGCAGTGTACGCACATGTGTACAAATCATACAGAGAACACATATGATGTATAGTGTGAATGGGTAGGTGTTACATAGATGAATAAAGAACTTCACAATTAACCAATCAACCGGGAAGATCTGGGTGACTGACTGGTTGGCACTGGTTGTCTTTGGACTCGGGTCCTGAGGCTGATTGCCCACCTCCCTCCCCAGTGGCAAATGTGCATCACTCACCCTCGCCCCTCTAGTCACCGCCCCCCCTTGGACCCTCCCCCTGATGTGGGAGCCCGCCGGCATTCTGCTTCTGCTGCCTCTGAGTCCAGGGCGGAGTGTTCACTGAGTGGACTTGGAAGTGAACAGGGCTCCCTGATCTTCTAGGGAGCGAGGAGGAGACTTTGGGAGAATTTTCTGAGAGGTTTGCTTCCAAGGTGTCTTTTCTGGATGGGCAGTGGACCCTGTGCTTAAGGAGCCAGAGGGTTGGAGCAAAATGAACAGGGAGTTCATTAAAATTCATGGAGCCACCCGAGGCAGTCTGCTCATAAAGCAGCGGAAAGTGGCACCGAGTTTTGTGGTGATAGTCCTTCACGTTCCTCAAAGGGGGGGTCTGGGTGAGGCGGAGCAGGGACGCGCAGACGGTGGTCCCAGACTCCACACGGCCGTAGTATGCGAGGCCGATCGTTCCCGCACGCAAGCGTATCATTAGTGGCCTCATCCACATTCCAGACTCTCACACCTGCGTGTGAGTTTATGGTGTGAAGAAAACAGTTGATTAATAGCAGACTCACCAATTCAGGGCCCAGATGCCACACAGCCACTTCGGAGTTAAGCAGGGATTGGATTTTACATATGCGTGTGTCAGTTGGAATGTTCAGAAACATTTCACTTGGGTTTTTTTTCCTCTTAAAAATAATAGTCTTTTGGAATCTTGTGCATCTTTCAAGTTGCTGGGCCCTCTGGAGGTGGTGGGACAGGAGAAGCGCACAGTGGGGCTTTCAGTCGTACGGGAAACGTTTACGACCAGGCGTTCTGGGGGGCTGTGTGTGACGAGGTCCACGAGGCCATGGAGCTCACAGGTTGGCAGGGAAACAGACAAACACGCCAACAATAAACGAAGACGGTGTTTCAGCAGTGATAGTCACCGTAGGGACAAGGAGAGTGTGATGGCCTGGTGGGGGCGGCGGGTAGGATGGCTGCTTTCCTTGGGGGAGGGGGCAGCAGGGAAGGCCTCTTTGAGGAGGAAATACTTAAGCCAAGACATAACTGTGAAGAGGGATACAGACCATGTGAAGATCTGGGGGGGAGAACACCATAGACAAAAGGGGCAGCAGATGCCAAGGTCCTGAGGCAGGCACAGCGTTAGTAATGGGGCAGGGGCACTGTGTTTGCCATAGCAGGGCCTCAGAATACGAGGTCTGTCTGGAAAAAGTCCAGCCATTGCTACTGTAACGAGAAGGGTTTGCACGACATGGATGTAACCGGGCAGCCAAGGAGAAAGGACTGGAATGTGCATGTGTGAACAGTGATGACTTCACTGTACTGGTCAGTGGGGGCGGTAGATACCACTGAGTGAGCATGTGTACTGTGTGACCGTCGCATTCAAAATAACTGAGTGAGTAGAGCGATGAGTCTGCATCAGATTATGTGTTAAGCTTGAACATTCATCCATGGAAACTATTCGGATGATTCAGAAGGCCGCAGCCATGGGCAACTGGTGATTGGCAGCTTCATCACGACAGCACACCTACACATGCGTCATGTCCCATGCAGAGTTTTTTGGTGAAACATCAAATCACCCAGGTGACTCAGCCCCCCTACAGCCAGATTTGGCACCTTGTGTCTTCTGGCTTTTCCCAAAACTAAAATCATCTTTGAGAGGGAAGAGATTTCAGACCATCGATAAGACTCAGGAAACTATGACAGGGCAGCTGAGGGCAACTGGGGGACCTGTGTGAGGTCCCAAGGTGCCTACTTTGAAGGGGACTGAGGCGTCATTGTCCCGTGAACAATGTTTCTTGTATCCAGTCTCTTCTTCAGTAAAGGTCTCTTTTTCATAGTGCATGGCTGGAGACCTTCTGGACAGAGCTCATATGTGGTCGCTCTTCTAGGAAAGCGCGTGAGGTCACCGTCTGCAGCACAGCGGTTAGAGAGCCTCCGCTCAGACTCTGACAGCACTGAGCTGGAACCCCGGCCCCGGGCGGGTGGCTCTGGGCGAGCTGCCCGCTTCCCGGAGCCTGAAGAGTGAGCTGTTGTGTGAGAAGCCCTTCAGAATCCTGAAACACGGTGCTTATGCCTGGGAGCCTTGGTTCACACAGATGTCTTTCATGAAGGATGGAATTCGTTTCGTTTCAATGAAATATTTATTCATTTTATATTAATTAGGTTGTGTTTGGCTTGAGGCATACTTTGGAGGAATTTGCTGGCTCCCGGGATTGCTTTATTAAGAGCTACATATCACAGGAAATGCAGGCTCCCTCATGAATGCCTTCAGGCCCCGGCCAGAGCAGCTGACCCACTGCTGACCAGTTTGGCAGACTTAACCGCTCGCGTGCATTTCCCGCCGAGTTCCCACGATGAGTCTCGCTGCGTCTGCTGGACAGGCCCTCCCAGGCCCTCTCACTGCAACGTGGCTCCGACCTCACCCCCCCCCCCCCCCCCCCCCCCCCCCCCCCCGGCAATACGTTCCCAGCACCGAGGGCGGCAGAAGCACCAGGGCTGGCCCAGCCCCGTCCCCACAACTTCCTTTGGCGTTTCCCAACACTGTGGCCTCCCTGTGACTCCGGACGGGATCAGCGTGTGTGTGCGTGAGCCGTAGCATGAATTCATTATGAAGCCCACAGTCACCTCTTGTCATGGCCTGCGAACTCCCCTCCACCCTGCTCTCAGCAAGAACCCCTCCCCCCCTCAGACCTCCGACTTTCCACGTTGTTTGTTTCTCTGTTATGTACTCATTCCCACTCGTGTACCTGGGGTTGGCTGTTTAAAAGAAGCCCCCCAGTGCCCTCAGGACAAAAGCCAACTGTGTGAGTTTGCTGACACCCCTGTGACAAAGCCCTGCTCACAGGGCGGAGGTGGGGGTTTGCACGCAGGGTCGCTGTCTCAGCGGTGGCCTGACATCGAGTGTGTGAAGAGCTGGCTGCTTTGGGAGCCTCGGTCCCGGGTTTGTGGACGGCCGTCTCCTCCCTGTGTCCTCACATCGCCTTTACTCTGCGTGTGCATCTCCGCGTTTCCCCGTTTTTCCATGGACACTAGTCATACAGGACTAGGGCCCACCCGAATGACCCTATTCTACCTGAACTATCTCTTCAAAGACCCTCTCTTCAAATACGGTCACACTCTGAGGTGCCTCCTCATGGTGGGCATGGTTCCAGGCCCCTGGCAGTCATTTAAGAAATGCTTGCTCATCCAAGGAAGTATTTTTCTTGATGCCAACTGTTTCGTCTCAATTTATTTTTTTATTTAGGGATAGTTGGTGTACAAGCTTATATTGACTCTATCAGTTTCAGGTGTACTACAGTGTAGTGATTTGACACTTTTATACCTTCCGGGTCACCGCCCTACTAATTCTAGTAATGACCTGTCACTGTGCTGTAATACTTATCACAGTATTATTGACTGCATGCCCCTTCATCCTTTCACCCACCCCCCACCCCTGCCTTCAGGTGCCCACTCTTTGGGGCTCTGTTTCTGAGAGGCCAGCTTTTGCCCATCCCATTGAGTCCGCCATTGATCAGAGCCCACACGGGCTTTCTGTGCTCTGAAAAGTCATCCTACACTTTGTGTATCAGATGCGCTCAGCAACAAGAAGCAGAAAACCTACCTTACTGTGGCTTAAACAAAGAGGGGGTTATTTTTCTCACCTGAAAAAAAGTGGAAAGGTAGGTGGCTCCATCATAACGGGTTCAGCATCTCTGAGATGCCCATGGCCTCATGGTCACAAGGGGCTGCTGCAGCTCCGGACATTACGTAGGTGTTCAAGGAAGGAAAGACAAGAAAGTGGCAGCGGGGAGAAATGTGGACCATTTGTAGCTATTCCCTTTTATCCAGAAAGCAAGACCTTTCCTAGAAGCCTCTAGCAGACTAACATATCTCATTGGCAGGACCACGGTTACCTGTGGCTGCAGGTAGTTCCTGGATCACGTTGCCTCCTTGAAGAAAAGTGTTGTCTTGCTTTAGAGGGAGAAGGGTGGGTGTGCTCCGGCAGTTCATGGTCACTGTCTGCAGAGACAGTGTTCCTGTCAGCTGAGGATGTTTGAACAGTGGACCCAGCCTGACCCCTCTCTTTAGTAACTTTATTTAGTCCTGACCCCCTCCCCCAAATCAGTTGTTCCCCAGAATCTTGCTCCCGCAAACAAACCAGTGCCGTTTAATGTCACACTCTAGCTGTTTATTCATTCAACAGTGTTTGCCAGGTGTGCTCCAGCTGGGGCTGGGCTGGGTCAGCTGACTCAGGTAAGGGGGTGGCGCCGGCTGGCCCCCCAGGAGGGCCCCTGTAGGGGCAGTGCTGGCCTTGCACCCACCTCGTTCTGGGGCCCAGCTCGACTCTGGCCTCCCTGTTGCCGCGGCCCTCAGAGCCGGCGTGCCTGAGCTGTAAAGTAGGAATTCGAATCCCGACCACTAAGGTCATGGAGGATGCAGCCAGACAGAGACCGTCCTGAAGATTCTGGCAAAGAGATTCTCAGCTGGTCTGCCCGTCAGACCCCACGGGGAACTTTCGGAAAGTACAGAATTCTGGTTCCTCCCCGAGCTCTGGGTGGGATGGACCCCATGAACACTCAAGCTGAGCATGAAGTCTGGCTGGAGACGCCCAGGTTCCGGGGATGAGGGTTGCCGGCACCCTTACCCTCTGCTGACGCGAGGCCCACCCCCCATTTCCGACGAGTGGTGTGCATGCCACAGGCTGTTTTGGGGGCAGATCGCCGAAATCCACACTGGCTAGCATTTATTTGTTTGTCCTAATAAGTTGTAATTAATAATGATACATCAGTTCCTAAGTGAATTAGACTAATGAGGAATGTTAATTGGGTGCTTGCTTTTAGCAGCTTGGGTGGCTTTGGCCAAATTGCTCCATCTCCGCCTCATTAGCTGTGATTTCTTGCGGAAAGGCTCTAGGCCACCCGGCTGAGGTGCAGGGGTGCCCCTTGGGACCCCTGTGCCTCTCCTGTTTTCACGTGGAGTGTCTGGGGACCTGCTCTGTGTCGCCTGCTGGTGAGCAGTGCCATCAGCCCTCTAGAGCTCCTTGTCACGCGCTCACTAGACTGAAATGCTGCTCAGGCTCACAGATGCTTCCATCCCCTGGTTGCCACGGGATTCGGATCTGGCAGGAAGAGAAGTCCCTCCTCCCTGCTGGAGGCCACTGGGTCCTGGCGGACCTGGTATAAATGACATTCCAGTTCTCCATCCGTTGGCCTCTCTCTCTTTACTTGTAAATCCAAACTTCCAAGCGCTGTCCCACATCCTCTACCAACTACCCTTTTCACATCTTGGATGAAGTCAGACTTTGAAGCTCTATTCAGATATTATTAGCACTACTTTTAAAGTTGGAATTCTTATTCGACTTTGAAGCGTCTCTTCCAATTCTTCCCCATCTCTGAGCTGCTGTCACCCTCCTCCGGCCCCTGCCCAGGAGGTGACAGCCAGCTGGGCCTGTCCTCATCACCACTGAGAGTCAGGGACTGGGAACCAGAGTGTCTTGCAGGTGTGGGAGGAAGCGGCACCGGTGGAAAGTGGGGGCTGAGGAGGTGGAGAGTCAGGGTTTGAGCCCTGAGACGAGAGGAAGGCATGAATTCCTCCAGAGAGACTCCTCTGACCACCCATCCTCCCGCCCTGCGCCCGGCTGCCCCCAGTGAAGGAGTCACTCAAAAGTCAGACCGTCCCGGGCTTGCCTCTCCGCCCTGCTACTCAGCAGCTTGTGGAACTCTGGGCTGCCACCTCCTCGTCCCCGAGGAAAGAGGATGCTTTATTCCTAAGGGTCTTGTGGGGACTGAGTGGGCTGGTGAAGGGGACAGTTTGCTCAGTGTCTGGCCTCAGTGAAGCACTCAGTCCACAGAGCCACCGTCATTGCTGTCACTGACCTCCGACTTCTCCTTGACTCCCGCCACGAGCCTCTGCTTGGGCTTTCTCAGGGGCGGCTCCAGGGCAAGGACTCGAGTGCAGGGTGCGGAAGCGGCGGGCACACGAAGATGGGTGTGCAGCGAGTCAGGGGAGGGCGGGCAGGAAGGCTGCCAATACAGGGGGGGCCACCAGCCAGTTACCCTGTGGGCACACTCCCACTCTGGGAGCCTGGGAGCCCCAGACTTACCCCGCTGGGTGGGCAAGGGGCCTGGGGTAGAGCGGCCCAACTCCCAGCACGGGTCAGGCTTCGCTCCTTCGGCCTCAGTTAACCACCCCGGCCTGGCTGGCTTGTTTCATGGACCTCGGAGTGGGCTCCCTGGCCTGAGGCAGGGCTGCCTCTTCCACTTCCTGTATCTCCTGCTCCTTCTCCAGCACCCATGCTGGCCAAGATCGGGGGTAAATATTTGTAAGTAGGTGAGTCTGGTGCGACTCCTCCACATCACAGGTGCTGGAGGCGTGGCCAGAGCTGCTCCCTGGCAGGTTTTCAGAACGGAGACTTGAACCCCGAAGCAGAAATGCAGTGAGGGCTGATCTTGTTTACTTTTGGAACGATGGCCTGAACGTCCTCCCCTTGGCTGCCCCTCAGGTATGCATCGTGCAGAAGCGAGACACGAAGAAGATGTATGCAATGAAGTACATGAACAAGCAGAAGTGCATCGAGAGGGATGAAGTACGCAACGTGTTCCGGGAGCTCCAGATCATGCAGGGGCTGGAGCACCCCTTCTTAGTCAACCTGTGGTGAGTGCCCCCGCCCCCGGCCTGCAGAAGCCCCCCGGACAGAGCGCATCGCCCGCGCAGCTCTGCAGGGAGGAGCCCTGCAGGTTGCGAAGAGGAGAAAGGAGTGGGCTTTTCCGGGTTCAGATGTTCTTGCGGGTATTTTGCAGAGTCCACTTTCCGAGGACTAGTTTGTAAAGTGCGTGTTCTGATGAAGTCTTTAAACGTAGCTTAATTTAAATTTTAATTCTGTTTCCATGCCTGAGGAGTCAGAGTGGAAGGTGAATGTAGAGGAGGTCTTGTCCATCTGAGAACATGTGGACTGTGGTAAGAGAATGCCAAGTGCGTCTTCTGTGAGGGACTTTTCAGAAAACCACCCCCGTAGTGCCCATGGGAAGAAGGACTCGGGATGGCTGCCCAGTGCGGGTCCCTAAATTCCAAGTTCTGAACCCAGCCCACACGGCCCGTGGGATCCATCTTCCGGAACCTTCTGTCCATCCCATCCCTAGTTATTATCTCTGCTTTAAATTTGCACCCAAGAAACGCCACCCTGCTGGTGGTTCTCTGCAGCTGGGCCTTTGCACGGGACATCTCCTCTTCCCAAAACTCCCGCCTCCCCTGGCTCCCCAGCTTCCACGAACCAAATCCTGTGTGTGCCTTTTGTCCAGCTAATGAAGGCCTTAGGCCAGGAGCCTTCCAGAGCAAGGGCTGTTCCTTGGGTCTGGTTTCTGGGAGTCGGACGCAGCCTCAGACATGCTGACGGCTCTGACTGAACGTCTCCTGAGCTGGGTTTTGTTGAAGGGACAGGACAGACTATTCTAGGAAACAAATTCCATTTCATTCTGACCTCAGTGGGTGGTGATTGATCTTAAGAGCATCACAGGGGACCCGATGGGGAAGTCTAGTCTAGCCCGTTTTCCCAATGTCACCCGCTGTTTCGACTGCTCTCCATAGACGCACCCAGAACACTGCTCTCTGGTAAGGGCACTTGCTCTCTGCTCCCCGTGTGAGCACGAGGAGGGACACGGATCGTCCCGCCTGGGGAAACCCAGGGGTGCCGGGCAGGCGCCGCAGCCTCGGGCGTTTCCGTGGGGAAACCATCCATGTGTTACTAGTCTCGGTGGGAAGGGCGGGCTCCTCGTGTCTGCGGCAGCGACCCAAGCACTTCAGCCATTGGAGGGAAATAAACCCCTTTGGGCTTTCATTGCTGTACGAGGGGACTTTTAAAGTAGATTTCTAACCGGGACGCAACATACATTCATTATAAAATTCAGAAAACGGAATACCTAAGAAGGTGACAATGACCCCGAACCCTCCCACCCTCGGTTACTGTGGCGTCGATACGGAAACACACGGGACATTTTGTAGCTTTTTCAAAGTAACGGTTTGGTAGGAGTGTAGTCTCGTTGCTGCAAACTCAAACTCGTGGTGAATCCTTTTTATGGCTCCATAACGTTTGAACTGTAGTCCCGTCATAGAGGTTATGTCGGGCTGTTTCTGACGATCTTGCCAGCGTAAGTGATGCCGAGGTGAAGATCTGGGGGCTTGAACTTTCCTGGGGGAGGCTCCTTAGAGTGGGCAAGGGGGCCGGGTGCGCGTCTGGGCTGTGACGCGTGCTGAAGAAGGGCGTTATGTCGGAGCGGTCCCCCCCTTAGGCAGCGGTATTGGGTGTTTCATTCACGGTCTCCAAGACACCAGCCGATGAATGACAGACGCCCCTTCATGCCAGGAAAGTGCTGGGTAAGTAAGACCCTCTGCAAATGCTGGCCCCTGATGGCGTGATGTTTCTGTGTCCGCAAGGGGTGCGGGGGGACCTGCTGCTTGATTTGGGATATGTATATATTTGCATATATATTATAACGGGTGGACGATAGGAGATAATGCCCCTTCAAGGGACAGTGAGTCCTCAATCCGTTGGCTGCAGTGAGTGCGCTGCGCGGGGCGTGTTGCCAGGATTTATGCGGGTACGGGCACAAAAACTTCAACTTGCTTCGGCACAAAGGGGAGTGGCCGGGCTTTATGACTAAAGACTGAGTTCCAGCCAACGTGGTCTCTGGCCCCAGCTGTCGTCTTTTAGTTTGTTTTAGGGCCGAGACACATGCCGACCGCTGGCTGCCCCGGCGTCTCCTCCTGGCTGGACAGCCCCAGCAGAGGCTGAAGGTCACGGGCTGGCCGGTCAGACCTGGCTCATGTCACATGCCCCCCAGAAGCAGTGGGGGAGGGGGGAAGGTTGGTGGCACCTGAGTCTCAGGAACAGAGAATGAGGGAGGGGAACTCCAGAGGGAGACGGGAAGTGTGTCCAGAAACCAGCGGAGGCTGCACCAGCCACACAATCGATGGGCACCTGCTCCTCATGGGCTGATCCTGCCCTGCAGGCTTCCTGGCTGCCCTCAGACCACCCGGTGCCCTCAGATCTTCAGTGCCTGCAGGGAAGTGACCACTAACCCTTGTCTTTGGTTGGTGTCACCTGCAACTTCCTTAGTCCCCCTGTTACAGCCTCTTTGCTCTCCTGTTACTGTCCTGATGTTACTGCCCCGTGTTACAGATGGTGCAACTGAGTCACACCACTAGTAAGTGGAGAAGATGGAACTTGAACCCAGGCTGTCCGGCTTCATGGCCTCCCACCCCCGCATGAAGCCCTGTGGGCTGGGCCCCTGTTGGCTGCCTCCCCCGCCCCCGGCGGGATGGGAACACAGTGAGAAATTGCTTGTCGCTCCAAGGACACCACCGCCTTATATTAATTACCTGCCAGCTCTTCATCGCCTCGAGTGGTGGGTGAGGGATTGCGGCCTTGGAAACCCTGGCCTGGCACCTTCTCGCTCCTGTTTTTGCTGACGGGCTCAGTAGCGGGCTGGGTAAAGGCCAGGCGCGGGTTGCTTTTGTGACCATTTTGTCTCTAAAGAGTGAGTGGTGGCCTCCCCCGAGCCTGGAGTGGTCCAGGTTGGCTTGTCAAGAGCGGTACTTTTACCTGTTCTGAAGCAAAGCTGCTTTGTACTTGGGCTTCTGACCTGCGCAGGAGTGCGTGGGTGGGAGCCCTAGAGGGGGGCGGTGAGGAGGCCTCTCAGCACCCTGGCTCTGCGGCCCTCCACTCCCACCGTCCAGCTCTGCGTCCTGTGGGTGACGAGGCTGCTGGGCAGCGGAAGGGCTGCCCCCATGCGCGTGTCGAAGGCCTAACCTAACTCCCGCCATGACCGCGTCTGGACACAGGGTCTCTAGGTGGTTGTCAAGGTTAACGAAGGGACAGCTCCGTCCACATGGTGCTGTAAGGACCACACGGGGCAGCAGAGAGAAAGTGCCCTTACCAGCTCAGGCGTGGGGTGGCCGCGCACCCAGCACCTCCCTGGGGTTGCTGTTACGGGCCCTGGTCCTTCAGGCCGGCCTTCGGCTGCACAAATTGCTGTCTCGTTCTCTTCTAGCAGTGGGCACGCGGACCGGCTGACTTTGGGAGAAGGGCCTTGCGTTTTTAGTACCAGAGTCTTACCCCAGTTCAACGGTAGTGGGTAGGCAGTCCACGGGTGTTTGCAGACTGTATTTTCAAATTTCTACTTCTTTGACTGGGTATAGTTACCTGACTAGCTGCTACAATGTTTTGTTTAAAACTGGGCAAGGGGCTTGCCCTGCCCAGCTGACTGCGGACGTCACTGTGGGTGTGACTACCTGGCAGAACTGGATGAGAATGGACACCTGGAATCAGTTTAAACAGTTCTCATAGCAAGTGTATGTTTCTAGAACCTTCCCTGAGTCCCGATGGATGGAGTCAATGTGTCACTCCAGTCCGAGACAGAATCACTTAAATTTGTGGCTAGTATTTGTTTAAGACACTGAGACCTTTGATTAAAATAAAACTACATAAGGTGTTTCAAGGTGCAGCCGAGTGGGCTGAAACTGGGGGCGGGCGGGGGTGGGGAGCGGGAAGACAGAGACTGGATGCTTGGGGAAGTCTTGGTGAAGGATAGAAGCCTTGGGTGAAGGATAGAAGTCCTTGGCAAACAATCACCAGGTGCTGAGCAGCCTCATTGCCATAAAAAGAATCATCCTTGGCCTTGACCATCACTATAGCCTCCCAGCTAGGTCCACACTCAGTGGCTGTCCGTCACCCGCGTGCCCCGCACAGGGTGCCTTCGTCAGGTCGGGCCCCCACCGCAAAGAGCCGCAGATGGGGTTCTTCCACAGCACACCTCGGTTTGTCACAGATCCGAGGGCTGGGGGCTTGCCGTCAGGGGGCCAGCACCGTCGGTTTCTGAAGCGGACCCTCCTCCTGGTGTGGGCGAGGCCGTCTCCTTGGGTGAACTCCCGTGGGAGAGAAGGAGCTCTCTTGTCTCCCCTTACAAGGGCACTAATCTCCTGCAGAGGGCCCCACCCTCATGGCCTGATCACCTCCCAACAGCCCCCCCTCACGCTGGGAACTGGGGCTCCAATATGGGAATTTTTGCGGGACACAAACATTTAGTCTGCAGCACAGGGCAAATCCCGCCCAACTGCAAACCGGAGCCCAGCCCCTGCTGTGTGGCACCCTGAGTGGCTCCCAAAGCCCCCAGAGTCAGTGTCTCTCCTCCTGACACCCACCCCTGCTACCGTCCGGGTACATTCCTGTTCTGGCCATGCTACCTGACGTGCCGTGCCTGTGATTCACCTCGCTGTGTGCATCTCCCTGCCCTTTGCACCTGCTGCTCCTTCTGCCCGGGACGCTGGCTCCCCTTGGCTCACTGCTCATCTTCCCGCAAGCATTCATCCATTACATGAATATTTAGGGGACTCTTATGAGGTGCCAGGCACTGTCTTGACTAGGCATCTCCTCCTCTGTCGGGCATTCTTGGGACTGCCTCCTGTGCCCCCACCCACAGGCCTTTCTTTGTGCTGGACCCCATTGTCCTGCAAGGCACCTCAGTCACCTCTGTCCGTCTGCCTATCTGTTTCCTCCATTAGTAAGGAGCTGCTTGGGGAATGGGACCACCCCTTACTCACATCTGTATTCCCAGCATCTGATGTTCAAGAAGTCAATTCATTCAACCTTTGTGAAGACCTTACGATGTGCCCACCATGGTGCGAGATGTTGGCACAGTGAAGGAGGGGGACTGTCCTGCCCCATCTTTACAGAGCTCACAGGTGACAGAGGACAGACCCTAAACCCACACTCGATTCTGGTCCTCGGCTCTCTGGCTCACATCCTATAGTCACCATCCTTTGGGGTTCTGGGGTAAATTGAAAATACGTAGAGATCACAAATATGTATTCTGCCGTGTCCCGGGGGTCAGGTGATGCCCCGATCCACCCCCAACGCAGAGACGGGAAACGCTGGTGCAGTTTTTCTGATTCCAGTGAGTAATGACTTCATCGGTCCCCATCACCATGGTAACCCCTCAATGATAGGGGATAGGAGGTGATGCTGTCCAGTCCAGGGTCCTTTTTTGTTCTTTACTATTCCAGGATTTGTTAATGTCACTGGGAACTTCAGCTTCTGCTTTTAAAATGCCAAGTTTCCCAATTTTGTTTTTAAGTGACGTAGTTTTGTCATTCTCCAGGGGACAGGGTAGGGCGTGTGTGGGGATTGGAAGGTACATCACCCTGTATTCTGACTCCTGGGGTCAGCTGTGGGATGAGGCAGACGTGGAGCTGAGCAAAACCAGGGCTCAGGCCGGGGATTGGACCCAGGGGGTTGGCCCTGGTACATGAGACAGTTCCTGTGGATGAATGGTGGGGGGGCAGCTGTCAATCAGGGAGAGTGTGGGGTTTGTCCCGGGTCATGTGGGAGAACCAGCACTCACTCCAGTCCCGCCCACGGTCTCTGGGGTGCTCTGCCTCCCCATCTCCTGCCCCAATGCGACACCTTCTTGTGACCCTTTCAATGGCTGCTGCTCATGCTTCCCCACGTGTGTTTCTGTAGCTGGGCCCCCCTTGGGCCCTGAAGAATTATTCAACCCACCCCCCACTCCTTCCGTGCCTCAAGGCGGCAACACCGTGGTTTGTGGATCACCTCGGTGCGCAGCTCTGTCCCTGTGTTGTACCAATCCATCCTCAGAGCCGTCATGCCAGGCTGGCGTTCCCGTCCCCAGTTCGCAGGTGGAGGACTAGAGGGTGAAATAATTTGCACAGGAGTCCGCCGCTAACAAGAGGCAGCGTCAGGATTTGAAGCAACGATGTGCTGGGGGTGCTTAACAACCAGCTCTCCGAGCGGACAAAACCCTGGTGTGGCGCGTTTGCGTGGCGTAAATGCTCTCATCGGTTTGCCACAGACTGAGTGCTTGTGTTCTCCCCGAAATTCGTATATTGAAACCGAGCCCCAGTGTGATGGTGTTGGGGGTGGGGCCTTGGGAGGTGCTTAGGTCCTGAAGGCGGGGCCTCATCCTTGGGCTTGGTGCCCTTGTAAACCCCAGTGAGCGCCCTCACGCCTTCCACCTGTGAGGACAGCGGGAGAAGACAGCGGGCTGTGAACCAGGGTGGGGGCTCCTGCCACACACAGATCGGGCTGCCCCTTGGTCTGGGACTTGGAGCCTCTGCAACAGTGAGAAATGAATTTCTGTTGGTTCTGAGCCAGTCTGTGGTATTCCCTTCCAGCAGCCAGAAGAAAAGGTGGTTGGTTTCACAGTAACAGCATGATGTTAAACGGCTTGCAAACTTGCCGGGAATCTAGCAGTTCTCACAGACCGGCTCCAGCCCAGTCCTGGCACGCCCCGATCTGACACCAAAGCCTGTGCTCCCTCCAAAGCCAACATCTGAGAGCCAAGCCCAGGACTGGACTTCCCCATAGGAAGGCGAGCAGATGCTGGGCCTGCCCCCCTCCCCCACCCGCACCGGGAGAGGGATGCTCTGAGAGCGAACGCAGGGGAAGCGTGGCAGTTGTATGCTGGACAGCAAACGGAAAGTGGCAGATGTGCCTTCCCTCCCTCAGAGGGTATCCCTGGAAAGCCCCAGCCTCCTCATCTGTGGGAGGGGAGTACCCCCCTCCCTCGTGGGGGCCTGGTCAAACAAGGCCCCCAGTGCAGGAAAGCCCCGGTGTAGAACTGGTAGTTTGTGAGCGAGCAAGACGTACGTTACCACACCTCCTGCCAAGAAGAACACGCGTGTGAATAATGACCTGTAAATGTGGTGGACGGGTTATGAAACTGTTAGCAGGAGGCTGTGGACGCGGTGAAACCTGTGAGGACTGCAGGTGACACTGGAGGCTGCTCAAGAACCGGGCGATTTTAGCTTAACTCCCACCCCGGAGAGACACCGAAACTGCCTCAGATGCAACACACTTTAATGGAAGCACTTACCTGCCGCAGCGAGCTTAATTAAATTGGAAATGGGCGGCCTGGCTCCTCAAGTTTTTCAAAGTCACATGATAGCTCCCCAAGTTCTCCCGACACCCAGGCGTCTGCCCCTCCCCCAAGCCTTTGCACCTGTACTCCTCTGCCTGGGGTAACTTCCTGCACACGCCTGCAGATGCGTCCTTCAGACCTGTGTCAGATGTGACCTTCTGCCTGAGGTCTCTCTCCTGGGCAGTCCCTTGCTTTGTATGCTGTGAGACTTTCCCCCTTATAACACAATTCGTTTTACTTGTTTATCTTGTTTATTTTCTTCGCCTCCTTCACACAGGTGCGTGCACACACACAAGGGAAGGCTGGCTCGCTCCGTGAGGGCGGGAACCCTGCTCTGCATGCCCCGCCCCCTGCCCTTTGCAGCACTCAGCACCAAGGCTGGGCTCCAACAATGCTCAGAAGTACCCGCTGAGTGGACTAGTTGGGTGATAAAGCCTTCCTTTCCCCCGCCAGCCCCATGCAGGGAGCCATGTGGGGCCAGCTCCCCCAGGTCTTCACTCACCCTGACCCACACTGGCCTGTAAACCAAACCTGAATAGGACCTTCAGCCCCTGAGCCCGGCAGAGGTTCTTCTGCTCATCGGAGCACCGACTGAAGAAAGAGCTGCTCGACCCCCGTTCCACCCTACCCCAAGCAAGTTTGTGAAGCCGAGGCGGGAAAGGGACCGTTCATAGGCCACTGTGTCGTGGTGGCAGCGATTCTACTCGCTGACCTCCGTCACGTACGTTCTGGGTGCCTGGCACTGTGCCCCGTGCTTCCCACGGGCTGTCCCGTCATTCCTCACCAGGGCCTGTCTGGCAGGCCCTCTGCTGCTCCATTTTACGTAGTGGGGGTGACCACGGAGGCAGCGAGGGCCCCGCAGCAGTACAGCAACGGCCCGTGCACGTGACGAGTGCTGCCCGTGTCCTCCGCGCCACAGCCCACACTGCCCTCCGTCTCCGGAGTGCGTTCGTCAGCACGCCTTTATTAAGTACCTTCATTAGGTATAAAGTACCCGCTGGGCACTGTGCTGGGGGCTGGTGGTCTGGGCAGAGCCAAGCAGACACGGCCTCACCCGGGTCGAGCGTCTCCTTTTCCCGTCTAGACAGGGAGACTGGCAAAAATCAAGTAATTATAAAAATACGTAGAATTCAAGATTCTGCAGGTGGTAAGAGGAGTGTCCAAGAAGGTTGAGACTGTGAACTGAAGGACCCTGGCATCCCTCTGTGGCATGAGGGGGACTCCCGGAGGAAGTGGCACCTTTGGGAGCCCGGTGCTGACCGTGGACAGCAGGTTCCCAGGGCAGGTGCTGTGACAGTCTGGGGACCGGGGGCTCAGAGAAGCGGAGTGAGTGACAGGGCAGGGCCCCACAGTCCACGGGGGTTCACACCCCGCCCAGCTCCCTCCAGGGCTCTCTGGACCACAGCACTGCCTCCATTTTTCTCGTGGTGTTTCTCGCTGCTGCAGCGAAAGTTGTTTGCAGTTGTGAAGGGACTTTAGAGGGAAAGCAGACCTGCCGCTAGGATTGTAGCCACGACCTGGAAACCTGACACTTTCTTTCTGGGGGCTGCAGTTTCCGCAGCTGTGAAATAAAGCCGTAGACTCTGTCCTCTGGTCCCCCTGGTTTCCCCAGAGCCCTCGGGGGTCCAGGAAGCCCCTGGGGGGTCCCTGGAGGCCGTGGGGTCGACTGTGCCCAGCCCACGCCTCCGTCCTGCCTCGTGCTGCCTTCCTGTTACTATGTGTTAGGTTCTACATTTGGTTTCACTTAAGGAAGGTTTTTGCTGCTTAACCATTTTAACAGCTGGCAGCCTGGATTGTCTCTCCCGCTCTGTGAGTCTGAGATCAGACAGCCCCAGGCCTGCTTTCCGGGCACAGTCAAGTTTGATGAGCAGGGAGGGGGCCCCCCAAACTGTGTTTGAATCCAAAACACCGGGGGCTTCATGAAAATCAAGGTCAACTTGTAAAACTGAAGGCGGCACATTCATGGTCAATGTTCGGTTCCACCTCCTTGTTAACTGCTGTGCCCCAGGCTGGGACAGGTACTGTGGGGGACAGGGAACGAGTCCCAGGTTGCCCCCGCCACCAGCACCGCCTGCTGTCCCCTCCGCAGCAGAGGCCATTGTGCATGGAAAGCCGAGTGAGTGGCTGCTGTCAGAGACGGTGCTGCCCCGGCAGCGGCCACTTGTGCCCCTGCAGTGAGGACAGTTTGAGAGCACGGTCAGTGACAGTGTTGGCTTAAGGGCCACGTTGCTCCTAAAGGACAGAGTGGGATCTGCAAGGTCCTAAGTCTCAAAGAGTGCTGTTTTCTCAGAAAACCCTTCCCAAGGGACTGCGAGGGCCGGTCTTCCTGCCGCTGGATCGCCAGCGAGACCTCTGCGGTGCCCAGCTCAGGGGACTGGCATGTCTTGTCACTTCTCCTACCACTCAGTAGTCTTGTCCCTGAGGCCCTGGAAAGTCAAGGTCGAGCCTTTGGATCCCCCCTGTCCCCCACACCACATTCTCCTCCTGGGTAACAAGTGTGGGGCAGCTATCCCAGAAATGTGGGGAGAATGAATGAATGGATGGATGGATGAAGAGTGAACATGCTCTCCTTTCCAGTGCCTACACCTCTGTCCTGTTTCCTTGTCTGGCTGCTTCAATAACTGTAAGGGTGTTATCCTTTCGTTATTGTTTTTCTAAGAGTCTGTTTATCTCTAGAACTGATTTTGAAATCTGAGATGCCTTCGAAGAGTCATCACGGCGCTCAGATGTTTGCTTCCCTTGACCTTGGAGTACGGCTGGCTGTACTTACACGTTTCCTGGCAGAGCCTCTTCCTCCCTGGAATGAACCCCACTTTGTTATGTTTTATGGAAGAACGTGTTGTTTTTCAGCAAACCACAAGGGTGACAACAGCAACCCTGCAAGTTCTCTGTGTTCTCTGCCTGTCAGCTCCTCTCTGACACGTGTGACCTGTGCCAGGCTGTGCCATGCTGACCACTTAGGATGGACGGTGCCCGCTCCCCACAGAGCGAGCTCCACAACACCTGTGTGAAGTGAGGGAGTGGGGCCCCCCAGAGGTCACATTTCAGAGTCAGCCATTAACGTGACTATGAAACTTGGTCTGCTTCCCCGATTATTTGCTTGAAATATTAACTCCTGGGAGTCAACATGCCGGACCGAAAGGGTTTTGAAATGTACAGTGAGTTGCATTTCAGATGTGAGCACAGGGCCAGCCATCTCTAGGAATGCCCCTTCGCCACCTCCTCACTGGCCAATGGGCTGGACAGAAAGAGATGGCACCGTAATCGTTTTCCTGCGCATGTCTTTGATGCCCCGTGAGGCTGATTTTTGCTTGTAGACAATTATTGGCCATTAATTCAGTAAGTCTCTTTGAATATTTCAGAGAGCGGCTAGACTTCTGTGTCTGGGGGAATGATCAGTCTGGCAAGCGTGGCAGTTGAAATGGACCCCACACACATCTGGCCACAGGGTCTGAGTCTCAGCTGATGGTCCAGGTGCTGACGGTCCAGGTGCTGACGTCATCCTCCGTCCCAAGGGAGAAGCAGGAGCATGGGGAGCAGAGAAGAGGGAGAAGGGAGCAGCAGACCACGGGGGCACGTGAGTGAAGGAGCGGGAGCTCGGCCTTCACGTCAAGTCCACATGGTTCATCCTCACTTTGCATTTAGGTGGCGCAGGTTGCGGGGGAGACACAATGGCAGATTGGGGTGTCGGCTGGTTTAAGATTCCTGCCGTGTGCAGCATTTATGCAGAGGTGGCCGATCTTGTCTTTCCCTTCTAATTATGCACTTCTGAATGAGGTGCAGTGAAAAGGAAAATCAGTCTAAGCCACTCTGACAATTTCCATTTTGTCCACACCCTTGAAGTCTGCACGGGGAGTAATGAGATTTCTGATGAACCAGGAGCCAGACACAGGTTTTGCGTCTGGATGTTAATCTCGGAGGAGCCGTGGGTCTTAACAGAGGTGGCTGGCAGGACATTGTAATTCACATTGGTGACATAGGTTACCCCTTTCAGCTACAAGTCCAGCTAAAGGCAGGGCCTGCAGTGAGTGTCCCTTTAACTAGTGATGCAGGCCGGTTATTTGTACAGAAACAGCCCACTTGAGGCAGGTAGGTCAACGTCATGCAGAAAGTAGGAAGCCTAATAAGGTGTAGATAGGAGTGGTACCATGGGACCTATTTTCATGAATATATTAAGTGTTTGTCATTAGCATAGCTCTGTTGCTCTGTGCTAATGTATTCCTGAATATTTGCACACCTGTCGGTGCCTCCAGTCTTGCTTACATTATAAACCAGCCCCTCAAATGCTTCTCTGAATTACTGCATGTTCCAAAAAAGTAGAGCCCACCTACTCTACTTTTAGAGTAGATTTTATTCTACTTCTTTAAATTGTATTTTCTCTTCATTCTCTCTGGTTTATAACTTGGCCGAGCTTTACAACATGAGTTAATTCATTAACCTCACATCATACCACCCCCCCACCCAACCCCCGTGCTCAACTCCACGGAGCCTCCAGCACCAGGTGCTTTGCCTGGCTGTTCCACTTTCCTGAGGTTCCTCCCACCCCTGCTTATGCCATGAGCTCCTATTTGAACCACAAAACCCTGCCCACCATTCATCCGAGAAGCTTTCTCTGATCCCATGGGAGTGATGCTTTATTTTTTTTAAGTTAGTGCTTGGTAGAAAAAATGTGTTTTTCCTGGGGAACTGGAAAGCTTGCTCATTCTCTTAATGAAGAGTGTGTGTGTGGCCGTGCCATCCTCTCCCCTCTGATTGACAGGCAGGTCAGAGCTGACCCTCTTCAGAGAGGCCACATGGGGCTCTAAGAATAGCGAGCCTGCGGGCAGGGAGGCCTGAGTTCGAGGGTCAGGTCCCTGGCTGCTGGACTCGGACAGTCTATTGAGATTCTGTGGCCTCGTCTGTAAAATAAGGGCTACTGTCGACTTCTTAGATTTTAAATGTGAGATTTTAAATGAGACGATGCCTGAGCTCTTGACACATTGTTCTTCAGTTCATTTCCTGCCTCTCTCTGCTGTTCTTCCTTTAATTGCCTTGCTTTCTACTTGACATTGAAATTCTTTGGTCCCAGATGTCTTTCTATTTTTATCATCACTTTGTTTTCTGCATTTATGTTGTAAAGCCACCTGAAGTCACTTGTGGAACTAGCCAAGATATTCTGGAATGAGCTTTTCTATTTTTAAAGTGGCAGGAGCCCTCCCGCAGGTCTGCTGGTCCGGGAGGGGTCATGGTGCCGGGTCGTCCCACGCTGCTTCTCTCCCCGGGCTCAGGGAGATAGAACCGACCACAGGGATGCCAAGCCAGATTCTAGAGTGCTGCTTTATTGATATCTTGGCAGCATCCTCACGCCTCACCGCATGGTTCTGCCACAAGCAGGTTTGGAAAGCTCGGCTTGGACTCGAGGCCAGATTGGAACCTTCTACCTCCAGCTCAAATCTAGATGTGGGGATCCATGCACCCACGTGTGGCTGCAGAAATAGGGAGACTCGTGGTGAGCAGCCCCGAGTGGTCTCACCCAAACTGCCCCTCGGCGCTCTGACCTCGCTGAGCACCAGATCCCTGGGCAGGCTTTGCCAATACGGCGCTGGGACCCCACTCACTGGACCTCACTCGTCAGGCAGTCCCTTGCCAGACCTCAAACTCCGTGAGGCAGGGGCCGGGTGTGGAGGTCATTGTCATGCCCAGCCCGGCGGTGGGCACTAGTAGCATCCAACAGCAGATAAACAGGCACCTAGTTCATTCTGAAGTCCGTTCCTTGGAGCACCGTTACACTATAGTGTGCAAAGGTGTGTTCTACCCAAAGGCGTGCCCGGTCAAGTTCATTGTGGAAGTACTTCCACGTCTCCGTTCCTGCAGGGTCATGAGGATAGGGGCATGCCAAAGGCGCTGGGAAGACCTGCAATAAAGAAACCACTTTTATTTTTTTCTTTAATTTTTTGATTTTAAAGAGACGGGAAAGGGGGAAAGAGAAGGAGAGAAACATTGACATGAGAGAGAAACATCGATTGGTTGCTTTCCATATGCACCCCAACTGGGAGCTGAACCTGCAACCCAGGCATGTGCCGTGACTGGGAATCGGGGACCTTTTGGTTTGCCAGACGATGCCCAACCAACTGAACCACACCGGCTATGGCAAGAAACCACTTTCATTTTTAACCCAGTAAACTTATTTGCCCATTGACCCGCCCCTTTCCGTCCATGGCCATCACTCATCAGATCTCTTCCCTGGAAATGTAAGAAATTAAAAAGACAAGGCCTCTGTGGTCCTATGGTAATGGAAAAGATTTGTAATTCTGGGGGTGGGAGGGAGAGAGAGAGAGAAAAAAAACAGGCTTGCTTCCCCTCCACTCCAGGTTTCTGGAAGTGAGGCTGCTGGGCGGAGGTGGGGGGGAGGGGCGGGCAGAGCAAGGTCAGCATCAGCACCCACTAGAAGTGGCCTTGTCAGCAATAGGATGACAGGAAGAATGGCCTTCCCTTCAGTGACAGAGCTCAGACGGCTGGCTCCTGGGGGTGACCATGAGGAGCCAGGGAAGAGCAGGGGTCCTGTATCCCTTAGCCTGGGGGGCTCCGTCAGGGGAGGGAAGGAAACATTGATAGGAGTGAGTCCCTGGCGCCCACGTTGTTTCGTTGGTCATGCATTTGCTCGCTCTGGGGAGGAGGTGCTGTCCTGTGCTGAGCCTGTCTGAGGGCCAGGCATCCCCTGTGTCAACTCGCTGGCTCCGCATAATGGCCCTGTGGTGTGGCCTCATTCCCTCCCCGGGGAAATAAGCAGATGAAACAGTCATGTTTCATAGTTGAAAATGCACGTCTTCTGTTCATTTGAAAAGTAAATAAACTCTCAAATGGCGCATCAAGCAATCTCTAACATAACCAAGGGGCGAGTCTCCCTGATGCCATTTTTAGTTCCGTGATGGGGCTTTTTGAAGTCCCTTTGATAAACCAGCATTTATTTGGTGTCTTCCTTACCCTTCATCTCCATAAAAACTTGGGAGTTAATTTGCTGCTCGGTTTACTAGTGAGGAAACGGAGTCTGAGAGGGCACTGATGACTCATTCGCCGTCCCTGTGACAAACGGGTGTGACGGCTGGGTGCCAGGTGCTGTCGTGGAGCGTGACACAGGGGAGCTGCCACCGAAGGCTGATACTACCTGTGGCCTGTGCACGGTGTGTCGGACACTGCTGGCGTGCTGGAGACCAAGGGTCTCTGTCCCCCAGATTAAGGTCTAGGAGGCGGGGCCTCAGGCAGATGACTGGGTTGTGAGGGTGGAGTTTCGGGACTGGGAGTAGTGCTCTCATAAAAGAGAGGACCCCAGCGAGCTCCCTGCCACTGTCCCGTCCACCTTGGGAGGACACAGCAAGAAGCTGGCTGTGGACTGGAAGTGGTTGGCAGCTGACGTTGGCTTTGCAGTCTCCAGACTGAAAGGGACACATGCCGCTGTGGAAGGCCCCCAGCTGTGGCGTTTGTTACAGCAGCTGAGCTAAGACTGGTCTTTTGTTTGGGCCACGAACTTAATCCCCACGATTAGGCGGCAAGTAGATGGGATTAGTGTTGACATTTATCAGACGGAGCAACTGAAGTACCAGATTCAGAGAAACTTGGCTGCCCAGGAACCCGGCTAGGCAGTCGGGGCCATTTGCCCAAATAACCTTCCGATGTGACCCCTCGCAAACTGAACATTCTTTCCCAATGGCCTGTGGCCATGCGGTCAGCTCGATAAACAGCTCTCAGTACACGAGTCGTGCCCGTCCGCTCTGCAGTGACCAGGGACCACGGGGAGGTTACAAGAGGCAGGGCGGGGGTGAGGGGCAGACGACCCAGCCCCTCCCCGTGGTCCCTCTGAAGAAGCCACCACTGGTCGGTCACTCGAGCACAATTAACTGCCTCCCCTCCCCCGTCAGAACACCCTCAACATCCTGTGATTTAATCCAAACTTTCCAATTTTGTTATCTTGGCAAAGGCCACTAGGTGATTTCTCCAGCATTTGCCATCATCTCTTATAACACGACATAATTGGAAGTGGCTGTGCTGGGCCGGGGGGAGGGTGACAGCTCATGCACATTTAGTTTGGACATAAATGTCGCATTTGCACTAGGCTGGGGCCGCGGGCTGTAAGGACCAAACATTCAAGGTTCACGGGACGCGTGGACCCACAGGCGGTCTCCGGTGAGCGGGGAAGGCAGCTTCTGGCAACTGGGCCGAGGGACCTTCATTACTGCAGGCAGAGGATCCGCCCCTCCTCTCAGAAGCAGGAGTTGCTCCCTGCGCTTGTGCGGCTCTGTCTCCGAAACAGTCTCTCCAGCCTCCTGCTCTGAAAATCAGATGAAACCTGAACGGCGTTCATTCATTACAGAACAACACGAAGGAGCCATTGAAAGCAGCACCTCTCTTTTCGAGACACTTTTTGTCCATTATTTCCTTTCATTTTGATTGAATTCTTGGCTCCTCCTGATCTTTTCTTCTCCCTCCCCTGCCTCCCCGATCAGCACAATAGCAAACCCTGCCAGCTCTTTATTCCTGCGCTCCTGTCCCCAGGCCACCCTCGTGCCTGTCCCGGGTTACGGTGAAAACTGGCTAATGATCTCCTCGCTTTCGTCCTTGTCTCCTGCGGTCCATTCTCCAGAGAGCCTCCGGGGTGAACTTCAAAAAGGCTTAAGTCAGATCATGTCAGACTTGTTCAAAACCATCCGGAATGAAATCCAGATCCCTTTCTGTGGAGATTGGAGTTGAATAATACCGCCTCTCCCTTTTACTGATTGGGAAAGGAGCCCAGAAATGAGGCGGGCAGAGGTCCAAGTATCATGTTTATTACTGACAAGGAGGTCGTTGAGGAACACGGGCTGAGTCTGCCGAACAGGTGGGCTTCTAATACCCCCATAACTGAACGTTCTCCCCCTTAACAGAAGCCTGCCTCTAGTTGCTCCTTTTCCTTTGCGGGGAAGTTGTGTTTCGGAATGCAACCCACCTGCGTTTGTGCCGTTTTACTCATTTTTACCAAGATTGTCTTTTTCCTTACTGGTGTATGGGGGATTTAGAGATGTTGATTGTCTTCTTGCAATTTGGAGCTTGTATTTACATGTTACGATGTCTTTTGATAAAAATGATCTTAAGTCTTAATGGAATTAAATTACCAATCTTTCCTTCTTAAAGCTGGTGCATTTTGCATCTGCTTTGAAAAGTCCTTCCCAATCTTGACGTCATAATGACATTTCTGTGCATTTTCTTCTAACCGTTTTTGAACCATGGCTTTTCACGTTTTATTCTTAAATTCAGGATGTTTGTCTGTACGGTGCGAGGTGTTGATTTCTGTATGTGGTGGTATTTAGATCCGGTTTCTCTTTGTTTCTTATAGAAAACCCATTATTCCAGCATCATGTAGCATAGTCTCTCAGGGACCGAATACGTTCATTCTCCCCAGTGACCTTCATGCTGTGGGCCTGTTTCAGGGCTGTCTGTTCTGCCCCTGTTTCGGGCTTGGCCAGCTCTGCCCCACAGTCACGCTGTGAGTGATCACCACCTGGCAAGGATGAGTGAGAGGTAAGAAGCAGTGAAAACTCTCTCACAACCCCGGGAGTGAAAGGCTATCTGCCTCCAGTGCGTTGGCGCTTCCTCTTGGTCCTGCTTATGCGCATATTCAGGAGAGATTTGAATTTGCATTTTTCCCTAACATTTGAATTTGCATTTTCCTCTTGGAAGGAAAGTGTTTTCTTTTTTCTTGTTTTTTGATGCATATTTGCAAATGCTCCAAATTTATGTTTTTATTATGAGAAAGATACGAACAAAGTGTTCACATTTTTACAGGACGCAAGACAGTTTTTTCATCTAGGCAGAAACTGCATCTCTGATCTACATGTGTGTGTACATGATTCTTTTCCTGTGGACAAAGGGACAGTCACCACCCACAGAAGGGGCGCTGGATCCTCCATTCAGAGCTGTGACCCAAAGGCCTCTGGGACCAGAGGATGCATTAGAAGCCTAACCATCACTTTTTCAGGTCTCTGTAGGAGGGAATAAGCCGTTTGCTCTCCGGGGCACTTATTCCAGGAACAAACAGTGACACAAAAGTACGTGGAGTCCTGTCCTTTCTGCAGGGGCCAGGAACTCCAGGGAAACAATGTTTTCACCGGGTTCAAGAAAGAAGGAACTAGTCCTGGAGTCTGTCCAGACAACGGGGCAACTGTGACTTCTAACTGGGGGTTCCTGTACGGATGGCTCTCGGGAGGCAGGTTAACGGTCTGAGTCACTCCAATCCTAGTGTACTTCCTCGTCTGATTTGACTGCAGCATCTCCCACGTCATTCATCTCCAAACGATCCCCCACTCAGTCAGCTCCAGCCAGGAGATGGCGCGTGAACGCGGAGCGCCTCCCTGCGTGGGAACGCGCTCCTTCGACTTCCTGTAGCGGCAGCAACCCCTCCTCAGGCTGGCCGGGCACAGGGCTGCTTGGCCCCCTCCGTCAGATGGCGCCCCACTTGGATCTCACTGGGTGACGTACAAAGTCCTCATCGCTCGGCTTCCCGTGATGTGGGGTGGGGACTGCTTACGGTTTTTATTACATTTGTTCAACGTCAGATGTTGTTTTAACCTAAACAACCTCAAGCGCCGTTACACTTCCTTACAGGCCTCCAAACCCCTGGAGCACGCCCAACCTTGGGGAGAGGAGGGGTACTTCACAGCCAGTCCTGCCTGACTCAGGAATCTCTCCTCCAGTGTTCAGGTCAACGCTGACTGAGTGCTAAGCCCCAAAATGCACCTGCTCGGCGGGGGCCCTCTGTGCCCAGCCAGCTCTCTCTCCCGAGGGCATCCAGCGATGGAAGTTTCTGACTATGAGAAGGCCGCTCCTGTACCTCATCCAAAATCAGCCCGCACACAGCACCTGCCGCTGGTTGCCGTTGCGCTCTTCGTGACTGCCCAGCACCAGCCTCTCTTGTTGGAGGGTGAGTGCCTTAACGTTACAGCCAGCTGTTCTCAGACCGGGTGCGTGTCCGAACCACCTGCACCTGCTGGCCCGAGAGGTCTGGGGTGGGGCCAGGGAATGCGCATTCCTAGCAGGTCTCCAGGGGATCTGATGCTGCGAGTGTGGGGACCACGCTTGGAGAACTTCCGTTGAAGCCAAAGAGCATCCCTTTCTCTCCAGGTCAGCTGCTGCGGAAATGGCTGTGAACAAAATAGGCACAACCCTTACCCTCACAAAGCTTGTTTGTTATCGTGGAGAAGGGTGGAGAAACTCTGAGAATATGAAGTAGGGAACCTCACCTGGTCTGAGCCTCAGGGTCAGCGAGGCCTCCTTGTGGAGGTGGCTTCTGAGCTGCAACTTGAGAAATAGATTGGAGTTTCCAAGACAGAGAAGGGGAGGATGGATCAGGGAGAAGGAAGGCTAGTGAGAGGGCAGAGCCCTGGAGAAGATGCCGCGTGACCCACGCAGGACCACGGGGCGGCCAGTGGGCGGGCGCAACCTATACAGGACCACGGGGTGGCCAGTGGGCGGGTGCAACCTATACAGGACCACGGGGTGGCCAGTGGCGGGCATGTGGATAGGAAGGGCAGGGTGGAGGAGTTGGACGTGCTTTCAGGACTAGTTTCAAGGGTTTCCTTTTTCAAAAGAGAAGCCATTAAAACCCCACAGAGTTTTAAACCAGGTGGGGTGGTGTGAGGTCTGTTTTATTAATTTGCATTCAGTTGTTAATTTATAAAATCGCGTCTTGTGTGGAGCTGTGTCCAGAGCCTAACACTGGAGGTACGCGGGGAGCTCGCTGCTCAGTGCATGTTCCACAGATATCAGTCCCCCCGACCCCAGGTGGTGAATGGAGGCCCCTATGTGTGTGTGTTCATGCGTGTTGACAACGTGCGAGTTTTGAGGACATTCCTATGCCATGTGTGTGCCGGTGACGCAGTGACTGGATAGCTCGGGTGCAGCACCCTCAGCTCACACAGCAGGATGGCCAGCGCTCCGATTCCTTGGGCTGATTGCGTCTGATTGCAGCGCCCTGTGAATGACACCATGGTGCCCGCCCCCCCCCCCCCCCCCGCCCGAAGCGGTCGGTAATTGAAATTACACATTGCATGGATTCGGAGAAGGCATAATTTTGCATTCTTTCACACTTAGGCAAGATTATGATTGACTGCCATAATCTATGATTCATAACCATATGCCGACCTCCAGGATGGAAATATTTTTGATCCACCCTTGCCAGGAGGTCATCCTGCATGGCACGAGAAAGAAGGGGTGGGGAGCAGGGAGGGTCAGGGGGCCGTGGGGGAGGGAGCATCGAAGCAGGTGGCGTGGAGCACAGAGTTTGCTGTCACGGCAGCGTTGGGGGCTGCCACCCCTGTCCCCATCCACCTCGTTAGCGTGTTTGGAAGATCGGTGGGCTCGGAAGGAGGGCGTGTGCCAGTGTGCTCGGGGCCTTGAGTAATGTACGGCCTCACCGACAGGATTTGGCCCTTGTACTTCGGGGAGTTTCTCAGGGCAGGACAGATACCACGGTCACACGGTGTGGCATCTGACTTATTGTGTTAATAATTTGGAGAACATAAGATCTTATCCGCAGTTGGTCTTGTCCCACAATTTTAGTGCCTGGACCTGGAGTGGGGAGGCATCTGTCGTACCCCCAAATAGAGAGGGTGGCTTGAGGTCTCCTCCTTTCGGACCAGAAGGCGTGTCAGCCTCCTTGGTCCCCCCACTGAAAAACAAGGAGAGGGTGCTAACCTCACAGGGTTTTGAACAGAGTGAAATTCACACATCTGAGCCGGCCTCAGGCCTCCTAAGGATTCTTCTTAAATGGAAGCTGTTACTATTGTTATTACTTTTAGTTTTGCTGTTATTTTTCCCCTATGATATATCTCTCAGTGGGCCAAGCGCCTGGTTCTCAGTGTGTCCGGGCTCTGTAAGCCACTTCAATCTACATGACTGCTATTCAGGACCAGCCTGGAAGGTGCCCACGTCACCCTGCCTCCTGTTTGTTAACACAAGACGCTGGGCCCGCCCAGACCTGAGAGAGGGGCTTTGATTACGCCTCCTGTTGGGGATAATGGCCAACAACTTTGTGTCCGTCTGTAACCCATGAAGGCCACTCTGACTGCTCTGGAGGATAGATTAGCGTACAGAAGCGAGCAGCCTGTTGAGGAGGCTTTTGTGGTGGCCCAGGAAAAAGATGGTAATATCAGGTTTGCAATAAGTAAGCGGAAAGTAGATGGATTGGAGATGCATGTTTGAATGTAGAGCCAGATCCTGGATTGGGCCTCAAGGGCAAGAACTACAAAGGCTGGTCTACAGAATGTGAGGGACTCTTAACAGTTAAGAGTCCCAGAAAGTCCAGAACCCTGGCTCCAAAACCACCAGAGCCAAGGGCCTCCCGGGAGCTGTCCACGGTCCTGAAGCTCTCACTCGGTTGTTCATCTGTCCAGCGCCTCCAGCCTGGCGCCAGGCACCGTGACAGAGTGGGAGTATGCGTAGGACAGTTCTTTTGTGATGGTTGAGAGGTAAGCAGGAAGTCTCAGTGCAGAGTGACCAGTGAGTTCTAGGTCAGAAGGTACAGCAGGGGCACCTACATCAGCCAGCAGAAGTCCGATCAGGCTTTTTCACGAGGATGGTCTCTGAGCTGAATACTGAAGGGCGAACAACAGCTTTCCAGGTTGGAGTGAGTCGGAGAGAAGGAATGTTATATGTAAAAGGTTTGCAGTAACAGAACATAACGTGCAAACAGTCAAATGATTCGAGTCAAGGCCGGGAAGACAGAGAGCAGATCACCAAGAGCCTTAAGGGTGGGACCTAGGAATTTAGATTCCAACTAGAGGCAGTGAGGAGACACCAAGGGCTCTTAAGTAGGGGGTGAAACATGGAATGACTCACATCACAGTGGGGTCCCCATGGGAGTGAGGCGCGCAGTGGAGGCAGGCGGGGAGCGAGGCCTCTGTTGCGGGGATCGACGATTGCACAGCACTGGCAGTGGGGACAGAAAGTACAGGGATAGCCTGTCCTCCCTCCCTTCTCCATCAGGCTGACCCAAAGAGGGATTTCTGCTAGAACCCCAGTCCTGTGAGGGACTGATGAGGGACAAGCGGTTACCGTCTCTTCATGCCCGTCAGCACCTCACCGATTTCTGAGCAAGTGGGCTTCTCACATCATTCGCGCATCCTTTGTCTGTTGGAAGTAGCTGGCGTATTGAAGTTGAGGGTCCCTCAGAGGGTGCCTGCCCCTCTGTTCTCCCAGGATGGGCTGCCCCTGGGGGCCGTTGATGTCCTTCTCTCTGTTACTCCCCCTGCCCCTAGGTGCAGCCCTTTTAATGAGGGACCTGAATGTCTGCAATTGGGATGAGGTGTTAGTCGGCACCCCGACTTCTGCCAGTAGAAGCTGTAGTCCTCCCCTCAACTTCACAGCCTTGAAATGTGTCTGGTCTGTCTAAAGGTCACGTACTCCTGAGAGGTCAAGGAAGTGAAACTGGCAGGGCTTGGAGACCAAATTCCTGCCGGAAATAAGGGAAGAGGGGGAGTCTTGGGTCCCTGTGTTTCAGGCTCAGAAGGATGACATGGCCCACCGAGGTGGGTGCTACAGAAGAGGGAAGGTGTGTCTGGGGGGATGGGGAGGTGTAGCAGATGCTGTTGGTGCCCGGCCGTGTGCCTGCGTGCTTGGGTACCCTTACCCCCTGTCTGCTCCCAGTGCACTTCCTCCAGCTTGCCAGCACCTGACACCCTTTTGGGAGGGCTGCTCCTGGCCTTCCAGAGACTTCTTTGCCTGATGTGCATAAAGCTGGAATTGCCTAAGAATTATATCCTCCTGGAACTACCTAAGGGCAGGTAGGTGAATCCTCCAGCTCCCTCGTGCCTGCATCAGGGGTATTTGGGGAGTGATTCACATTATCTCCAGAGCTTCCCCTAGGGGCTGCCCTTGGGATTTTGCCTGCTCTCTCACGGGTCCTTGGCCTCTTCCTTCCAGGTCCCACTTCTCTGCTCCCTGACTGGTTTTCCTGGGAACCCTTACAAGTAAACTGTTTTCAGACAAATCCTCGCCTCAAGGGCAGCTTCTGGGGAAGCAAAACAAAGACTGGGAACGATCTCTCATAATACTTACATCGTAGAGCTGTGAGGATTCAATACAATAATGCTTATAAAGGACTTTATTATACACCTGACATAATCTTAACATTCAAGAATTGTTAGCTAATATTTTCTTTTAAGTGAGATTTTAGAAATGTTTATTTGAGGTGTTCATGGGCACGCATGTGGCCATCACATATGCAGTTCAGGTCAGTGGTCTCAACATGTTTGACTTCATGGCCCCAACACCCACAACTGTTACAGACAACTTCAAAGAGTTCTGTTTACCCCTAAAGCAAGGGACATAAAGGAAAGAATAAACAAATGGAACCTCATTAAAATAAAAAGAGAACCAATGGTATGGGAAAACATATTTGCCAATGATACCTCAGACAAGGGCCAGATCTCCAAAATATATAAAGAACTCACACGACTCCACTCCAGGAAGACAAACAACCCAATTAAAAAATGGGCAAAGGACTTGAACAGACACTTCTCCGAGGAAGACATACAGAGGGCCTGGAGACATATGAAAAGATGCTCAGCATCACTAGCCATCAGAGAGATGCAAATTAAAACCACAATGAGGTACCATCTCACACCAGTCAGAGTGGCCAACATAAACAAATCCACAAACAAATGTTGGAGAGGATGCGGAGAAAAGGGAACCCTAGTGCACTGTTGGTGGGAATGCAGACTGGTGAGGCCACTATGGAAAACAGTATGGAATTTCCTCAGAAATCTAAGAATGGAACTGCCCTTTGACCCAGCAATTCCGCTGCTGGGATTATACCCTAAGAACTCTGAAACACCAATCCAAAAGAACCTGTGCACCCAATGTTCATAGCAGCACAATTTACAATAGCCAAGGGCTGGAAGCAACCTAAGTGCCCATCAGCAAATGAGTGGATGAAAAAACTATGGTACATTTACACAATGGAATTCTACACAGCAGAGAGAAAGAAGGAGCTTATACCCTTTGCAACAGCATGGATGGAACTGGAGACCATTATGCTAAGTGAGGGACAAAGCCGGGCAGTGAGGGACAAATACCATATGATCTCACCTTTAACTGGAACATAATCAACAGAAGAAAAAAGCAAACAAAATATAACCAGAGACACTGAAGTTAAGAACAATCTAACAATAGCCAGGGGGGAGTGGGGAGGGGACAGTGGGGAGAGGGGTTTCCAGGAACTACTATAAAGGACACATGGACAAAATCAAGGGGGAAGGTGGAGGCAGGGGAGGGAGGGGGGTTTGGCTGGGGTGGGGTGGAGGGATGGGGAGAAAAGACATACAACTGTAATTGAATAACAATAAAAATTTTTTTAAAAAGTTCTATTTATGTGACTTTTGTCTGTCCATGTGTTCAGTTTTAGAAGTGAAAACTGAGAAATTAAACACATGTAACACATTTATTTATAAAGGTATTTTAAAATGACAATAAGAAATTCCCTATGTGTTACATTGATAACATTTTAATTTTTAAAAAAACTACTTTTGCCATGACCAATGTGGCCGGCTTGGTTGTAGCATCGTCTTGTGCTCCAAAAGGTTGCGGGTTAGATCTCTAGTCAGGGCAGGTGCCTTGGTTGTGGGTTCGACCCCTGGTCTGGGTGCTTATGGGTGGCAACGCATCACTGTTTCTCTCTCACATTGGTCTCGCGCTCCCTCCCCTCCCCTGGCCCAACAAATCAGCAAATGCATCCTCAAGCAAGGATTTTTAAAAATCTTTTAAAAAATACTTATTTTTCCCCAAACAAAAATATAGTGAGAAAGCGCCATTGTTTTACAGTTTGCAAATCTCTTGCACGTCAGGTTTTATTGAAAACAGCATTTTTGTGTCTGCTTCCACATCAGTGTTGCAGTGTGAGGCTTTGGTTAAAGAATATGGAGAAGACCCAACCTCACTCAGATATGTAGCTGGAGGAGCGAGGAATATTTTGGTAGCTTTTGTAGATAATTTTGAATATTCTTCTTTGATGTTATTCCAAAACACAGTGAGTGGTATTTCCCTAGGGAGTTTTTGTGATATGGCAACTGATAACATGTTAATTAGCTTTTCACATTTTGTTTTCTTAAAATCCTTTGGTCTGTCTTGAAATGGAAGTGAAACTCTTACCCATGTGTGATGTTGGAACATAACACAATTTGGAGAAGAAGCACTGATTTATTCAGATGTTCCAAATGTGGGCACACCCCATTATACGATATTTTCAAATCATATTTATTAACACTCCCACACTCACCAGAAACATCTTTAAACACTGGGAAACTGTTAAACTCATGTGACAGATGCAAATTTTCTAAAAGTGTAATTTTCACTTGAAAACTCAAATTTTGTCATTGGCAATACAGTGAGATAGATGATTTCCATGAAAAAAAAAAAAAAAAAGGTTCGTTTCACCCCCTCTTCAGGTTTGTAGGCCAGTCGGTCTCTGAGCTCGGAAGGGTTTCCCATGGACAGAGTGGCCAGTTCAGCTTGCACTTGAACAGCCAGCGTGTTCAGTTTTGGTTTTCTGGAGGGAGGCGCTTTATGCACGTGCCCCGCTTTGTCACGCAGCATATTAAAAGCACATACATACCCAGGGATGTCCATTTGCTAAAGTTAGCATTTTTCCTGCTTCCCCAGCGCTGTCCTTAGGTAAAATTGGCTTCTGGTCATGAGTGCATGGCAGCAAGAAATGCAGTGACCACTGGCATCGTTCGGTGCCCCTTTTCATTAGTGCAAAGGCGCCCTGGGCTTTGCCTACTGCTGCGTTTGCCATTGGTGAGCGGGCATCCCGAGATTAGGAAGGCACTCCGCCCTTCCGCGCGCCGGCGCTGCTGTGGCGAGGCATTCACGTGAAGGTCTTCAGTGATCAGTGGAGGCCGGTACCAGGATGCAAGTCCGGCGGAACAGAGAGACGCATCCACCTGTAAGGCAGAAGAAAGGTAGTCCTGCCGCCGGTCAGGTGACTCGGTCTTCCCGTGTGCAACTGGGTCTTTGGTTCAGAGGGCTGCTGCGCTGCTGCAGACGCGCGATGCCGTGAGGTCTTTCGCTGACGTTTCACGGGCAGGCACTCCGTGCTGTCATTGGGGTGAGGGCCAAGGCCACAGCGTGTTGTTGGAGCCGCCGCCCCGCCACTGGAACCACCCCTCACCTGTAACTCCCCTTGGTGGCGTTTTCATTACAGTTTGAAAATCCGTAGTAAGCAAATTTTTGTTGGCTTTTAAGGAATGTTTTTGTCTGTGTTTGAAATATTTTGGTCCTTTTTCTTTATGCTCCATGATCGGTCTCACGTGACGCCACAGTCTAGCTGGCACTGCGGCGCTTTTCTCAAACACTCTGCTCCCTGATGCACAGTGGGACGCATGGTTCCTGTCTGCGAGGTTGAGGGGAAAAGTAGTCGTGTGGGTTTCCGTTAACGGCAGCTTTGTTTGTAGTCTCCACTAAGTCGTGGGGATTGAGTAGGTTCTTCTCTTCCCTGAGTGGGAACTGGGCCACGCGGAGTCCACCTTTTCAGCATCTGTAGACATGGGCGGTTTAGTTGTGGGCTGAGGAGGCGAGGAGTCTAAATCTAATGTACCTTTACTTTACACAAAGTATTATCAAGTTATAAAATAGTGGCTTTCAGTAAGATTTAAATGTTGATATATTTTTATTTTCTAGAAACTATTTTTAAACTATTTTATTTATTTTTAGAGAGAGGGGAAGGAAGGGAGATTGAGAGGGAGAGAGACATTGATGTGAGAGAGAAACATTAGTCAGATGCCTCTCATACATGCCCCTAACTGGGGAACGAACCTGCATCCCAGGCATGCGCCCTGACCAGGACTTGAACCTGCGACCTTTCGCTTTGCACGATGATCCCGCCTCCCACTGAGCCGCACCAGTCAGGGCTAGAAACCGTTTTGAAATTGCTTTCTAACTCAGGGAATGTCAGGATTTCAAGGTTGCTGGTATCAAGTAGGTACAGCCAAACATGGTTAATGAGAAATTCTAAGGACAGACTGTGAGGTCATCTTTGAAAATGGACATATTTATACCACAAACCTACCATGGACCTTAGAAAACCCTACCAAACATGAAAATATGGGGTCCACCACAAATAACACCCCTTTTTATTACAAAATCTTTTATTACAGAATCATAAGCATATAATTCTGTAACATGATAATAATACCACACTCAAGCACACTTTAGGACATTTTAGGTGAAATGTTCAAATTTAAAGGTATAAATTATTGCACCCATATTATTACCCTCCCAACCACACCCAAGCAGACGTTACTTCCACTGGACCCTGTACATGAGTTTGCATTCATTTTAATTTGACACCATCACATATAATATAGCCTCTGGGAAGCTCCATACTACACTCATGAGAATATGAACGTTTTGGCCAATACAGTCTTCATATTATAAAAATAGTTTGGACCTGTAGATACTCCGACAGGGGCTTGGAGGTTCCCAGAGGAACACACTTTGAGAACTGCGGGCGTAGCCCTGGGAATGCTCCTTTGGGCTGGGGATGTGGTACGTCAGAAGCTCCCACACGCATGTGCTGTGTGAACTGCTGAGTGCGGGGTGTGGCCCAGAGCACTCAAGAAGCATGGGCTGCTGTCACCCCAGAGGGTAGATGAATCCACAGAAAATGTCCCCATGAGGTTTGAGAAAAGTACTCGAACAGAGCCCCCATATTTAAGGAACAGATTAGCAAAAGCTTAATGGCATGGTAGAAGTGGGGGAAATAGCGTGTTCGGTTGTCATAACAATGGGTGGAAACCTGCCCATAGACCTATTTAAATAGAAATTTCTGGAGACACAGGAGAAAGCAGAAGATGATCAAGCCAGCCCACTGGCACTGATACAATTTCCCGGGTCCTCCAGAGTTCCCATGGGGCTGTGCGGCAGTGGGTAGTGGCACCTGCCAGAGTGAGAACCCACAGGTGTGAGAAACGCCGCCGGCACTCCCACAAGGATGTCCCTCCCACACCTGCTCTTCCTCGATCTGTCTGTGCCTGAGCTCCAAGAGGGGAGCCGCTCGCAAAGGACTTCTTCCCTGCCCCAGCCTCCTTGCCTCACACACAGCAGGCAGGGCATGCTGATGGGTCAGACACAGGGTGGGCGTTGATCACTGTGCCAGAGCAGCCCCGCCACGCCCTCTGTTCTCCACACCTTGTCACTGAGCCCATGGGAGGCTCTCTGGTGAACTTGGTTTGCAGGAGGGGAAGGGAAATGCACAACCAGGATTGCCCAGAATCTCCAGGAGTCGTCAGGGAGGTCCAGCCCAAGGGAAGCCTAAATTCTACAAACCCTGAAAAGGTGTACTCAGGCCAGGCTTGGTCTGAGCCCTTCCCTGAGCCACTTTGTACAACCAAGGAGATGGGGTCATCTGATTGGCTAGCCTGGCTGTCATTCATGCCAGCTCCCTAGTGCTCTACCAGGGCGGGACCCTGTGGTTGACAGGCCCTTCAGGAGTGAGGACTGTTCCCAACATTGGCAGTATGCTGGGCTGGTGGGTGTATCTGTCGCACCTCCCTTTGGCCACCCGCCCCAGGCTGCCTGGGGGAAGGGGCGGGAGCGTCTCACGAGGAATTCAACGTGAAAACGCTGTGCGAACAGAGAAAACGTCTGCAGATGTTAGTCATTAATGCCCGGCTCCACTGCATCCATTATTGTGAGGTTTTCACAGGCAGGAGGTGAATGAGAAAGACCCAGGCTTCCTCGGCAGCCCGGTCTGTGGTCCCTGCTGCATTCCCTGTTCAAACAAGACCTTGGAGAGGTTTTCTCCCAGGCCTCGCCCACGGGGGAAGGGCTCAATAAAAAGGAAAAGGAAGTGTGTGCGGGAAGCGGATGCGATGCACCTCAGGAGGGTGGTGTGTGGTCACGGGGAGAAGACAGGCAGCACCTCTTCCCCAAGGGCGCATCACGGCAGAGGGGCCTTCCCCAGAAGACAAGCCCGCCAAGGTCAAGTGCGCTGGTTTCTCCCTCCTGCCATGGAGTCCTTCTCCTGGTGATCCCCAGCAAGGGGCACACAGGGGGGTCCTCTCCTCTCCCAGGAATGGCTCATCACCTTCCGGCATTTAGTTCACGGGCGTCTTTTACACTTCAGCTCCTCCTCATTGGGGACCTACAAGGCTACGTACAGTGTTTCTGGATTGCTCTGGGTCTTTGGGTTGAGAGAAGGCTCTTGTAACTTTCCATATGCTCTCTCAGAAGAGGACCTCCTCACATTATTGGATGTTTAGTTGCCGTTTAGGTTTACTTTTTGTGACTTACCTATTTTGCACTTTAATACATTTTGGGGACCATTGGGTTGTTTTTCCTCATTAACATGTGGAGTTCCTTTACAAACTGGACATTCATCTTTTATCCGTCAGATATATTGGAAATATATTTTTCAAGTCTGTGGCTTATCTTTTTACTCTTTTATGGTGCTTTTGACCCACTGAAGTTTCAGTTTTATTATAGTGAAATCTCTCGGTCTTCTCCTCAGTTGACTGTTGGTTGTTGTTGGTTTCGGTTCTGGTTTTTGCATCTTTCTTCGCTGATCTACCAGTGCCAAGTGCCACCTCTGTCATTTGTCATGTTTCCGGATGCGCGTGGGTCCGTTTCTGAGCTCTCCGGCCTGCTTCTCCGGTCCCTCTGTCCCTTCGCCAGTCCCTCGCTAATTATAGCGCGATGAGAACGTTCAGGTTCTGGTTGGGAAGTCGTTCCATCCTGTCTGTCCTCAAAGTCCGTCTTGGGCGTGGTCACTCTTTGTCTCCCCGTGCAGGCTTCACAGTCAATTTGTCAGCTTCCTTTAAAGCCGCTGGGTTTTGACAGGAGACAGATTGAATTTATAGATGAGTTTGAGGAGAGCTGACGTTTTTGTGTTACTGAATTTGTGAGCGCGGCATTTCTGTCCATGTATTTAAGTGTTATATAATACAGTATCTTTCCTCAAAGTACTGTCATTCTCTCCATAAACAATTGTAGAACTGATTCCTAGGCAACTTATTTTTTTTGGATCTTTTTAAAATTACATATTCTAACTGTTTATTGCTGGTGACTAGAATGCGATTTATTTTTCTTTATTGATCTGATATGCAGAAAGATTCTAATAATTTATATTACATTATTTTGGATTTTTCCAGTGAAGCAGTCAGATCATCTGTAAACAATGACGGATCTGTTCTTGGCCCCTAGCACCATGCTCGGCACACAGTAGGTGCTCAGAAAGTAGATGTTCGCCAAGTGGTTGCCCAGAGCCGGGGAGTCAGGACCACATCAGGGCTCAGAGGCCCAGCTATCCCCTAGCCACCGGGATTCCGATTTGGGTCCCACCCCTACAGACCATGGGTCTTGGCCAGGCTATTCCAGGTCTCTGGGCCCCTCCTCTCCATTCATAAAGTGTGTGTCTTAGAGTGCGTGACAATGTAACGAGTCAGCGGTGCTGAAGCTCCCCCGACACTGCAGGGAACATAGCAAGCCTCAGTGCCTGTTATTTGCACTGTAATTTCCAAAGCCTCTCCCCTCCCTGCTTCTTTCCAGCACCTTCAGCACGACGGGCAGCATAGCAGAACTGGGAAGCGTGTGTGAGGCAGGCACAGCCCCTTCCTGCAGGAAGGAACGCACTGGGGGCAGAGAGAGGGGCACCCAGGCTGTTCCATGCAGGGCAGCAAGGGATGGAAGCAGAACGCCACCCAGCACTGAACACACGATTTTCTGCAAGTCTCCATCAAGTGAAAAACGCAGGGAGCTTCCAAATGCCTCTCATTTTTCCCACAGTGCAGATTAGCCATGCCCTTAACAAAGACCCACTAGGTGCCCAGCACCAGGCATGGCAGGGTTTTCGTACATTATGCAGCAATTGGCTGAGCTCCTGCCTTGTGCCAGACCCTGGCTAGGCGCTGAGAGGTTGCAGATGTCACCTAAGGGAGTCACAACTGGTAACAGGCCATGACAATGCGGTGTGGTCAGCACTGTCTCTGGGCGCAGGGGACCCAGAACAATCAGGAGAGGCTTCTCGGAGAAGGGGCCATTCTCTCTGATCCTGTGGGATTAGTGGGAGCTCTGTAGGCTGCTGAGTGAGTTGGGAGAGGCTGTCCAGACAGGGAAGAGGTGTGAGTAGCAGCAGGGAGCTGGGAAGGTGTGAAGGAAAGGCATCTGGCACGTGAGACAGGAGGTGGGACCCTGATCCAGAGACGTGGCCTGAATTGCCAGTTGGATTTTTGGGATGCAGACTCGGAGGTGAAAATCAGCAAACACGGGGTTGCTGAGAACGGGCCTCAGGAGGGGGTGGCCTGGCGTCAGCCTGTGGGAAAAGGAACAGGAGGAGGGGCAGCTGGCCTCAGTGCAGTGGCAGTGATGTTTCAGTGACCCCGCAGGCATTTCTGAAGCTGCCCCGCTCTTCAGGGTTATCCTGGGATAGGGTGGCGGGGCCAGGCTTTCGTACCCTCACCTGGGCCAGTCAGTGGCTGGGGCCGCCCTGGGAAGAGGAGCGACCTTGACCAAGGTGGCTCTCTTGAGCTGAGGCTGTCCTAAAGGCGACTGATGGCTGAGGGCTGTCTGCTGTCGCTCTCCCAGCAGCTGGGGGCAAGTCTGCGGTCCTCTGAGTGGTCGGGTGGTGAATCACAGCCTCCGTCACTGCAGCTGCGCAGGAAGTCTTCACAGGTCCTTTTACGAGGCTCAGAACATCATGGCATGCAGGCTGCAGAGAGCCACCAACAGTCCGTGAGCATGGGAAGGGACATGCAGACTTGGATGTTGGAAGACAGGCCTGTATCAGCTGCAGGAGGGAGGAGGCTGTGGGTGTCAACACTCACCATAGTTATGCTGAGCTTGCGCTGTTGCACAGGATGAAATGGGAGATCAAAGAGGTTCAGCAATTCACCTAAAATCACACAGTGGGAACGAACCAAGCCAGGAACGAAACCCAATTTCATCAAGCTTACAATTCTGCACTGTCGTAGGAACCAGCACGCGGACAGCTTCTGAAACTCAGTGGACACACGGAACATAAGTTGTCATGAGTGTCATCCGTGCCGCCGCCACCGCCACCGTTTTCTGAATGAAGCACAGGCCCTGGTGCAGGTCTGTGCTCGCCTAGGAGAAAGAGCGCGGCAGCTTGCGGACGGCCCAGGATCTCTACCGCCTGAGCGGCAGACGTTCCAACAGGATTCCCAACCGCACTGTAACAACGCCATGGGAACGGGCAGAGGCTGACTCGGAGTGGCCCGCTGGACGTTGTTGAGTGGGGGGCATAGCTCGCTGTTTCTCTGTCTCCTGCACGTTGCCAGTCCCCCGCCCTCCCTCCTCCCCACCACCGACAGTGTCTCCCTGTGTTTTTCCACTCTCTCCACTGTCAGACCCAAGTCTGATTAACTGGCTCTCCAGGGGCCATCGTGTGGCTCGGATGGGAGGCTGGCTCCACGGCCAGCCCGGGCGGGTAGGCAGCAGCACCTGGAGAACCTGGTGTCTGCTCTCTCCTGCTGAAAATGACAGTGTTCATGGAAGAGGCTTTTTTGAGCAGATACTTAGCACGCACTGTGCCAGGCTCTGTGTTGGCTCCAGGAAGACAGAGGTGCATTGATTCACACCTTCGTTTATTTACCTGCCAGTCACTGCCCATCACCCGCTGTGTGTCAGCCTCTAGGCCAGGCAGTGGGGATGTGGAGAGGGGTCAGGCAGAGTGTGCTGAGTGGGCGGTGGAGGCCAGGGCTCGGCCTGCGGATGCTGCTGCAGCCTCCCTGCCAAGGGCTTGGGCTGCTGCAGTTCGATCCTGCATCCTCCTTCTCAATGTGCTGGGTGTCTGTGGCCACATCACCTGCCCACTCCGTGCGTGTTTACAGTGCTGACGTTAACAGCACCGATGGACCGAGGTGGGTGTGAAGACGGAGTCGGTACTCCGGGAACCCTCGGCCCAGAGCCCGCACATACAGGGGCGTGGTCACGGTGAGCTGTGACCGGTGAGTGTTCCCACTGCTCCTGGGCCCCAGGCGTGAGTCATAGCACTGCTGGACGCGAGTTCACGTAATCACAAAACATCGTATAGTGTTTCAAGTAAATTTACGGTTTTATGTTGGGCTGTATTCATAGCCATCCTGGGCTGCATGCGGCCTTTGGGCCACAGGTTGGACACCCTACGTAAAACACGACCTCCTAGAGAGCACATTTCATGGGGGGTAGGAGGGGAGGCACCTGGCAGGAAAGACGACATCAAATTGTTACAAAGCTTGTCTCTGAATGATAGAATCTGGGTTGAGTTTCACTCAACACTTGGTGATTTCTAATTTCTATTTTTTCTTTTTTACCATGAACTTCTATTACTTTAATAACTGGAGTAAAGGCACTGAGTTACACCCCTGTAAAAACTTCACTCCAGTCTCAGCTCCTCCACGAAGACGTCCCTGACCTCCCCCCACCGGCCCAAAGCCTTTCCCTGCAGAAATCTGTGGCGCGTCTGTGTCCCGTCGGAGCGTCGTTTTACTTCCAGTTCTTCAGAGAAATGCAGCAGATGCTCCGCTTATCCCCAAACACGAGCCCCGCAGACCGCACCTCCACCCACTGGTGCAGAATCGCCCGGCCTGGCAACTCGCCACACAGTGAGCAAGACGAGGGGTCGGGAGAGCGGGTCTTGGTGGGGACGGCTTCGTTCTCGACTTTCCCCAGAAGCCGACTTCACGTAGGACGACTTCCCCAGAAGCACACCTCTGAAGTGCCCTCCTCGATTCTGGTGCATGAGTTGGTCTGATCACTTTTGACGAAGGTGCCCATGTAACCCACACTCTTATCAAAGGATAGAACACCTTTATCAGCCCCAAATTTTCTCTTGTCAACCCTCATCACTACTTTATCCAGGAATCCACTCTTCTTATCTCCCTCACCCTGGGCTGGTTTCCCCTCTCCCAGAGCCTGATCGGGATGGGAAGTTTGTGCCGGGCTTCCGAGCAGCACAGTTGTGAGAGTCGAGTGTGGAGTGTGTCATCATGGGAGCAGCAGCACACTCCCTCTCGTTACTGTGCAGTGGGCTGATGAAGACGCCGACCGCCCCTGGGAGACACGTGCAGAGTGGGGTGGTGGCGAGTCAGGCTGCTGCGAACACTCCTGCGTGCGTGTCTCTGGGAGTGTCGGCTTTCATTCCTGGTGGGTGAACACTGAGGAGCGGAATTGCTGGGGCAGGAGGCAGGCGTAAGTTTATATACGAAGCTGGCCGACAGTTCTCCGAAGTTAAGATGAACTTGACACTCCCAGTGGACAAGGACGGGAGTTCTGGTTGCTTCACACCCTTATCGACATCTGGCGTCGTCATCCTTGACAGAGGTCCTCACAGTCAGTGTGCATTGGCGTTTCTTTGTGGCTTTAATTTCCTTTTCTCTGCCGGCTAATTTACTTACCAGCATTCATAAACCTTTCTTTGCGAGTTGCCTTGTAAGCCGTTTGCCTATTTTTTTTAAACTGGGTTGTTTTTTTAAATTGTGGAGTTGTAGGAGTCCTTTGTAAATTTTGATGAAAGTCCTTTGTCAGTTATATATTGTGTGAGTATTTTACCCCAGGCTGCACCGTGCTTTTCGTTCTCTTTATGGTGTCTTCAATGAGTGAGGTTTTGCGCTGGGTGAACTGTAATTGCTCATCTCTCTTCTTTACGTGCATTGTTCCTGTTCCCTGTCTAAGAGTTTTTACTCGCCCCAGAGCACAGAGTGCGTCTCTCAAGGGTGGTGCCTCCATCGACACACAGCGCAGTAGTAAGAAGGGATGAGCCACGGCCATACACAACTTGTAGGTCTATCTCAAATCTTCTTTTGTGTGTGGTGTGAGGTGATGATTCTCACCCCATATGGATAACCAGTTGTTCTAGTCCTGAATGTTAGGAGAACTTTTCTTTCTCCATTGACTTTCTTTGGTTTTTTGTTAGAATTTGGGAAATGGGGCAAACCACCCCTCTCGGATTCATGCCCCCTGAGAAGGGAGAACGCTTGGGTGTTCATATGGCTCCCGAGTGGGAGTCTCACCTTGGAAAGCAAGTGGTCCTTCCTTGGTCCCTCTAACCCACTGCCTGCATGTCCTGCTGCAGGCGCTGGTTGACATTCCACCTGGCGCGCACACCGATGCTGGCGGTCTGAAGGACCTCGGAGCTGGCTGAGGGGGTGGGGCCTGGGTTCGCGGGCAGGTACGGGCACAGGCGCTCTGTACTAATGCAGACATCCGGGATCACACCAGAAACATCAAGATGCTTCTGAAATATTTTGAATTGGGGCAGTCTTCCTTTTTAAAATTTGTTGCGTATATATTAACTTAAAATTTAACACGAAAACAAACCTTTCCCCTTCTTATAATCCCAAGTTGGCTCTTCATCTTTCCCCCAGGTCAGTCCTGGTCCATTCTGACCTATCTTTATATACTGTGATTGTTGTAGGGTTTGGTTTTTATCCTCTTTACTTCCTACTAGATATCATACCCCAAGTGTCTTTCCTGTAATTACATAGTGTTAGTTTCTTTATAAAGATACTAACTTACGTTTGGAGAGAGGGAAAGGGAGGGAGGAAGAGAGGGAGAGAAACATTGATGCATGGTTGCCTCTCACACACCCCCTAACTGAGGGCCTGGCCTGCAACCCAGACATGTGCCCTGACTGGGAATCGAACCAGTGACCCTTTGGTTCGCAGACCAGTGCTCAGTCCACTGAGCCACACCAGCCAGGGCATGTAGTGTTAGTTTTAATTGCAGTATACTATTCCGTAACATGGATGTACCAACACATATCAACACTTACCCATTCTCTCGTTGTTAGGTAACAGGATCGGGTCTGATGTTTGCTAATATATGAAACAATGACCTGTGTACATAAATGTTCTTCTGCATTTTGATTTTGTCCTTTAAGGTGCCTTTCTAGATCTCGGATTTCTGCATGGGAGGGGTGGGGAGATGGGTGGTGTTCGTCTGCTGATACACGTGTGGTCTCCCGATGATACCGTGTGTCTGCACTAAGCAGGCTTGGGACTTAAACCAAAGAGGCTGCAGGGAATTTTGTTAATCATTTTTCTAATTACTGAACATTAGTAATAATGAAAGCATCAACAGCTTTTGGAGGCAATTTATTGTACTTGGATTTTGACAAAAACATAGTCACAACTGGCTTCCAATCTGTCCCTGGCAAAACTAACTTTTTGAGATAGTACAGTTATAAAACTCCCTTTGCCGGCTGCGCCTACTATGTGGGGTTAAAAGAACAGTTATTTTCAGGGCTGCCCGAAGTCTCCAGGGGGTGGTAGGGTGAAAGGCTGAGGTCTGGTTTCAGAGATGTTAATTAATGATCTGGAAGAACCTGACACAGCTAGTTAATTAAATTCACAGGCACGGCGCCGCTGAGAGGTGGTGTGAACTCCGGGAAAAGGTGAGGGAATTAGATAAAGAATTCTTGCCATTGCCTAGGACACACAGTGAAAGGGCAAATCCGACGTAGCCTGAATTAAAATAGTTTGGTCTCACGTTAATCCAGCGTTTCGCCCCGGTCACAGCTCCGTCTTAGCAGGGTTTGCTTAAAGGAGCCCCGAGTTGGCACGGCAGCCTGGGTGGGCGTCGCTTCCCCCCACCTTTGCGGTCAACAGCAGTGCCCCCTGAGGCCTCAAGAGCCCACATCTTGTCTGCACACGGGAATAGAAGTCACCTGACTCTGCAGAGTGAAATCAGAGGAAATGGGTGAATGTGCTTGGTTAACGCTGAAGTTACTCTGCTTACAATTCCTTTTCAACCTCTAGCGCCTTTTGCATGCGCTTTGGTCCTGTACTTTTACATCTGTGTTCTCCACTGCCAAGCACGTTAAATAAAGGCCAAGCACAAGGCTTCCCAGCTCGTACATCCAAACTCCTGGGGGCCTGTGGGACCAAGGTGGGACCCAGGGGAGGGAGTCTTAAGCCATGAAACTGGAAGGGCGTGATGCTGGGATGGAGAGTGTGATGCTGCAAACCTGCATCATCTGGAGCTGCCTGCCGCGCAGTCCCATCATCCCGATGGAACTGGGAGTGAGGAAGCCCAGCGCGCTTCCCAGGAGCAGGGGCGGTGAATGGGGAAGAGTTGTTCAGCATCTGGCGTGTCTGTATCATCGGGGACTGTGGCAGCCACATGCTCTTAAGTCCAGTTCAGGCTTCGTATTTTAGAAATCGAATAGAAGAAAAAAGTTTGTTACAGACTGCGGCCTTGGTACCCGCTCTGCCCCCACCCCTTCCCCATGTTCCTCAGCTTCTCGCCCAGTCCTGTCCCATGCACAGTCGTGGGTCCAAGTCCCGCTTCTGGGTGGGGGGACGGGCTCCGTTTCACTAACATGGTTCAGCCCCTGGGGGGCAGAGGGGAAAGAGGAGAGAATCCTCCCATCTCAGGAAAGGAAACGGGGTGTCTTGGAGATTAAACGACCTGTCCAAGGTCACACCATGAGTAAGTCACGCGGCTGGGACTGAAGTCAAGCTCATGCACGCATTCTGGTTCTGCGGTCCTCCCGATGCTCATCCAGGCTCACAGCCAGAGGGTGGGAGAGGACAAATTACACGGTGTGGGGGAAGGGAACCGAAAAGTACTTCGCTTTTTACTGTGAAGGCAACCACTCTAAAGGCACCAGGTGTGTGCCACGTCTCCTCATGTGCAGAAGGCATTGATGATGGCATCCCTTCCTCAGCTCTGTCACCTCCGGAAAGCAGTGTGGCGGCTTCCCTTTAGGGGTGAGGATCTGGAGGACAGCTGGCACTCCCGATGGCGGGGGCCGTGCTGTTGGGAGGTGGACTGGGACGAGAGGCAGGACAGCCATTCTGTCCTGAGCACCAGCAGCCTTGGGCTGAAACCTCTGCAGCCACGAGGAAGGGTGAGCTGGTTTCCTCGCAGTTTCCTGTTCACCAGTCCGGATGGACAGACGGACCCTAAGGGCTAAGTCTCCCTTTGACGTTTCTTGTGTGTTTGAACGCAGTTTGGCCACTCTGCTCCGCACCTCTCTTCCAGATGTTGCTCACTCCACGCCAGCCAGCAGGGCCTACCCTCGGCCCGGCAAGGCGCTGAGCTCATTCCCCACCAGGGCCTTTGACCCTGCAGCGCCCTGCACTGCGACCTTGCACACGCACCTCCGCCTCAGCACGCGGCTCGGATCCTGCCTCCCACTGATGCCCCGCTGGCCAGCGGCTTTGTGCTTGCTTCCCCGCTGTCCTCCAGTCTGCCAGTCACTCTCACGTGCCCACCACCGCCTGCGCTGTCTCCTTTCAGTGTTTATTTTGTGCCTCATGTTGTTGGGCTGCCACCCACCACTACACTCTAAGCTCTGTGAGTTCAGGGGCCGTCGCGTCCTGTTTGTTTACTGTATGTGCCTCTTACCTGGGTCACTCCATAGCGATTCATCTATCTGTCTATATTTATTTATTTTATTTATATATAAAAAATATATAAAATTATATACAAATTTATTTACATATAAATATATCTATATAAGTATATATATTTAGTATAATAAATATAATATAAATATATTGTAATATATAATGATGTACATTTATTATATATACTATATAGTTATGTATAATATAGATTATATGTTATATATTATTGTGTAATATGAAATATATAATATACAATAAATATAACACAATGTATTTATTATATCATATATTTATAATTTACATATTTGTATAATAAATATATAGTATATAATAAATATATTGTATTTAGTAAATATATTAAAATATATAAATTATAAATATGTTACATATGTTAGTTATATATAACATATATTACTTTACATATTATATGTGTATTGAATATAATATATAATAAATAATATATATTTGTTATATTAAATAAAGTAATATAAATATATAAATACCTATATTTATATATGGAAAGTACTCTGTCTCAGAAATCAGGATAAGGCCAACATGGAGTAAGAGAGACCAGATTTCCCCTCCTTCCCGAAACAGTCAAGGAGAAGGGAGGGTTATGTGAAGCTGACTGGTACATTAAAGGCGATTGTTACTGTGTTCTGCATGTTCAGCGAGTTACGTGGAGACGTGAAGATATAAACGAGCTGAGTCAAGCTTCTAGGATGAGAACTCAGTGTCTGTGTTGAAAGCACACTGGGCAGGACAGACGACAGATTAGACGTGACAGGAAAGCAGCCTGGGGACCTTGAAGACGTGGTGACAGAGCGAACCCTCCCGGCTCATTCTGTGAGGCCAGCGCTACCCTGGTGTGAAAGTCAGATAAAAACATTACAGGAAAAGAAAACAGAAAAAAGGAGACATTATTTAAAAAATGAAATCTGCAGACCCGTGTCCCTCAGGAACAGAGTTGCAAAAATTCTTCACAAAGACTTAGAAAATCAAATCCAGCAATGTATAAAAAGCAGAATACACCGTTCGCAAGTGACAGTGACCCCAGGAATCCAGGCCTGGTTTTACATTTGAGAAGCAATGCCACACTCCATGCGAACAAACTGAGAAGGAAAAAACATAGGATCTTTTTCAGGAACGTGAAAGCAGCATTTGACGAAATCCGAGAAACTACAGATATCGTCATCATACTTAGTGCAGAATGATTGATGATTTCCCCCTAAAATTTGGAACAAGCCGTGAATGCCCACTCTCACTACTTCCATTAAAAGTTATACGGGAGGTTTTAGCCAGTGAAATGAGGCAAGAAAAAAGGAAAAAAGCACCGATTCGAAAGGACAAATATAACTCTTTTTATTTGCAAATAACATTGTGTTGTTCACGTAGCAAATCTGGCAGAATCTACCAAAACATATTAGAGCTAATAGCGGAGCTTATCAGGGTTTCAGGAAAGGTCAATATATAAAAATCAATTCTATTGCTATGTCGTAGCAATAAATAATCAGAAATTGAATTTTTAAAAATACCATTTATCAGGTTGTCCAAAGTGTTCATTTAGTTTTTTCCGTACGATGGCCCTCGTAGCGCTTAGTTGTCTTTAACTTCATTTGAAGCGATTTTGTTAGACAATATTGTGACAGCTGTCATATCAGCGTGCGTTTAAAAAAAACATAAAAATTGGTGAATTTTCGTGCGGCCATTTTTAATGTTGAAGATGGAAGAAAATACACAACAGTTTCCCCATATTATGTTTTATTATTTCAAGAAAGGTAAAAATGCAACTGAAATGGAAAAAAAAGTTGCTCAGTGAGAAGGTGCCGTGACTGATGGAACGTGTCAAAAGTGGTTTGCAAAGTTTCCTGGAACTATCAACATTTTGGCCAAATATTCTTTGCTGTGGGGCTGTCGGCATCGGAAGATGTTCAGCAGTCCCCCTGGCCCCTACCCACTAGAAGCCAGTAGCGGGCGATAGCTGACAGACTCAAAGTATCCAAATCAATAAAGTTATTGGTGAAAATGAAAAACGTGCCTTTTATTTTATGGAAAAAACCAAATGGACTTTTCGGCCAATCCTATATAGTAACATCAAAAATGTAAAATACTCAGATATGAATCTGAGTAAACATGTAAAAGACCTACACATTGAACCACGAAACACTGCTGAGAGGAAGGAGAGAAGACGTAAATAAGTCAAGAGAAACACTGTTCATAGATCTTAGGATTTAATATTGCTAAGGTGTCAGTTTTCCTCAGATTGATCCATAGATTCAACACACTGTCAATCAAAATCTCAGCAAGCTCTTTTGTAGGAAGCGACAAACTGCTTTCTAAAAATATGTGGAAATGCAACGCTCTTAGAATAGTGAAAGCGACGGTAAGGATTGAGAGCATAGTTATAAAACGGATATACTTGGTTTCTAGGCTCATTACAAACACACACACAGTCAGTCATCAACACAGTGTTCGGCATCCAGACCGACAAACGGACCAATGAGAGAGAGCAGGGAGTCCACCGAAAAGCAGACCCACCGATATTCGGCCAGTTGGTTTTGACACGGCGCCTGCATTTACGCAGCTGCCCTTCCAGTGGTGGGGCCGGGCCAACAATATTCAGATACCACAAAGACACCAATTGTATAACATTAATGGTGGTGTGAGTTCAACTTAGTCACTTCTTATCTATCTTTCATGTCCTTTCGTTATCACAAAGAGTGTGAATTGATTCTCTTCCAATGTGTCAGTTCATATTTTATGGTAGATAATTGTTTTCCAGGCCACGATTTCAAGTCTGTTGCATTTATGTAAAACTGCCACTAATCCGTTTTGATGCCAATACCTGCTTACCTCGGACTGTGTCCGGCCACTCTCTGGCCTGGCCTGTGGGGGCGGTGGGGAGGCAGCTCCCCAGAGGAAGTGCGGTCTCTGGCAGGACAGCTCCAGCCCCTTCCCATCCCTCTGAAGCCCCAGGGTCCGTGGCGGGCTAGCTTCTGTCCACCTCTCAAATCCGAGTTGCCACGTTGCCCCGGTGATGGCCCTCATCGTGTCTGCATCAGTGCTCGTGGCTGCCACTGTGTCCTGGGTGCTGTGGGGAGACTGGAAGAATGGACAGAGGAAGGAATGGGGCAGGAGGGCTGAGCAGAAGGGATTCCGAGAGGGTCCCTGGGGGGAGAGCCACCCTGTGAACAGTTCACATCTAGTGCAGCCGGGGCCCTGGTCCCTGGTGTGGAGAGGAGGAGGGTGGGCTGGACGAATAGCCAGGACCCACATTCTGGAAGTCAGAAGAGCCTCGTGAAGGATTTCAAACAGGAGCAGCGCTGCAGCCAAGCATCAGTAGCCCCAACTCTTCCAGGTGCCCTGCACACCACGCCTGTCACCTGTTGCAGATGCCCCACAGCGTCTCTTTTAGTTCAAGAACAAAGTGAGAACACAGCGAGCCCACATCTTAAAAGACATTTCATCATTTTACTAAGTTTTGATGCCTTTTAAAAAAACTGTACAAACTTCTTAAACTGTACATCCTCCTTTGGGGAGTGCGGCGAGGAGCCCTTTCCTAATGCTCCGTCCTCGCTGGCCACAGGCTGTGTCTCCAGCGCCTCCCTGGGGCTCCCGCTGGAACACAGAGCCTCTGGGGTCCAGTCTCGAAGGAACTCCGTGAGGCTTGTTGCATGTCATGCGGCCACTTCTTTGCCGAGAAGGAAACCCGAGGACTTACATCTTGTTCTCTCATTTATTATCATAGAGTAGTAATTGCATTTATGTTTTCAAACTGCCTCCACATGTATCTCTCATATGCATCTCATATTAACCCTGTGATTTTTTTGTTATTTTTACAATAATCATATTACAAGACTTGAAGCATTGCCCGGAGAGGCACAGCGGGCAGATGGTGGGATGTAATCTGCACTCCGCTCCGTCCAGACGCCCAGCTCCTGTGTTCTTCTGCCGCAACAACCTGCCTCCCAGTGAGAACAGAAGCCTGTGGGGTTTTCCAATTTCCTCGTCAATTGACTCGTATACGAGGACACTGTATTCATTTGGACTGGCTCCCACTGGATAGGAGGGCCAGGCTTCGGCACTGGCATGGGCTACTGCTGATGAACCTCTATCCCATGAAATTGGTTCCCTCCAGCTCCAAATCCGTGTAATAAACGTGGGACATTTGAAAGCCAACAGATTTGTTTGTTTCAAACGGGGTACAGCGAGCATGTTCGGTTTTGCGCCGTAGTATGACCGTGCTGCAGACAGAGAGCGCGAAGGCAAACCATGCATGTTCTGGGTTCGCCCAGCCCATTCATCCTGTCCTCACTTAGACACAGTTGGTATGTAGTAGTATGTATCAGTCGTATTAGCTGCAGGTGTGCCATGTGGCGATGTGACGTTTTCATGCCTTACAACGTGACTGCCCCACAAGTGCTAGTCACCATCTGTCACCGTGTAAGCGTCTCACAATAGAATTGACTATATTCCCCTTTACGTTTTCACCCCCCTCTCCTCTCAGGTAACCATCCCTTTGGTCTCTGTTTCCATGAGTCTGTTTCTGTTTTGCTTTTTAAGAGTCTACATATCATGGACTTATTTCACTTAGCATAATACCCTCCGGGTCCATGCATGTCGTCACCAATGGTAATATTTTGTTCTTTTTTATTGCAGTGTAATATTCCTTCATATAAACACACACACGAATGTACCACATCATCTTCATCCATTCATCTATTGAGGGACACCTAGGTTGCTTTCATATCGTGGCTGTTGTAGATAACGCTGCATTGAACACGGGGGTGCAGACATCTTTTCAGTGCAGTGTTTTCATTTTCTCGGGAGCGACTCCCAGCAGACCATGGTGACCAGACAGGAGCCATTGCATTTGGGTCCGAGCAGTTCAGCTCATGCAGACGCGGAGAAGTGGGAGTTGATTCTCGATTTGCTCATGAGTGTGCTCTCAGCCTCAGCGTCTCCTGTGTAACATGTGGGCAGACCTCTTTCCACCTGCCTCCCTGGCTGTGCTGATGTATTACCCTGTCCCGTGCAGACATTCATTAGTCATCTGTTCAATGAATGAGTGAGTGGCTGACCTGCGGACCATTTTTACTGCTCGATGTGATGCTCTGCTACACAGCCACCACCCTGCCCATCAGCAAGGAGACAAGGAAGTCGGCGATGGGCTCTGGGAAGAGAAATGTGTTTCACATGTAAACCTGGAACCCCGAGTGCATACCTCACAGGTGCTGGGGCTCACATGTAGCGCCCTCTGTTGTTACAGAGAGGCACTGCTTGCCACAGATATGAATTGTCGTCCTGTTTTACATGATGAGAAACCAAGTGACACATTTCAGACCCAGCACAATCGCATGGAACACACAGAAAAAGAAGACAAGGACAAGCACAGATTCAGAAGAGCAGCTTCGCGTGGGGGTTGGGGGAGGGCGTGACTGAGGAGGGGCCCCCAGAGACCTGGGTGTTGTGTGTCAGATTCTGTGGGTCGGGGTGGGGGTGACAAAATGTACATTCAAAGTTCACCCTCGCAACCCCTTGTAAGTGTACAGTGCATGGAATTAAATGCATTCATGTTATCGTGCAAACATCACCTCTGTCCATCCCCAGAGGCTTCTTGTCTGGCAGATCTGAACCTGTGCACCCACTGAGCACGAACTCCCCGCCCCCTTGCCCTCCAGCCCCTGGCAGCTGCTGTTCCTCCTGCGTCTGTGACTGTGACTCCTCTAAGTGGAATCAGGCGGCATCTGTCTTTTTGTGACTGGCTCATCTCACTTAGTGCCACACCCTCAAGGTTTACCCACGCTGTGGCATGGGACCAGGTTTCTCTCCTTTGGAAGGCTGACGGTAAAAAAGGACTCCATTCCGTCATTTTGCTGCTTGTTTTCTGTATGCATGAGAGCTTTTTGCCCCTTATTTCCTTTATTACTGTCTTTCTTTGCGTCCAGTTCATTCTTTTCGTTGTGAAACGTCTAACTTCTTTTCTGATTGCCTGTTGTGTGCACCTGTTACTATTTTTGTGGTGACCGTGAGGGTTAGATTTAACATCCTAAAATCACAACACTCTGATTTGGATGTTCGTCAATTTAACTTCAATAACACACATAAACTCTGCTCCTTTACATGTCCGTCCCCACCCATTTCGGTGGGTGATGTCCCACAATTACACCTTTATACATTGTGTCTAAAACACAAGCTGATATTTTAAAAAAATACGATAGTCTCTTAAATTATGTAGAAAACTGTGGAGTTACAAAGCACTATACTACTATTAAATTTTATACTCATCATTGCTTCTGTAAAAACGTATTGCTCTCTTAACTCATGTGGAAAACAAAAAGTGGAGTTACGAGCTGTCGTTACAATGCGAGCTTTTATAACAGCCTGGTACTTGCCTTTATCGGGAGCTTTGTTTCGTCACACGGTTGGGAGTCACAGTCCTGCGCCCTGTCGTTCCGCCCTGCGGGACTCCCCCGAGCATTCCTTGCACGGCGGGTCCAGCGGTCATCATGACGTCGCCCAGCTTGTGTTTATCGGGGAATGTCTTACTCTCTCCTCCCTCACTGCGGGAGAGCTGTTTTGCTGGATGGGAGATTCTTGGTTGACAGTTTGTTTGTTTGTTTTTCCTTTGAGCATTTTGCATGTATCAGCCCCCCGACTGCTGGCCTTCAAAGCTTCTGACGGGACAACTGCTAATAATGTCACTGAGCCTCCCTTGTACGTGACATGTTGCTTTTCTCTTGCCGCTTTCAAGGTCTCTCTCTGTCTCCGGCTTTCCACAGTATGATTATAATAGGTCTCAGTGTGGGTCTTTTTGAGTTCGTTCTATGGGAGTTTGCTGGGCTTCTTTGATTTTTATATTCCTATGTTTCATAAAATCTGGGAAGCTTTCAGCCACTATATCTTCAAATATTTATTCTTTCTCTCTCTCCTTCCTCTGGGATGCCCACAATGTGGCTGTTGGTTCACTTAATGGTGTCCCACACACCCCTCGTGACCTGATTGCTTTTCTTCAAGCTTTTTTCTTTCTCTCTCTCAGACTTGGTAATTTCCATTGTTCCATCTTCAGGTTTGCTCATTGTTTCTTCTGTTTGCTCAAATCCGATTTGGAATTCCTAGTGACTATTTTATGTCAGTTATTGTACTTTTTGGCTCTAGAATTTCTTTTTTGTTTCTTTTTAGGTTTTTGCTTTATTGATATTTTCACCTTTTCATATATTATTTTCTTGACTTTCTCTGCACCTCCCTTTAGTTCTTTGAGCATCTTCAAGACCATTATTTTAAAGTCTTTGTCTAGTAGATCTGCCATCAGACCTTTTCACAGAGATAGTTTGTTGGTTTATTTTTTCCTTCGAATGGGTCATGCATTCCTGTTTGTGTGCCTCATGGTTTTTTGTGGGGTTTTTTTGTGGTTGTTGAAAACTGAACACTTGAATGTAAAACGTGGTAAATCTAAAGTCAGAATATTTCCATTCCTCAGGATTTGCTCAGGGTTTTTCGTTTTTGGGGTTTTTGGGGGATCCTTGTCGGCTGTCTCTGCCAAGGATCGAGGATTGGCCTGAAATATAAACTTAAGATGTTCTCAGGTTTTTTCCCTGAACCTGTGTCTTTCCCCATGCATGCACGGTGACTTTCTAATTGCCCCCATTTATGTGGTTTTAAATGTATTCGTCTTTAACGTGTGGAACCCAAAAGAAAGAGAGAGAAAAATGAAGGAGGGAGAAAAAAAATATGAGCACCGGATCTGGCTGTCACTTCCGCCAGAGGAGCGGGGCTTGCCGCAGTGGGGGAGATGCCACAGAAATGGCCCCCCGTGCCTTTGTGAGCAGCTTTGTGGTCAGAAGCACAAGTCTTCGCTCTCTGGAGGACATGATCATTCTCGCCCACCAGGGCTTCTGCAATGCGTGTGCGAGCTGTTCCTGGCACCTGTGCACAGCTTACTGCCCTGGCACGAGGGGCAGGCAAGGGATGGGCAGCTACTGCTCTTCCCGGAGCTGAAGTTGACCAAGATGAACTGCTATTCATCCTCAAGGCCTTCTGCTGGAAGTTGCAGGCCTTCAACGGACAGCAGAGTTCCGGAGTGGCCACATCAGACCGATCCTGCATCAGACAGATCCTGCCAGTGTGCTTGTTGTCCAGGTGGAGAGAGATTCCAGCGCCGCCTACGCCACACTCTCCCCAGGCTGATGCGCTAACCTGGGTAGTTGCTGCACGCTTTGTTACTTACCAATCACTTGTTACTTACAATCATGTACATATTGTACACATATGTTATATATAAGTGTGTGTATATATATATATATATATTTCTTTTCTGTGTCTGAAATACTTTTAAATGACAAAAACGAAGAGCAACATAAACCCAAAGCGAACAGAAAGAAGGAGATAATAAAGGGTAGACTAAATGAAGTTGAAAATAGGGAAGCAATAGGAAAAAATCAGTGAAACAATAAGCTGGCTCTTCAAAACCGTGTAAGGGTTAACGAGCTTTTCTCAGCGCCCACAAGTACAAGCCGAGCGAAGACCCAAGGCATAAATACCAGGGTGAAGCAGGTCCTGCAGCCATTAAAGGATGATAATGGAACACTGCAAACAACCTAATACTAATGAAACCCCAAAACTCGACCAAGAAAAAGAACGAACCTAAATAGCCCTGTAACAGTTCAATACATTGATCTCATAGCGTAAGGCTCCCGGGAAAGAAATTCCTTGCCGGGACAGTTTCCTGGCAGGCTCCGCCACACAGTTGAAGGCGGTCCGGTATGCGCTGCCCTTTGCTTGCTTTGCACAGGAAGGAGGTCGGAGCTGCCGTTCCGTGCTCAGAGTGTCCAGGCCAGCAGCACACCGGCCCCGCCCTGGCTCCACATGTTTCTTCTCCGTTTCTTCCACCAGACTTACTTTGCAGCCACGGCAAAACCTTTAGAGGCATGCAGGATATCAACAAAACCATTAGACCCCGGAACGGTGTTCCGCATTTACACGGAGAGATGACACTTCAGGGCCTGCAAAGCCCTGCTGTGTAGTGGGCAGGCTGCGGGGGGTCGGGCCTGCAGCTTGCCTTTGCATCGCCCACTACTTCCCCTGCCCAAAACTGCCGTGGCCTGGGGAGCGGATGGCGTCTGAGAGTCTGCCCTTGCTATTGTGTGGCTCACGGGGGCAGATGGAAGCTGCCCAGCAACATTTGACTTCCTGGGAAGGAAGCAGGGGCAGGATCGGCCTGGTGCAGAGAGCAGTGAGGGGCAGGGTATTTGAATGGCCTGAGGACTCTGTAACTCAAGTCAAATTAAAAAGGAAAAAAAAAAAGCTTACATTGTGAATGTTATCAAGAGACTTATATGCATCAAGTAGAATTCAAGTGTGAAAAGCTCCTTTTCCTTTGTACAATATGAGTGGATAAATGTCTGCAGCCTGAGAGGGTATTTTTAGCTCCTCTCCTGCTGGACGTTAAATCCCTGAGAATCGCTGGGAGTGAGCGTGGTGGGTGACCCTCCTCTCTGACTGCTCCCCCGGAAGATCGAACTGGACGGAACGTGGCCCCAGGAGACGCCCAATCTGTGTCTCTGCAGGTACCGCACAGGCAGGACACGAGTGTCGGAGACACGTGGCGTGTCCTGGCCACTGGTTTTGGCCCCGGAATGAATATCCCACGGAGTCATCTCTGGGCACTCAGCTCCTTTTGCCCCAGGAAAGAAATGAAGTGAGGCGACTGTTAGACATGGCCGCGTGGCCTGGTGCTGCAGGAGGAGTCGGAAAGGTTGGGATTTCCTGCAGAGGTTCTTGTCTCCTTCCCCATCATGGCACAGTTTGGGGAGGGTCTCCTGGTGCCGGGCACTGGGCCAGGTGAGATGAAGTCAAAGGGGGACCCGTGTGGGGTGTCTAACTCCGGTTTCTCCCACTGTGCACACCCCCCCTCAGATGTGCTCACGCGTGTTTTCACTCGTGGGTAACAGAGCTGAGCTTTAGTTGCAGGCCTCCCGAGGTAGGTGAGAGGGGACAGGACATGCTATTGAAGAAGGACCCTGACGTAGTGACCGTGGACACGCCGGCCTCTCTTGGCCTCCATTCCTCCACTGGAAAACTGAGGATGACAGCGGCCACCCCCCAGCGCTGAACGGGATGAGTGTTGGATTCTAGACACTGGAGATGGACTGACTCTCTTGGTGCAGCTCCCATCTGCCATTTCATCCAGGGGAGCCCGTTACCCAGACTGCCCCAGGGCAGTGCTGCAGCGGCAGAGCACGGACTCCTCCTTGGCGGCTCTGTTGTCTCCAGGGCTGCAGGAGGGTGTGAGTAGAATTCCAGCCCGAGAGGAGGCCAAAGGGACTGTGGCACGGAGCTGTGCAATGGTGCGGCACTGCAGAGAGAGAGAGACGGATGAAGGGTTGTCCTCTGTTCTCCAATAATGACATCACGTGTCTTTGGGGGTGCAGGGGCGGGGGCCCAGGGCAAAGTGGGCCTTCAGCGAGAAAGAGCCAAGCCTGGAGCTAGGGCTCCAATCAGCGCCCTCTCTGCATTTTGGATTTCTGCTGTAGAATCCATTCAGGTCTGCAAGTTTCTCTCCCGAGCACTCGTGTTGCCCCGCCAGAGAGTCAGATGGAAGGCTGGGTGAGGCACCGTGGGCAGCGGCCCCAAGCAGGGAGGGTGCAGAGCGCCCCGGTTGTTGATGCGGTGTTGCAGCCGGCCACCCATGGTCAGAGCACGGATGGAGCTTCCATAGGAGGCCCAGTGTGGCTGAGTCCTGTAGTTTCCTTTGAGTGTCTCCGCCGCTCTCCCCAGGAGCCAAGGGGAAGATGTATCAGTTCAGATGCTTCCAGTTCCAAGTGACAGCAGCGCAAGCCCGCAAGCCCAGTCATCGAGGCCCATGAGTGTATGGAGTACCAGGAGGGACTCCCTTCTGCGCAGGCTCTGCTGGGCTCTGGGTAGCCTCGCTCAAAGGGTGCGTCTTGTCCGCATTCAGGGCAGCAGGATCCAGGCAGCCTCTCGGGCACAGATTCCAGCCTGGCAAACCCAGGAGAGGAGGCTTTCTCTCAGGATGCCCACATGGATCCTGGGGAGCACCGGAGGGTTTGGGTGAGCCAACGCCAGCAGCCAGGGGAGGCACGGGGACTTCCCAGCCCCTGGTCACTTTTGCTCCTCTGTTTGTTGAGAGGGAGGAGCAGGACTCAGCAGTGAGGGGGGCGGGGCCCAGAACAGAGAGCACGTGGACCGGACTTCCCACAAGCAAGTGAGGCCGCTCGCACACTCTTCTTGAGCAGAGACAAAACCCACGTCGTCCTCCTGTGAGGCTGGCTTGACCTTGATACCCAGACTGGGGGTCAGGCCGTAGGACCATGGTGGGCAGGAAAGTGTGGCACATTCGATGCAAAGTCCTAAGCAAAACATTGGCAACCCGAATCCAATATGTATAATTACATACATATCTGTGTACACAAGTACGTACATATATTGAGTGTATGTTTGTGAGTTTATATACCAGGTAGGGTTTAGTCTAGAAATGCAGACAGTTTACTGTTGAAAAAAACACCTGTGCACACACACTCTTGGTAAGAATTCCCAGCAGTGTAGAAAGCAACTTTCTTAAAACTGGATAAATGAATTCACCAAATGCCTACAGTGAACACATTATTTAACGGTGAGAACACGTTACTGAAGTCCAGACCAAGGCAAAAATGCCCACCACCGCCTCTTACAATCCATGATTCACTGGAGGCCCCCGACAGTGAAACGAGACAAAGACCAAGAGGCCTAAGGATCGGGAGGAGGTACCCAGGGGTTTCTGTAGGAGATACCGTCCCCTTCACAGGATGCGCAGACCCAGAGCCCGGAGGGAAGGGCGTGCGAACTGACCACCACGAGATCGGCCAGGTTTCTAGAGTCGAGGGGAACGGCCACAATCTGGAGGGCGGGTCTCCCCTGGCAATGACCGGTTTTAGTCAACCTTGTTTTAAAAGATTACATTCACAACAGCAGTGAAATCTGCTTAAAGTTCAGAATAAAAATACATCTATGCCAGACCTTCAAGTAGAAAATTATAAAACTTCATTGCCAGTCCTAAAAGAAGACCAAGTATTTCCTATTCACGGAAAGGTTGGAAAGGTTAATTCCCTTTAATTTGTAAAGTCACCATAATTCCCACAAAAGTTGAAGAAGGGTTTCTCAAGGAACTAGATACATTTATTCTGAAATTGCCTGGAAGAGAAGACATCAGTCACCGCCCATGGCTCTGACCACGTCCAAAGACAAGATCGAAGAGGGCTTCCAAGGCCTTCGTCCGGTTACCTGCTGTGGGCTCGTGTGTCTGGAGCCCCCTTGTTTGATTTTCTGTCCATCCACGTGGCTCAGATACGTTACCTGGACGGCCACCCAGGACCCACAGTGTCTGGCAAAGGCCAGGGCCCCCAGCCTGTGAGCCAACCTCGTGGGGTTCCGGGGGTGGGGCCTGCTTTATTATTTAATCATGCCGTTGACATTCAGCCACTCCTTCGATGCGTCCAGAGAGGCGGCGACCACGTGCCAGACTGAGCTTCTGCTTCTCCTGCAATGGATGGGAAGTCCAGCTAGTGCCCTGCAGACGGCCCTGGACCAGCCAGCAAGCCCCTGGCCCTCTGGTGCCTGCCTGGGCTGGCAGCCAGGCCACCAGCCCTGAAGTGGGGCCACACTGGAGGGAAGAAGCTGCACCACCACCCCTCTGTGACTGTCAGTGGCTGAGACTTTGGACATGGGAATATGGGAGGAGCCACGACCCCAAAGAATCCTGGACCCCCAGCACCAGAGGGTTCATGCAGTTCTTGTATCTGAGTCACAGTCCCCATGTGCTCCAGACCCAGTGTACCCCTCAGCTGCAAAGACCCCCCACCCACGCCACCTCTGGAGAGCCGGCTCCCTCTGCACGCCTGGCTGCACCCCAGAGAGCCTCCTAGCATGCCTGTCCCCCTGCACGGCCAGCGCTGTGGCCTCAGCCCCCCTCTTACAGGGGACCTTGTGTGCTCCTTCAGAGAGAGGGCAGTCTCTGTCCCAGTGTCCTCGGCACGCAGCCCAGTGCTGGTCACAGGGCAGGTGCTCCGTAAATACCTGCTGAATTTGTGGTTGGGCAGCACAGCACGGGGCTCCGACCTCCTGGCCTGGACTCTAAACTGTGTGGACGGCTCGTGACACAAACAAGACCTGTGGCGTCTGGGCCACCATTTCCGGTCCCTGGCTCCCAATCTCTGTGATACGGGGCTGGTGGGCCTGGGTGGCCTGTAAGCGTTTCTCCAGCCCTGGAATCCCCCATCCTGTGAGCACATGGCTGTCACCTCCTGTGGGCAAACAAGCGTCAGGTCCCCTCCGAGGGGCTGCACGCCCAGGTTACAGGCACACAGTGTGCGCACGTCCCAGCATGTCCTTATAAGAGCACCGGGGAGGGCTGGAGATCAGGGCTCTTGTCCCTGCCCTGGCCCTGGCTCACTAACTTCCTTCTTTCCTCTGGGCCTCAGTTTGTTCTTCTGTCCAAAGAGGAGAACGGCCTGGCTGGCCCAGGTCTAACACTCGAAGATGCGAGACATGGGTGTACTTTCCATGACGACACTGTCACTCTGTGATTACACGTCACGATGCCCTCATTCTGTCCCACGGTTCTCTGTGGGATATGGCACTGTTTTATGACATTGTGACTCTACTTTGTGATTGTTTAACTCCATTCCCAAGTTCAGTGTGTTGGCTCTGCGGTCCCTAAAAAGCCTACGTGTATTTTTTTAAATGAATCCGGTGCCGTGTCAGCCCCCCATGGCAGTCAGGAGCAGGCTTAAGGAATGGCTTAGGGCACAGCCGTTTTGTTGTCTCCTGTTCTGTTGGTTGGCGGGCTCCACTGGGCGGTCCTGCTCCACATGACATCGGCAGGGGCTGCCGTGGGACATGCCGGGGCCCAGGTGGCCTCCTCCGTGGCTCCCAGGTGGCACTGCCTGTCACTGACTACTCATCTGAGGCTGCTGTTGACCGGAGCGCCTTCGTTGTCCTTCTCGTGGCTTCTCCCTGGGGCTCGGGCTCTGGCCGGTTTCTAAGAGGCAGGAAGTAGAAATTGCAGGTTCCCTGAGGCTTGTCCCTGGACTTACCAGAGTGTCACAGGATCCAAGGGTTGCAGAAACAAGCCCCACCCCCATTGTTGGGGAGTGGCATGTGTGTGGGGAACAGAGGAACTGTCAGGGAGGGGGACTGCAAGTCCTGAAAACACCGCACTCAGGCATCCGCCAAAAACAAAGTCACACATCGGAGCCTGGTGGTGGCTAAAATGCCACGTGTCTGCCAGAGCCCGGGGTTCTGTGCTCTGTCGATGGCACTGTGACTCGGGCCACGCCAGTGCCTTTCCCCGGGCCTCGGTGTGTGCGTCCGTAAGATGGGAACATTGGTCGTGAGGACGCTGGAGGCCTCTGTCCCTAAGGAGCTCTGTCCCCTGTGCTCCCAGGTACTCCTTCCAGGACGAGGAGGACATGTTCATGGTGGCCGACCTGCTGCTGGGCGGGGACCTGCGCTACCACCTGCAGCAGAACGTGCAGTTCACGGAGGGTGCGGTGAAGCTCTACATCTGTGAGCTGGCCTTGGCGCTGGACTACCTGCAGAGGCGCCACATCATCCACAGGTCAGCGGGCTGCCAGGTGGGGGGGGGGGGGCGGGGGGACAGTGCGGGGTGGGGGTGCACTGGGAGCGGTCTGCAGCAGGGGAAGTTTGCTCACGGACGTTCCCTGCAAGCCACAGGGCACGGAGACCATGAGCAACAGCACAACCTGGTCCTTGCTGTGCAGCCTCCGCACACAGCCTGCTGGCTTGCGTCCTGTCTGCCTGGGCGTGGCCCTATCGCAGTTCCCGCCACTTACAGACCTGGCTGGTGGCTGGCCTCTGCTTCTCCATTCCACTGTCTTTGGAGACAGGAATGGCCTGTCCCTCCAGTGTCAGGTTAGAACGGTCCCGTGATGTGAGGTGGCCGTGCAGGGGATTCTGCCCTGTTCCTTTCTGGACCTGGGAGTCAATGGTGTGCATTGTGGCGGGTGCCTTCCTCTTTGGAAGCTTCCGTGCTGGCCCGGGATCTGGCTGTGAGCCGAGTCTCCGCTGCCTCCTCAGGGCGTGGGGACAGGGGCCTGGCTTCTACTCACCCGTGCTACACTGCCAGGTCCAGGCCTGTGAGCAAGGTGGGTTGGACCCAAGCAGAGGTCCACCAGAGGCTCCAGGATGCCTGGTACATTCACGGAGGCCCCTCCCTGACCACACTTGCTGACCGCCTGACTTACACAGTTTTGGGAGACTTAAGGAAGATAAGGATTCCCACTTCCAGTGAAGACGGTAGAGTAAGCACACATGTCTATGTTTTCTTTGTTTGAAACCAAGTAAATGGCAGTAAGGTATGTTTGAAAAACGATAAATTCCCAAGGAAGGGGAAGAGTGAAGAGGAGATGTGGGAAAGCCTCGGGGGTTTGCAGAGAAGACACCGAGCAGCAAGTGACTAAGCACACCAGAAACTGAACTTGAAGTTGCCCCCAGGAAGAACCGAGAGCGGATGGACAGATCGACACTAAAGAATCCTTGAAAGGCTCAGGAATTGACGGCACCCAGCCCCTCAGGAGACGGGGAGGGACTGTCTGACGGGAAAGAGGCGAAAGTCAGGCATATTGTTTGAAAGTGTTTCTTTAAAGAATAACTTTACCGTGGGAACCCTGAATATATGACGTTAAAAGCGTCGCCCTATTGGTGTAGTTTGTCTTGGGTGGTTACTTAGTGTAGTTCCTTGAAGTGCATGTGGCTGAAAGGCACCTTCGGCCTCTCCTTCACGTCACACCTTGGTGGCCCCCTACTGCCCCTCTTCAACCCCCCTCATTTCCACAGATCCCGTGCTCTGCGGTCTGCGAAGCGCTGGGTATGCCAACATCTCACCATCTGAGCTTGGCCCATCCGCTTCTTCGCCTGTCTTCTCATCTCTGCCGTTCAGGGGACTGCCGTGGCCTGCTGACTCACGGGAGGCCAGCTTCCCTTCCTTTTGTTTCGGGCAGGGGCGGCTGGGCTTTGCCCCACATGCTCACCCTCGGGTGGCTGTTGGATGGTGCTTCCTGCTACTCTGCAGCCGCTGGGCTGTCGCCGGCTCTCCACGGCTGCGGGGTTAAGCCTTGCGGCCCAAGTCCACCTCGCCCCATAGCCTCGTGCCATTGCTTATACAGTATAACCATCAACCTCCCTGTCCTTTGGAGAAAGAAGTGGGTGAAGGGATTTTCTATGCATTAAACCTGCCCGTTTGGTATAGGGAGGGGGCGACCGTATGACAAAACCAATGTCAAGTTCATGGAACAGGGGAACAAGCAGCTGTTTGATCTGCTGCCATCTCAACCCCAGCACGGAGGGCAAACAGTCTAGTGCATCCGCCAGTAGCCGTATTCCTTCACGGCTTTGTTTTCGTAGCTTTGTGAGAGTGACGTGCAGGGTCCGGCATTCCGAACACCAGCCAGTCCGATGGGGCCTGGCCTCTGTGACCTTAGTTAGGGGACTGCTGTTAAGCGAGATTTTAGGTGGTTTCGTTTAGCTGGAATTTTGATGTGGTTGTGGGAGGTCCCGAGTACCGCGTTTCCTGTGCCCTCACCATGACCGTAAGCCTGAACCCTTTTTTTGAAAGTTCTGAAAACCCCAGTGCTGAATGGTGTGGCTAAGTGGGTTGGGCGTCATTCCACAAAGAGAAAGGTTGCCGGTTCAATTCCTGGTCAGCGCACATGTCTGGGTTGGGGGTTCAGTCCCCAGAAGAGGCACTTTCGACAGGCAACTGATCCATGTTTCTCTCCCTCCCTCTCTCCCTCCCTACCCCCCTCTCTAAGAAAAAGTAAAATAAAATAAAATGAAATGATAAAATAAAATAAAGAAATATTGAAACCCCCCAGATCTGCTTACCGTCCTGAGTAACTGGGTGGTCGGCCCTTCCTCTGTCCCAAGCAGAAGATGCAGGCTTGTATCCTAGAGTCAGATAGAGGGCATCTGGACTGCCCGCACCGACCTCCTGGCGCTGAGGGCCTGGACCAAAAACCCAAGTCTAGCTCGGTGTAAACCGCACAGGTGCTGCAGTCACACTCCCTACCCCACTTCCGGCGGGGCTGGGTCGGTGTCTCCAGGCCTTCCTCCTCTCGGCAGGAAGCTCACACGGTTTCACTGGGGGTGTGAGCAAGCCAAGAGGATAGATTGTGACATCACAGTGTCCCCATGACCTCTTAGAGTGCAGCTCACAGTCAGCAAGCCCACTCCTTCACCATGAGCTCCCAACTGGGTTAGCACAGCTGAGGGTCATCAGGCACCTGGGAAACCTGACGTGAGCGCTGAGATCCAACACAGGCAAATGGACAGCGGAGAAAAGCTTGGGATAAACAGAAATTCTGCAGGGAGAGAAAACCAGAATAACTATGATTAGTATCTTCAGAGGGATGAGAAAGGGTTCTTGTAAATCCCGTTTGTAAATCAAGAAATACCGGCTTTCTTCAAAAATACGGAGAACAAACAAACGTCAGAGCGCTTATGAATTAATACGGAAGCAGAAATGAAGCGCCCAGAAGATGTGTTGGGAGATAAAGTTGAGGGCGTCCCTTGTACAATAAAACGAAAAGGTAAATAGAAAACGTGAGAAAATTAGAGGACCAGCTCAGTCATTCCAGCATCAGAGCGAGAAGAGAGACAACGCAGGGGAAGTAATCAATGAGATAGTTGAAGAAACCCTCGTGGATCTGAAATTCGTGGGTTTCCAGGTTGAAGGGCTTACCACGGACACAGCGCCGTGGCTGGAGACAGACTCACAGCCAGCAAACTCCAGGTGCTCCCAGCGTCCCCAGAACCACAGGTCACACAGGCCAAGGAGCCGCACAGTTTGGGATTTGTCAGGTGCTCAAAGGCCGTGGACACGAGCTGACCGATCGAGTGTGTGGGTGTGCGTTCTCACCAGTGCCAGGTCTCAAAAAATGGACCTCCACACGCCTGCCCTCTAGGAGATTTTGGAAAACCGAGGCGGACCCACTGCAAGCAGGGAGTGAGTCCTGAAGGGGCAGAACGTGAGACGCAGACAGCTGGGTCTCCAGGGGGCAGAGGTGAAGGCCAGCTCCAGGCTGCCGGTGCAGGGAGCTCGTGCCTGAGGTGTGGGCCTGACCGGCTCTGGGTGGAGTGGGGCAGGAGACCAGGGAGAGATGCTTCCGGAGGAGCCGGCCGGTAGATGTGCTGATGCCTCTGGCCACCCCGAGAGGGGACTGAGTGAGTTGGTCAAGAATCTGAAGTTGAATAAATGAGAGGTTCAGAAAGAAAACGTCACAGGTTCATGGTCATTCAGTTAGTATTTGATTGACACCTACTGTGTGCCAGACAGCACGGTAGAACCCACAATGCATGCATGCATGGTCCCTTTCTCCAAAACCCTGATGCACTGAGCGCCTACTGTGGGCCGGCCGCCAGGCTCACAGCAGCCTAGGGAGACAGGCGCAGAGGAGCATCTCAGCAGCTCCGCGTGCGTCGTGCCTGATCAGGACCCCAGGGAGCCAGGAAGAAGTGTACCTTCAGGACCTAGAAGCAGTGGCCTCTGGGTCAGGCTTTGCTTTGAGGGGAGCGCGGGTAGTTCCTAAGACAAAGCATCCTAGACAAGTGTTCTCTGGGCAGCGTGGGTGTGTGGTCGCTCGTGAGAGTAGAAATTGTTACAACCCTCTAGGAAAGATACTCGGCAATAGAGTCAAGTGCTTTTTAAATGTTCCCACGCTTTGACCCACTAAATTCACTGGAAGGTATCGGTTCAGTCGGGCCTGCAGGCAGGTTCTCTGCACGAGGCTGTTCATCCCGGCGGTGGAGAGAGACCTCTGACACAACCTGGAGGGAAACTGCACGCCTCCTGGTGAGAAACTCGAGGCACTGACGACACCCACGTATAACGCTGGCTATGAAGCCCAGCAACACGGAAGGGTGATTCTTGTGATCTTGGGGGGAAATTATAGCTGATAAAATGTCATGACTATGTAAAGAAATGCCTGATTATTAAACGAAAAAGACGCAGAAGAAGTTTCCTAATGATCTGGGGTTGAAGGGAACATTCATGTGATTTTCTTTCTTTTGCTATTTTGAAACTTTCTTTAATGAGTCCGTCATCCTTTCAATGCGGAAAGTCAAAGCGTGATTAACTTTCTCCGCGAAGGATGGAGCTTCTCACACAAGAACTTCCTTTTTCTGTCTTTTTAACAGTCATGTTTTATTTATGTATATATTGATTATCTCATATATATCTATATACAGTTGCGGACTTTTATAGAAGTTGTGCCTTTTTAATACTGATTAAAATTATCTTCTGTTTCTCTTATATATTTTTTCCTAGATCCTTTTTGAAAACTCCATAACTGGGGGGAAAGTGCCTTAGAAAAGCACATCCATATTATTGAAGTTCAGAGCCCTAGAAATCATGTTAACAGCACCTACATGTTGGCACTTCACAATTGCACTTGGCTCTATCCCATCTCAGTCCGTCAGGCGTGAGCTTCCGATGGGACCGCCGGGGTCCCAGCCCTGGTGGCACCACGTAAACCTGCCCTGAGGGCTCCGAACAGCTCCTCCTGCCGTGCTTCGGTTTTGTCATCTGTAAAATGGGTGTATGCGGGAATGGAAGGAAACGCCCCTTAAACCAACAGCACAATGCTTGCCCGCCACGTCCTGGGCGTCCAGTGAGACTCATAATCGAATGACCATAACTGATACACATAGGCTAAAACTGATAGAACCTAGTTTTGTATCCCAGATATCCCCCCAGTCTCTCTCTCCCACCACGGTGTCAAACTAACCTGCCAGTTCTCATCAGATCTCAGACCTCCTTCATCGCCCTATGGGCCGGGGTCAGAGCAACTAGAAAGAAATCTTCAGATGAAAAAAACCAAAAACCGCAGCCAGGCAGAAGAGCCATTTAGAAGAGAAATTCCCCTTCCATTTCAGGAGTAGCTGCCACTTCCAGGCACAGAGCTCGGGTTCCCTTCCGTTAAGGGCGAGCCGGCGCCCGGAGGATTTACGGCTCTGTGATGACGGAAGAGTGAGATACAAGAGAATCCAATTTATTCCTTAAAGTGAGTCTCCATCTCCTGGGAGAAATTGCTCCCGCAAGCAGGCGGAGAGTGTTAATGTTAGATAATAAATTTGAGAACGAGGGACCTCTGTCTCAACTTAAGGTCGGAGCAGCGGGACCGAAATCTGGGAGCAGAACAGGAAAGCAGAAGGCAGACTTCTGAAAGGCCCTGGTGAGTCCGAGGCCGTTTTGCAGAAGATGTTGCAAAGCAAGATGACAGCACCGTGCTGGGAGATCGGGCAGCGTTTTGGGGAACGTCACCGTGCAGGGAGGGTGCTGTGATCTCTGAAGCTTCGTTCCCATGCTCTTCCCTCTGGCTCTGAGACCTTCCCTGAGTGGAGCGCTTCATCATTCGATGGTGGTGTTCGATGTGTTCATGTGTTCGAGGTGTTCGATGATCAGTGATGGAGAAGGTCAGAGCTCAGGCGTGAAGGTCAGGGAGGTGAGGACAAGGCAACTCTACCCGTAAGAAGCCTCAGTCCTATGGGAGGAGCACACTGGCTCTTAGTAATAATATTACCATGTTTGGGCACTGGCCACCACATGCCAGGGTGTACGTGTACACATGCACGATACATACACACACACAAGGTATAGATGCGTGTGTGTGTACCTTAGTTTAATTCAGTGTAGCCCCCCTTTTACTGGTGAAGACAGTGTAGGGAGTGCAGCACGTGAATCATGAGGGAGGCAGGTAGGTAGGTAGGTAGGTGGACAGGTAGGTGCCAGACACTCTGAGAGTTCCAGGAAGTGAGCGCTCACTGTGCCTTAGGCCTTCCCCGGGCTCATGGAGGAGCTGGGCTTTGAACTCTGACCAGCACTGTAACAGGTACAGACAGGGGGGAGATGGTTTTCCCGGAGAAAGAACTGACGCCAGGAAAGGGCTGCCAGGTTCACAGACCAGTGGCGTCCCTGGGCTCACGCTCAGTCTGTCTGCACAGGAAGTCGTCAAAGGTCAGCTTTGTCCTGCGGCCGCTGCCAGCCTGCAGGAGGCTCGGGGCGTGCTGGGGAGGCGTCGGTTAGCTTTGTAGCCGACCAGGGCGTGACGCTGGAAAGCATGCCAGCATTATTTTTATTTTTTAAGCTGCGGTAAAGAACACATAACATGTATCATCTTAACCACTTTGAAGCGTATGGCTCAGTAGTGTTACGGGACCACACGTGGCTGTGCAACCAACCTCTAGGACTCTTTCCTCTCCAGGAGCTGAAACTACGCACACCCACTAAACAGCTCGCCTTCCCCGCCCGGCCCCCGACACCCACCGTCCTACTTGCCGTGTCCGTGAATCCGATCCTCGGGGCCCCACGGAAGTGGGACCCCACGGTGTTTGGCTCACTCTGTGTGGTCACAGTTCGCTGAGCAGTGTCCTCCACGGTGGACCAGGTGTCGGAACGGCCTTCCTTGTGACGGCTGAACAATGTCTCACCGTGTGGCTGGACCCCGTTTGTCGATCCTTCAGGTGTTGACGGCAGCTGCTCGGCATCCTCCTTCTCGTGTTGCGGATATGCTGCCGTGAGCCAGCGTTTGGGGTGTTCACCCCGACGCAGGATTGCTGGATAGTGTGGCGCTTCTGTTTTTAGTTTTTGAGAGGCCACCTAGGCTAGAGCTTTATCGTGAAGAGCCTGAACTGCTGGACCGAGGCGTCCAGACGTTCTCTGTAGACCACGGAGACACGACTAGTGGACTCTAGGAAGGGAAGGCAGCGGCCACACGCAGAGGGGTTGTAAGGGACAGGGCAGGTGAGGAAAGCCAGTCAGGAGGCGGCTGCAGAGGTCAACGTCATGCGGTGCTTTTGTAAAAGAAAAAAACTGAACTTGGTATTTCAGGTTGGAGGATGCTACCCATTAGAATGGACTGCTAGGGTCCACACTGATGCACATTCTTCCTTTTCACCACTGCGGGAGGTACTTGACGTGGGAACCGAATTCTCTCTGCAATAGTAAACAAGCTTTCTTTAATACGAGAGATTTCACCACATCAAGACGTGTACAGCACTGTTATTTTTCTTTGAAAAAGGAATAGAAAGTCTACATCGTGGAATAGCTCTTGTTCGTGCTGCAAGCGGAGATTTTACAGGTTGGAAGTGCAGGTACAAAGGCAGAGACGAGTGACAGGCAGTCGACTGAAGCGCAGGAATCAAACGTTGAAGCGTGCGCCCGATGCGCTCACGATCTGTTTGTGAACTGGCAGCACTGTCCCCCTGGGAACCAGCCCCCACCGTCCTCTCTCCTCTTCCTAAGTCTGTGAAGTTCGAAATCTTCCTCATTCCCCTTGGTGCCTCCACCATCGCCATCTCTCAGGGGGACCAATTCACTGGCCTTTGTTCAGACACGTTGGAATGCAGGCGGGATGGAAACTGCCCTGAGTGTTTCCTCGTCCAGGGAGCCGGTGGCATGCGGGCCCTCTTCTGCCCTGAGGAGCCAGTGGGCATCAGCTGAGGATGAGGCAACAGCTTCCTGCTGCTCCGACGCTGGTGCTGGACGGACATGGAGCCAGGGGTGGCGAGGGTGGCGTCATGGAGCCCTGGAGCCGGCCCTGCAGGGGAGCAGGACTCTTAGAGCTCCCGCTCAGGGAGACCCAAGCCTGGGCAGTACCACCGAGGCAGGGACTGTGCGACACACGCTGGCCCACTAGGAGGAGATGCAGCTGCACCCAGCCACTGCCCGAAGGAACCCCAATTCCCACTCCGCAGTCCTGCACTGCGGGGCCAGCCCAGCTGGAGACCAGGAGGCGAGGGTGCAGGGGAAATGCCATCCCAGGGATGTGGGAGAGAACAGGGGGAGGGTTTGATCAGACCACCTGCTGGACCCTGTGGCACCTCTACCTTCCATTAACTAAACGCCACCCGGCACAGACAGTTTGGCTAGAACGTTGTTGTTACAATGTCACATCCAAGTCAGGCATCGTCCCCTCCATGACGGCCACCATGACTGGGAAGGGAAGCACAGTGGGCCCTATCCTTCGTCCTCTCTCGTCCAGACCTCCACTGTCACAGCGGAGCGTTTGGCTGCGTGTTCGGCTGATGCCTTTTCCCCACTCGGTTCTGTGGCTCCGAGCTCGGAGCCGTGTCCCCTCAGCAGCGTCGCCGCAGTGCCACGGACAGTGCCTTACTCTCCGAAACGCATGCGTGGGTGAGCGTGGAATGCCTGTGATAAGAGTATAATACGTCTTTTACCTAAACATTTCAGCAGTTTGAATTCCATCATTACAGGCTCTTGTGTTAGCTCCTGTGATCCAGGCAGCAGTGCCCGGGTGTGGGCCCTGTGCTATGATTCCACCTATTTTACAAGTGGAGACGTGGAGGTTCGGAGAGAGGCTGTGACTTGTCAAGGCCAGGTTCCCGGGGCTCAGCCTGGGTTGGAAGCAGGTCCCGCCACCAGTGTGCCAGCTCAGAGTTCAGGGTCACAGCCTGTGTCTCCCATGGGTCCTGGGCAGACTTCGCCTATTAAAGAGGGTCTCCAACCTTGGTGCCAGCCCTGGGCCTGGGCTCAGTTACTAGGCCCAGCATTAGTGCTTTTAGAAGGTACGATGCTCAGAGGCTTTCAGCCAAGACGATGAGTTCAAGTTCAGGGCTGTGGAGAAGCACAGCGGCTCTGCCCAGCCAGAGAGCTAGCTGTGGAGAAGTGCATTCGGCCAGGCTCCCGGGGTGCCTGGGCCTTTGTTTCCTTTATTAATCGATGGGCTTGCTAATTGTGATATGTGTCGTGTTACCTGAGGGGATTTTGCTGTGTGAGAGATGGTCCTTTCAAGGGTGGCCTCCACTATTTAACGTAGAAAAATTCAATATTCACTGCTAATTAAATAACTTAGTTACTAAAGAGGAAAGGGCCTCCGGTGCCTTCATAGTGTGGGCGCCCCCCCCTCCCCGGCTCCACGCAGTTAAGTGGAAGCCCTCACTGTATTTGCATGGACTCACGAGTGGAGTGTACCCCGACTCAGCCGCCGGCTGCAGGTGTCTTTGTAAAACAAAACCGAACCACGTCACTTGGCTTCTTCCAAAGTGTGCCCACAGGATGACGTCTGGAGGCTGCGGCCTCGTCCTCCGTGATGTGACCCCTAATTCTCGTTTTGCCCACTTGTCCTGTTAGGTTACTAGGGTGCAGCAATTTGTCATAGTTGTTCCATGAGATCAGATAGAAGCCCAGATCAAGCCAGTTTCAGACAAAAGGAAAGTGTATTTTAAATAATGTGCAAGTTCAGCATATCTGATGTCTCTGAGGCTCAACCTCAGAGAAATACGGAGAGAGAGGGAGAGATCTTGCTCCGTAGGTCTCCGCGAACTCTGTCTGGCAAGCAGGCTCTCCCCCACCCAGCAGCACGCCTGCCACCCGCAACAGGGCGACTCCGCTTCCCTTCCACCGGATTCTCCTATCAACCCCACGAAAGCCTCTGGTCGGCTCTGCCTGAGTCTCATGACCATCCCTGAATGAATTCCTATAGCCAGAGGGTGGAATGTTCTAATTTAGCCAACTTGAACTATGGGCCCATCTCTCTGGGCCCCATGCACAGCCCTTTTGGGACCATGTTGAGGGGAAGGGATTCCCCAAAAGAACCAGGAGAGAGGGCAGGAAGCCATGCTAAGCAGAAAAATAGGCTACTAGTCCATACCCGCCCAGAGACGTGAGGCCTCCACGTGTGCACAGGGCCGGCTCAGCCTGCATGCGCCTCTTCTACCAGCTCTCCCGGGAAGAAAGCACTGCCTCCTCCAGGAAGCCTCTCCAGATTCTTCTGAACAGTGGAGTATTCTGTCCTCCGTGTTCCCACTGGACTCTTGCATACCTCTGTCACAGAAGTGACGTATTTCATATCTGCCTTCTCCACCAGACTGGGGGTTCATTCATTGGAGCTCGGTCATACATCTGGCTGCCTCCGGGGTCTGACACCGTGACCAGCACACAGTAGGGCCTGCAGACATCTAGAAAGAGTGAAGGAGTCGAACAAGAAGTGCCTCTCAGACTTCTCTAAGCTAAACCCCAGACCGAATCTGCCTTCACCGCTATTTTAACCCCCTGGCACCTTTCCACCACTCTCTGCTCATTGGCATGCGTGAGAGGCCGCGTGTGGAAGAACTTTCTGTTTACAGCAGAGAAACTAGACGCTGGGCTGGAGAGGAGACGGTCACCTTTGAAAGCCGTCAGCCCCACCAAGTGCGTGACAACGCAGAGAATTTCTGTTCAGGTGGCAGCGGGGGGCATTCTTAACGTGTCCACACACATGTTCCTGTGGCGTGTTGAAAGGTTGACTTGGGAGCTCGTCTTTGGTGTTGACAATACTGGTTTTGCAAAAGAGACTGATTAGGGGGTCACGGGGGAAGAGGAGCTCACGGGGAGCATGTGCCCACGCGCGAGCGCCGCAGAGGTGCGCTGCTGCGGACTGGGGCGCTGAGGCCGTGGGTTCCAAGGGCAGTGTTGCAGGAACTCAGGGCTCACACTGTCACGCTCCCCGATGTTTACAGATGTGCTTGAAGGGTTTAGGGAGACATGGTTGTGCCGATGTGCACATCACGTCCTACCGTGTGTTATTTCTCTCAGATCCATGCACGCTCGGACCTACTTCTCAAAGAAGCGGGGGGGGGGGGGGGGGGGAGACTTCTAAGAGGGAAGGATGCGTGAAAGGCAGGGAGCAAGGAGCTGAGGTCCCGAGATTGAGTCCCTGGCGGTGTGCTCTGTGGGAAGGTATCCCCCGCCCCAAGCCTTGACCCCGTTTTCTCCTCGCTGTGGGGGTGGGGACGGCGACCTCAGGTCGCTGTGAGGATGGAAGAGACACGGACGTGAGCACCAAGCCTTGGGGGTGCTGTCACTGTCACTTGGTCCCTCTGCTGCATTCCCCCACCCCTTAACTCGTCGAAGGGTTTGAGCAGGCAGGTCAAACAGACCGCAGCGCTCATTCGGTGGAGCGGAGTTTGGAGCCCGGCTGCCCCACTTGCTGCCTGAGTCACAGGAACACGCTGCTGAGCCCTTCAGCCCACGTTTCCTGATCTTTCAAGTGAGGCGAGTGCGCGCCTCTCCCTGGCTGGTGGTGGAGATGAGATCAGATACAGGGGTGGCCAACCTTTGGGCGTCTCTGGGCCACACTGGAAGGAGAAGAGCTGTCTTGGGCCCCACAGTAAATACACTGTGACAAGTAATCACAAAAATTCTCCTACTGTTTTAAGTAAATTCACGGTTTTGTGTTGGGCCGCATTCACAGCCATCCTGGGCTGCATGGGGCCCGCGGGCCGTGGGTTGGACACCCCTGGTGCCTGGGAGGTGCCAAAGCGATGTGCAAGGAAAGGACACTGGCCCCACCATGGGGGCAGGGGACAGGAATGGCCTGGGCACCTGGCCCAGATGGCAGCTCATGTGGCATCAGATGTATCTGATTTCTTGGTGGCCTTTTTGTTGGGTTTGCATTGAGTAGAAGAGCCTGGCATTTCACACGGCTGGACTTGGGTCCAGTTCCTGACCTTGACTTTGTTGAAGTCGGTGCCGAGTTCCCGGACTACTCAGTTTGGAAGGCAAATTTCAAGTTCCTGGTGGCAGCGGCCGTGGCACGCTAAGCTCGTGATGTGGTTCCATCAGGTGCGTTACAGGGGCCGTGTCATCCAGTCCTCACACCCACCGGGCTGTGGGCCTCACTAACCACCGCCTCCCATCTCACAGCCAGGAGTGTAGACCCTGGGAAGGGAGATGAGCGCCAGCAGTCAGCCAGAAGGGCTTACAGTGGAGTGGGGAGGACAGAGGCTTGGGGACCAGGGCAAGAGAACAGGGCGTGTGGAAGCGGAGAGTGGGGTGTGGGTTCTGGTGAATCTCATCAATGAGCAAGGCGGGCGCAGTGACTCTCTGAAGCTGCCACGGCCCTGGGCCCCCTGGGTCCTGCCACCCCCGTCCAGCTGGGTTGTGTTCGGACTTGGTTAATTTACTGAAAGCACCAGGGTGCCACATGTTCTGTTTGCAGGAGGCTTGATGCTTCCGGCCGGGACTCACAGGATCTCACTCCCTGCGCCGGCGTTCTGCCGTTGAGACATTGTCATCACGAGCCTCGGTTGGCATCCTCCCGAGGAAATGGTCGTTAATCGAATGCTTCATCCCATGCTTGACCGAAAGCACCAGAACGTTTAAAGGGGGAAGGTGACAGGTCTGCTCTCAGTTTTTCTGGGTCAGGAGACTGCTTACAAGGTTCAGCCTCACCCCTCCTGTCACATCAATAACTCCGTCTCCCTTCTCTGGGCTCAGGGCCTCGGCAGGAGAAGGGGGCGTCTCTCACACTCCTGTGCCCAGCTCTTCCTGAATTCAGAAGGATCTCCGCAGGCGTTTCATGCTGTGGAGCATGAGAGCTGAGCTTTCCGCCAGGAGGCCAACAGGTTGAAGGCCCTTCGACTTGAGACCTGGCTCTGAATGGCGAATCCCCATTTCACTCCTCTGAGGGCCGCCGTGCCGCACTGAGTACTAACTGGCATCTAGCATTTCATTCACCCCAGCGGGAAGTTGGGGTCAGCCTGTGGGGCCACGCAGAGCTTTCCGGAGGACACAGCTTCAGAGCCGTGACGTGGTGCATGAGTGGGAGTCACCCAGGAATCAGAAACGAGATGACACCTGAGTTTCTGCGTACTCACGGCTATGACTAGCCTGTCTGCGGGAGTCAGTTCTCCAGAGAACCAGAACCAATGGGACGGACACACACCTGCCATTGACACGCGTGGAACTGGCTCCTGTGAGTCCAGAGGTGCACAGTCCCTAAAGCCTGCAGGGGGCATCCTCGAGCAGGACATGCAGGAGAGCTGACGGCGTGGTCCCTGTCCAGAGTTCAACCAGCTCAATACCCAGGGAGGGCGGATATTTCCGTTCAAGTTCAAAGGCAGTCAGCTTGGAAATAATTCTCTCTTAGAAGGGGGAGGGTCAGCCCTTCTGTTCAGTTCCGACCTTGATGGATAGGTGGGCCGTCTGCTTTACTCAGTCTACTGGTTCAAGTGTTAATGCCACCCCAAAACACCCTCCCAGGCACACCTGGAATAATGTGTGGCCAAATATCTGGGCACCCTGTGGCCCATCCAGTCGCTGCACTAAAGTTACCCATCACACCGTCCGTTCACAATGCCCATGGGAGTGGCGGGTCTGTGGGCCGAGCTGGAATTTTGGCCCATGACAGCTGGATTTGTGGGACAGCAGGTGCACAGGCAGGGGACAGCCCGTCAGTCCTTCCCTCTCCTGATACCTCCACCTCTGAAGGGGCCTCTCTGGGCCCCTGCCCCCCATGTGGAGTGACTGCTGATCCATCATCTGGAGAGGCATGCTGGCCGAGCCCCGCTCTTCCCTGCCCGCTGAGCTGGTGTCCTGCTCCGTGCTCTGGGCTAGATGTTTGCCCAAGCCCATCCTTCCCTCCATGTGACGGACCTTCCTTGGTCCAGAGTCACCCAGGGCTGGTGGCTGTCTCCGGATGCCCGGCCACAGGCCCTCTGGGCTCTCCTGCGAGACCTCACCCTCCAACTTTACCTCCAGGTGTGAGAGACAGGGGCTGTTACCAGGGGCCCACTCAGAGACCCCGTAAGTCACACGGAAAGGTTGAACTGTGGAGGTCAAAGTTCAAGACAGTCGGGGAAAAGAAGGTCCACAGAGGGGTGGAGACCATGTCTGAGGAGGAAGACCGGAGGGCCAGGGCCCAGCCCAAACATCCCGTCCACCTGGGACTTGTGTTCTAGCGTGTTCTGGGGCAAGGGCATCCAACCTCGGGCGTCGCTGGGCCACACTGGGAGAAGATTGTCTTGGGCCACACATTAAATACATTGCGACATGTAATCACCAAAGAACTCATAATGTTTTAAGTAAACTTACTGTTTTGTGTTGGGCCGCAGGCACAGCCATCCTGGGCCACAGGTCGGACACCCGTGTTCTAGTGCGTCCTGGTTTTCCAAATGCGTCTCGTCAGTCCCAGGGTTCCCTGAGAGCTTTCAAACCATCTTCCACAAATGTAAAGGCCGGGCCCCGCCCCCAGTGGGGATCCCCCTGGATCCCAATGCTGCTATCAGACCAGCCCCAGGCCCCGTCATGGTGGGCCCCTCCCTCCCTCCCAGACTGTCCCGAGGCCCCTCCCTCTGACCTCCAGCCCTCACCTTCTTGCTCTAGCGTGAGGCTTTGCCCACTCTCACATTTGGCTTCACGGTGCTCCTGGGCCAGGAAAGTGAGGCTCAGGTCACCAAGCCAGGCCAGGTCACCAAGTGGGCAGGTGACGACCGCTGGGTTCCAGCAAGGGTGCAGACCTCACTGCTGCCCTGTCTCCCAACCCCCACGCCACGCCCCCCAAAGTGTGCCCATGTTGCTAATGGTTGGGGGAGAAGACCAAGCCAGCTTTTTTCCCTCTCCTCTCCCTCCCTGCTTCCGCCCTCCGTCTCCCCGTCTCTCTTCTCGCTCCCTGTCAGCCATGTGCCAGAGCACAACCGAGAGGGAGTCACTCAGAGCCCTGAGCAGGCCAGGGGACTGTCACGAATGGGGCCAGCAGTCAGCTTCAGGTTGATGAAAGAGGCTGCAGGAGGCAGGGCCGCACAGGAGGGTCAGCCCCTTTCCAAGTTGTTGGTCAGAGTCTGCAGCAGCCTCGCCCTTGGCCCCCACCCCCCACCCTCCACCCCCTACCCCTTCCCACCCTTACAGAGGAGGACATTGAGGCTCAGAGAGGGTATGAGAGCCAGGGCTAGTCCGTTTCAGACAGTCAAGGTCCCTTCCGGTTGACAGTCTGGGATTCTTACACACTTCGGCAACATGCCCTGTTGGATGCAATACAGAGATGGGGCCCTGAAAATAGCAACTCTTAAAATACAAATTGTAACACGCCAGGTAGGCTCTGCTTTCTAATCAGGGCCCCACATTCCTCGTGAAGTCAGGGTGGTACATCCCTCCTGTGTTTGCCTGCCCCCTCCGTGCCGCCCTGGCCCTGCTGTCAGCCCTGGATGGGGGAGGGTGGGTGTGTTTGCTTGTTTCCTTGGCCAGCTGATAGCGCCGTGGTGTCTGCTTGCATTAGATCTGCACTGAATTAGAGCCCGCTGGTGTCTCTCCCGCACACATACCCCCACGGTCCGTCAGGAGGTGACGCTCCCCTCCCCATCACGCCAGTCAGACCCGGTGCCAGGGACTTGGCAGCTGTGACAAAATCCTGCTAAGTGCTTCCCAGAGGAATCAGAGCCCACCAGGGCCTGTGTTTTAATGAAGCGAGGCCTACATGCCAGAGGCTGAGGGTCCCAGGCAAATCCTCCCCTGAATGCAGCGCCCCACTGGGGGGCAACACAGTCACCTGTCTCGCTCCACCAGCAGAGCAGGGTCCTGAGACCCCAGGAGATATCAGCTTCCCACCAGGGCCTGCTGAAAATGCCAGTTCCCAGGCCTCGGCCACAGGGTCTGAGGCTGCAACTGGTTCGGGGTGGGGCCTGGGATGCTGCGTGGGGCCAGCGCTGAGACAGATGGGAGGAGTCCGCAGAGGCAGGCAGTCCCGGGGGCGGGCCTCTCAGCTGTCCCACGCTCCAGATGACCCAGTTGCTGCAGACCCTGTCCTGGGTCCTGGCGATACAGCCCCTCTGTCCTGGGCTTTACATCCTAATTGGGAAAGAGGACAAGGACAAATCAGTGAGTAAACTGTCAGGGGGGAGAAGGGTATGGAGAAAAATAAAGGCGTGTGGGCAGCAGGTGGGCAGCGGCAGGGAGGGAGTCCCAGGGAGAGTGGGATGGGCCTCCCAGGCCGGGGACAGCAAGGCAAAGGCCGCATGTGGGACCGTGCTCGTGGTGGGGACCAGTGTGAGCATGTGGAGTGAGGGACGGGCACAGGCGGTAGCGGCCTCAGGCAGCGGTCGGTGTTCGGTCGTCCCGTGCAGAGGAGTCCATGGAGGGCTGTGAGCAGAGAACACCCCCCACCCTGGCTGCTGTGGTGAGAAGGTGGCGGGATGGGGTGGAGCGGTTGGGCGTGGGCCTAAGACAGTGGAGCCAGTGGTGGGACAGAGGCTTTGGGGCTGAAGGTGTTGGGGTGTGAAGAGAGAGTGAGGAGAGTCGTTAAAGAGTGAGTGCGAAGGGCCACCCCACTCAGGGAAGGTCCTGGTTATGATCAGCTGGGTGGGCACCCCAGCAGAGTCATCAGGAAGGAGAATTTAACCAGGGCTGGGTTTTGCCTGGCAAACGGCAAGGGGGCTGAGGGGCGGGAGCAGAGCGAGCTGGGTGAGAGGCCATGGAGCTTTGGCTTGAAAGAGCTGGGGACACAGCCTGAGGGACAGGAGAGGCAGCAGCACCCTTCCTGAATCCTCTCTCTCTGACGCAGCACCCCTGTGTTTTCCCATAGACACCATGGCGTGCCTTTTTATCCTTGCCCAGCGCCCCTGCAGCGTGCAGCGTGGTGACCGGTGGTCCGAGGGGCCGATGGTGGGCAGGTGGCAGAAGTGAGGAGGGCTAGTTCATGGAGGCAGAAAGGGCACTGGCTGTGGAGCTGGCTCACCCCAAGCCCAGCTGAAAACAGACCGAGCTGTAATTAGAGCAAGCACTTGGACCCCTCTGAGCCCCACTCCCTCCCTGTGAAAAGAGAGGGAGAAACACAGTTGCTTCCTGGGTCCCTAAACACCTTTCTCTGAGACTCAGGCGCCATCCACGCCGGTAAGAAGCCGACAGCAGCCAGGAAAGCAAAACTCAAGCCCCAGCTCCGGTGCTAACTTCCCAGAGGACTCAGGGACGTTACTCAGCTCTCCTGAGTGTGAGTCTCTTCATCTGGGAAATGACTGTGTGTTCCTGGTGGTGGTCGGGCCTCCCCCGCTGCCCGGGTCTCAGATTCCGATGGGAGTCACGTGGATAGAGTGAGATTAGGCCTGGATGTGGACTCGAACTCTTTCCAGCCTGTTCCAGAAGGTGGGGGGAAGAATGGAAGGGCCATGGTCTGAGCACGTGGACAGAAATGCCCCGAGAGCCCACCCTGACTGCTGAATCCCGGAGGAAGTGCAAGACCAAACCTTCGGGGCAATTAGCAAGCTGCCTGCCCCAAGTGAGTGAGATAGAATGAGAGCTCGGCCTTGCTCTCCTGGGGAGCTGCAAGTGTTGGGGATCCCCTGCCGGCCCTGGGAGCCTGAGCCCCAAGCTGGGACCCCACACTGATTGGCCGAGTGCACCCGAGCCCCTCTCGGGAACGTTGGACTCAAGGTCAGCGTTCTGGCCGGTGTCTGCCCGCGCCTGCTGACAAGTTATAGATTGGGACGTCCTTGGAGGACACCTAACACATGCCCGGCGCCCCCTCAGGGCTGCAAGTCTAGACGCGGGCCCTGCTGGGAAAGAAACGCCTCCGCCACGTCATCCCACGAACGCACACACGGCTCACGGCCACTGTGGTGACATGCGGGAGGGGGAGGGGCAAGACAGTGACCTGGTCTGTCCAGGGCTTCTCAGGGCGAGTGATGCCCAGCAGAGTCAGCAGAGGCCGAGGGGCACCAAGCGGAGTCTGGGGAGCGCGCCAAGCCCGGGGATGACGCACATGCACAAACTCGAGGACCGTGGTGCAGCGCGGCTCTGCTCCCACCACCAGCGCGCCATCCGGCAGGTGAGAAGGAGAGATGAGCATTAGGGGAGCTGGTTCAAAGCTCGCTGCAGCCACTTTTTAACTGTGACCATGGAGAAGTCACGTCACCTCTCTCGGCTTCTGTTTCTCGTCCACAAAGAGAATTTAATGCTGCAGGCGGGTTGAATGACTTGCAGTATGGGAGGGGGGTTTGAACCATAAAACCGCACGAACATGAGAGATGGTCATAATCACTTAGGGGTCAGCCCTCCGTCTTTCTTTCTGCTACACCCTGTTCCCTCTGGACTCCCTGCCAAGTTGGGGTGGGGGAAAGAGTCACCTTGTGTTGAGCACCTACTGTATGCTAGGGGCTGAGCTAGGTTCTTTGCATACATCATTTCATTTTTGCCCATTTTACAGATGAAAACTGAGACCTGGGAGGTAGTAGAGTAAGGATATGAGCTGTCGTTCCCATGTGAAGGGCTCCAGGGTTTTATCCGCCCTCCCAGGATTGTTCAGCTGCCGTGGGGCCGTGGACAGCGTCCTGCCCTTCCACAGACGCTTACTGTTTCCCACACGCTGTGCGTGGAGTGGCTGGGGCTGTACGGAGGTTGCAGGATAGCTCAGGACAGGCCACTGCAATTGGGCGCTCCAGGAGCAGCTGGAAGGAAGCTGCACTGAGCTGGGCGGGCCTGCGGGGTCTTTGTGATCCCCTCCCTGTGTCTAGGGCGCTGTGCTGTTGGGCTCACCCATCTGTGAAGGAATTAAGGGAACCCAGGGCCTCCTTGAACGTGTCTGTGAATCCTAAAAGCTTCCAAACCTGCATGAGATAGACTTAGGAGTAATTAGCTGAGTGCGATTGCCGTAGTAACCAAGTTTCCATCCAGGCCCCCGTGGAGTGGCACAGCTTTCCAACGAAATTAATCAATGCCAGCCGTGCTGATGTTTGTTCTTTTCGAGATTAAAGAGAGGCCAGCAGCCCCCAAGCATGGCTTGACTGGCCACACCTCCTGTCCCAAAGAAGAAAGCTAGAGAAAAAAAAAAGATCTGAGCTGCAGCGTGGGGTTTCAAGCTGGATGCAGACAGGGCCGCCTCCCTAGGCTGTGCGTCTGTTTGAAAATTGCTTCCTCGCCATTCAGTCAAGTCATGGGTGGGTCTCTAACCCATGGCAGAGCCTGGCTCTCCCAGGACTGGCTCTGAGACCTCAGGGACGTTTAACTGAGCTCAGCCTCGGTCTCACTGTCAGTAAAACAGGAGTAATCGTGCCTGCCTGTATGAGCCTGCTAGGGTCACCAGCAAAATACCACAGGCTGGGGGCGTCCACGACAGACATTTGTTTCCTCACGGTCCTGGAGGCTGGAAGTCCAAGGTCAAGGTGCGGGCAGGGTTGCCTCCTTCAGAGGCCTCAGCCCTTGGCATGTGGATGGCTGTCTTCCCCCCGTGTCCTCACACGGTTTTCCTTCTGTGTGTGTCTGGGTCCTGATGTCCTCTTCTTATAAAGGACACCAGGTTGGATTAGGACCCACTGCAGTGACCTCATTTGACCTTAATCGTCTCTTTAAAGGTCCGATCTCCAAGTACAGGCACATTCTGAGGTCCTGGGGGTTGGGAGTGCCACATATGGATTTGTGAGGGACACAATGTAGACTGAATAATGCCCCCCATCTGAAGATGTCACCTCCTAATCCCCCCAACCCGTGACTGTGCTACCTTGCTGTGTGATCAAGTTAGGGATCATGAGATGGAAGATGGTCCTGGGTCACCCAGGTGGTCCGGCCTAACCACAGGTGTCTGTATGAGACAGAGGCCCGAGGGTCAGAGCCAGCGGTAGAAGGTGTGACGACAGAGAAGAGGGGTTGGATCGATGCCACGGCGTGCGGGCGCCTCTAGAAGCTGAAAGGCCGGGAGACAGGCTCTCCCCTGGAGTCTCGGCAGGGGCTCAGCCCTGGGGGCTCATTTCGGACGTCCGGCCTCCCGAACTGTAAGCGAACAAATCCGTGTTGTTTTAGGTCACTGGGTTTGTGGTCATGCGTTGCAGCAGCCGCAGGAAGCTAGCTCAGGTCCCACGAGGGTGAGTGAGGCAGCACCTGCAGAGCTCCTGGAGCAGTCAGGGGCGAGCAAGTGAGAGAGGCTGGGCTGGGGCACAGGGAAGCAGGGCGGGCCCCGGGGCCGGAGGAGGCACTGTGGGCTACAGACTGGATGGCCTAAAGCAGCCCATTTGTTCTCTTACAGTTCAGAAGTCAGAAATAAGACGTTGGCGTGTGTGGTTCCTCCTGGGGGCTCTGAGCTAGAGGCCGTCCCCTGCCTCCCTTCTGTCTCCGGGTGGCTCCGCGGCATTCCTGGGCTCGTAGCTGCGTCACTCCGATCTCTCTCTGCCTGTCTTCACGTCGCCCGCTTCTCTGTGGGGATCACGGACTTTCCTCTGTTCGTATAAGGAATCCATCATTGCATTGAGGGCCCAGTCCAGCACGACCTCGTCTTCATGGGGTTACCTCTGCAAAGACGCTGTTTGCAGATACATCCCATGCCCGGGCACCGGGCAGAAACAACATGACCCACCACAGCAGTCCAGGAGGGGCGGCACCTGAGCTGCGTCTTAAACCTGCATCAGGACTTATGGGGGGGGAGGGCCCCCACTGAGAGACGGGGCTAGGGACAGCCAGGGTGTCGGAGAACCCAAGGGGGCGGGGGCCAGGCTGACCAGCCAATCAGGAAAAGCCCTAGGAAGTCTGGACGCTGGCCCGCGCTTTCTAAAGGCTTGTCCAGCAGTGGCCCGGGGCCTGTGGCAGCAGCACCTCATCCCGAATTTGCACCCTGATGACTCCTCTGGGCTGAAATGTCCCCTCTCACCCTCCTGCTGTGCAAGTTCAATGCCAGCCCTTGGGACTCTTTCCATCGACGCCATCAGCAGACAGGTTGAAAGGTTGACAAGCACATGTCGGTGTTCCCTTTTCGTGGCCGGGGTTCTGTGGGCACGTGCGGAAGCCGGAGTCTGGCCGTCAGTGCGACGGAGCTATTCATAGAGGTCCCGCTGGTCCCGGACGGCCACTAACGGGGTTTAGAAGAGACAGGGCTAGACTTAGGCTTTGCAGGGCCAGGTGGGCCGCGTTAAAAATCAAATGCGACCTTGTGTGAGGGTGCGGTCATAAGCATACTCTGAGACGCAGACGACGTAATTTTCTTATCAAATCAGATACTTACTGCAGCATGCTCCTCAAATCGCTGCTGCCTGGTTTAGATTCAAGGAAGTCTGGTTCACTGTTTTTCTCCCCGTGAGAAAGCACCGACCTAGAGAGCAGGCCGCAGGAGCCTGGGCTGTGTCTGCTACCGCGTGACCTTGACCCTCTATGAATAGCTCCTTCTTCATCAATAACATAGGAGTAGGGACACCTGCCTCTAAGAGTCATGCCAGAGTTAAGTGAGGTGACAAAGTGCTGCCCTAGTACCTGATACGGAGCCACCACACGCCGTGTTAAAGTCACGTGACCTCAAAATTGAGCCTGGCACATACTGAGCACTCAGTAAAGGTTCGCTGCTAACTTCCAGGCACAGCATTGGGGGCTGGGGTCCCGCATGATGTCCACCCTCCTCAGGAAGCTGGAGAGGGAGGGCAGACGTCACATTTCAGGAGTAGCTGTGAGACGCAGTTTCCTAATTGTGACCCAGTTTCTAGAACGGTCCATGTCAGTATGGTGAGAGATCCCAAAACGCGAGAACCAAGTTCACTAGCTTTTGTCCCGCATCAGCTTACTGGCGGATGGGTGCAAGGCCCCGCCCACGCTGCCTCAGACGGAGGTCAGCGGCCAAGGTCAGTCCCACCAGTTCACCCCAGTGAATGCCTCCCTCCGGCTGAACCCTCCACCCACCCCCCTGCCCCAGTACTGAGGAGTTGGCCCAGATTCCGTGCCGAAATGTCCGGCCTCTCTCTGTCCTTGATGAGAAGCAGCGTGCCTCCCACAGGCCTGGCACTGTGCTGGTGGTTCTCGTAAATCCTCACCAAATTCAAACGGAGTCACTAGGGTTCAGCCGGAGCAGAAGACAGTCCCCAGAATCCCTCCCTGCATCCGGCAGCCTGCAGCTGGCTTCCCTGCAGTCTCATGCAGCGATGAGGACTGCGATCCAGCCGGAATCAAAGAAGGCCACCTCTCCAAACGTGTGTCCCTTCAGCCTCCAGGCTCCAGCCGCCACCCCAGCCAGGTCTCCTCCGCCTCAGAGCTGGCCATTCCTAACCCTGGCCCCAGTCCCACCCCGCACACCCTGACCACCATTCTTTGGGGAGCGGTGGGAGCTACAGAAGCTTCTGGATCAGAGGGCTGGTCTCATCGACTTTGTCTTAGAACACAAGAAAGCCAAGTTCCTGTAATGGTTAGGATGTGGGGTTAGGTGCTTGAACAATAAGCAAAATGAAAATGACAGAAACAAACAAACAAATCCTCACCCTGACACATGGCGTGTGTAAGATTATCCAACTTACGGCTGCGGAGAGTGAGACTTCGGTCAGGCAGCAGGCAGCGCCACAGGGCGGGCAAGAGGCAGACCCGGGATCGGCCCTCAGCCGCGCCGCACCCGCCTTCCCCAGCACCCCCACGCACGTCACAGCAGGAGTCTTTCTCTGGTGGTGGAGCATCCACACATTTCCACCTCGCAGACGCACCTCTCTGTCCCCCAAGTTACTTGTCCTCATCGCTGCATGAGACTGCCGGCACGCATCCCTCGGAAACCCCTGCGAAGGGACATACGCAGACACCACCCACGGGCTTCCTTGGCAGTCTGGACCAGAGCCATTTCTGTGTTGTTTTTAAAAGTAGCTGAGCTGACATGTCACACTGCGTTTTACTTGGGGGCTGGGGAATCGTTCAAGAGCAAGAACCGGGTTTTACAGTAGCCTCAGATGCGTCCTTTCCATCAAAGTGTCACTGTGCCCGGCTCAGGAATGATGGCCCTGGTCTCGGAGAACACCTGGCGGCTTCTCCCTCCCACGCCCCGCTTCGAGCACAGTTTCTGAACACAGGAGCCCACGTGGGGCAAGATGACGCACCGGAATGAGATATGATCGGTGTGGAAAATAGGACTGGAGGAAATGGCCCTGCACCCAGCCAGCCTGGAGGCTCTGATAGTGCGCTTCTCCGTGAAATGGAGTTCTTGTTAAATCCCAGGGGCCAGGGTTCTATCTCCTCCGGATGGCTTTGCAAGAGTCAGCTGGTGCGTCTCCCATGAAAGAGATCTAATTCATTCTGCTGGAAGCTCAAGAATCCGCCCCTGAGCCCACCCCACCCCCAGCTCCTTGTAACAAGCAGGGAGAGCAACCCTCATCACTTGTCATTTATTTCAGCACTTCCCACGCCTTGGGAGCTGGCCTGAGCCTTGCATGTATAAGTAGCATCTTGAGCATCATCGCATACGCCTGGTAGCGGTCAGACAGGGCTACTGTTTCCATTTGCCGAGATCAGGTAGTGTATCGGTTTTCTGTGGTTGCAAAACAAATCACCACTAGCTTAGCAGCTTAAAACAACTCACAGGCGTTTTCTCATAGTTTTCCTGGGTCAGGAGTCTGGACACAGCTTTGCTGGCCCCTCGGCCCAGGGTGTCACAAACCTGCAAACTCCTGGCCCGCGTTCCTGTCCAGACCTGTCTGGACCGCCCGCAAGCTCCCATGGCTGTTGGCAGGATTCAGTCCCTGTGCCCAGGGCCTAGAGGCACCTGCGGCTCTGCTGTGTGGCCTGCTTACCCGTGACCACTGACCTCTTCAAAGCCAGCAAGGGAGGCTGCCACACTCCCACCTGCTGAGACCAAGCCTTCGACAGAGTCTCTGTGGCATGGGGATGACACTCGCCCCTTTGTCGTGCTCCCTCGTCTGGAAGCTTGCCACAGGTCAGATTGTGTCCTCGTTGGCGTTCTGTGGCTTCACCCGCAGGCTGAGGACTTGCTCACAGGGAGGCGCAGGCCTGAGCTGAGGCACCGTGTGCAGAGCCACGCGATGCCGGCCGTGAGCCCAGACCTTTGAGCGGTGTTCGTGAAGGAAAGGAAGCGGAAGAATGAGGCGAGAAGAAAGACAGGACAGTCAAAGGGGAGGAGGAAGGAAAGAAGGAAGGATGGACGGAAGGACGGACGGACAGACAGACAGACCGGCAGAGAACCCCGAGGTGGGGCGTTTTCATCATCACTGGCATTTTGGGTTCATGCTCCCGGGGCCATGGCCACCCCCTGGGGATCCCCACGCCCCGAACAGTGTCACCTCAGTCCTAGGGACACCTCATGGGATGCACTTTAGCCCTGGCTGCTGCGTTTTGGTTTCTGAGTTTATTCTCTTTCTCACCGTTTCTTGGGAGACCCGCTGGGAGGCCGCGGGCAGGAGGCAGTGCTGCTGCCTGGGCCCGCAGGCACTTGACTCTGAGTCTTCCGCCCCCGTTTTCATTTTGTGAGTTCCCGAGGCCACCCTCCTCACGGGGACTCCGTGAGTAATCAGTCTCTAGGTCCGGTCCGCCGTGGGTGTTGTGTGACCTCAGCTGCGGGGTCCATTTACTTGATGCCCGTCAACATTCATGGGCTCCCGAAGTCGCAACGGCAACGAAAATTTAAATAGATACGCTGAGTGTCTCTTCCAACCTGGAGCCGTGAACGGAGCCTCACGTTGCTGTGAACAGCCGCCTGTGCTTTCGGGCGGAAGTACTACTTGATAAACCAGGGGCAAGCGCCTTTGACCTGGAAGGGAGCTGTCCTCCGTCTCAGAGGAGCTGACGCTCATGGTCAGTGGGCATGGCGCTCGCGTGTCTGAAATCGATGGTTTGTATCGAGCCTCGAAAGCGTGTGCGTGTCAGCGATAAGGAACTGGGGTTGAGGATGTCAGCGGAGGGCCTCGAAGGCTTTTACATTGTCCCCTGTTCCTCTCTCGCTGCGTCCCCTGCGTGTTGACAATGATTCCCTCCCCCAACTCGGCCACGAGTTCCTCCGTGCCAGCCTCTGCATTGCCCAGTCCCAGCCAGAACCTGCTCTGGCCGTGAGAATCCAGGCTCCCCGCACACGCCTGACCAGGCCCCTTACCCCAGGTGTGGTCTGACCCCCAGCCGCCCTCTGCAGAAATCCCAGTGGGTCAGCCGAGCCAGCATCCCCTCACCCGAGGGCTTCCACTCAGCCACTGTCCACCCCCTGGCCACCACCTGCTCCATGGCTGTGAACCCCCGCTCGTGTGAATCTTTCATGGGACTGAGACTGTCCTGCACGGGCGTCTCTTCCTCCTACGTCAGCGGTCCTGAACCCGGTCAGTTTTTCTGCGTGAACTGCCGCCCGGCTCCGATTTTCCTTTGACTGCGTCTGCTGTCGCCGGGCACCAGGGGTGCGGCGGTGAGGAAGCGGAGCCCCTCCCTCAACAGCACAACTCGGAGTGGGGGGGCCCTGCTACTGTGGCGGCCCAGATGTCCTTTCTGTGGCTCGCTGTGTGCCCCTAAAAAGGCACTGGCAAACTGTCTCTCTGAGGGGCAGATATTAAATATTTTAGGCTTTTAGGGCCACGGTAGTCTCTGTCGCACATTCCTTTTCATTGCTGCTGTGTGGTGGTCGTTTCGTTTTACTTTTACAGCCCTTTAAAGAGGCAAAGCGTGCCTCACTCACAGACCACGGGGACACTGGTGGAGGGCCGGGTGTGGCCCATCCCGGACTCCGCGTCACTGACCCTCCCCGAGCCTCAGCTCCCGTGTTCTCAGAGAGGAGACAGTGGTGCGGGAGGTGTGTCCTGGCGAGTGGGGGGTTCGTGGCGTCCAGAAGGGACACCACCTGCTCAGTGAGGAGCTCACTACGGGGAGATGGAAGGCCAGAAATCACTGTGAATATTCCGGGGAAAACCACTCACACAGCCCCCCCCGCAGTCCCAGCAAACAGGAGGAAGAAGATCCCAGGCACTCCGGGACCGCAGTCCTTGCTGCCTGCTCCATCCGGGGCCTCACGCCCGGGCAGGGCGGCCGGCTCGCGGGGTGCTGCCGGGCGTTTGTCCCCTCATGCCGCGTTCCCCACGTGTCCGTGGCACCAGGCATCATGTTTTCAGCTTCTTTCTTTTCTGTTGCAGAGACATCAAGCCAGACAACATCCTCCTGGATGAGCACGGTAGGCCTGCCGCGGGTGCTTTGTAGGCAAGGGGGAAGGTGGAGGCCCGGGGAGGTTGGGGGTCCTGGTGAGGGGATTTTAGGATCGAGTAGAAAGCCTCTTCGGGGTTTCAGTGCTGGTGGATGAACATCCGTGTGAATTTCTGGTCTGTGTCCCGCCAAGGTGAGTGTATTTCAAGGTTTCACATCTGAAGATGTGCCTATGGGTGGCCTGGTGTGAAGACGGCCAAGCAGACGTGGGGGTGATAGGGTTGGAGACCCCTGGGGTTTCCATCCCAGGGCCCCCACCTGCGGGCTGGTGACTCTGGGAAACAGCTCACCTCTCTGAGCCCCAGTGCCACCTGTCAGATGGGGAGAGAGGTGCCGCCTGCCAGGCCGTGTGGGGGTTGGGTGGGATGGTGCGTGGCTGGCGAGCCAGAAATCAGCCATCCTCAGAGCCTGCGTCGCCTGGCCCCTCAAGCTTTTGTGGGCGCATGGAGCCTGGCCACTATGTTAAACCAGTCCCGTCGGTCAGAAGTGGGGCTGAGACTCTGCATCTCTGAGGCTCTCAGGTGAGCTGACTCCACTGGTCCACGGGCCACGCATTGAGAAGCAGGCTCCATGGCCGCGGGTCCCCAACTTTAGTCTGATGGGAGTCTCCAGGGGGACTTGGTATCTGCTTCGGCGAGCCTGCCCTGTGCTCTAGGTCAGCGCCAGGGAGTGGTGCCCAGCCACGGCAGGACCGTGGTCTAGGGCGCGGCCCAACGATGCACAGCCAGTTGACCTGACAGTCCCCTGTGGCCAAGGCGGGTGGCAGCTCTGTAGCTCGGAGACCGAATTCGCTGACTGACTCAGGGCCTTGTCCCCCAGGGGCTTTTGGGATGGGGGAGGGGAGGCTAGACAGAGCAGTGGGGATTTTTCTGAGATGCTGCCTCTTCTACGTACCTGCTCTGGACCCTTCCCCCACCCCTGCAGGCTGAGTCCATGGCTCCTCTTCAAAGCCCCTGTGGAAGCCCAGATGTGCTGCCAGTGTGTCTCGGGGGTCCTGTCGCATTGTGTGAGCCCCTGGGCATCGGGAGGTGCACTTAGAGGCCTGGGTGGGGACCACCTGGGCCCGAATCGCCCACTGGCCACTGAAACCCAACTGAGTGCTTGAGGCAGTGGGTCAAAATCCCCGTGCTCCTGAGTGGAAGGTCAGGGGCAGCCTCGAGATGCCAGGGAACCAGGCAGAGCTCAGGGTGCCCATGCAGGTCCTCCGTTTGCATCTAAAAGTCGGGAAACCCGGACATGAGCTCAGCTGACCCCCCAACTATCTGTGTGTCCCTGGCCAAGTTGCCCCACCCCTCTGTGCCCTGGCCTCCCCAGAAACAGAACGGAAGTGGCGCCACCTTGCAGGGGTGGCAAGGGTCCAGGCAGAACAATGGAGAATGCTGCGTGACGGCGTGTGTCACCCGTCCTCTCCCTGTCCCTTCCCTGCTCAGGGCAAGGCGAGGGGAAGTGGGGGGCTGTCTGGGAGCCGGGGGCCCACAGGGTGGGCCCTGGGCAGGATCCTCAGGGACCTCCCCTGATGACAGAGGGGGACTGCTAGACAAAGGCCTTTCAGGCCCTGGACAAATGTCCAGAAGCAAAATTAAGGCAGGAACAGAAGGTCATAGGAATAATTCCACCATCGTGTCCATGAGGATAGACACCCAGAGAGCCTGTGACGCCTGAGTCCCCGCTCTGTCCGCACAGCCCAGCCACAACGCTCCCACACCCCCACCTCCTCTGCGCTTCCTCATCTTCAACCTCCAGGTCCCCATCCATCCCTTCCCCCTCCCTTTCTGCACATGTCTTCAACCCCTGACCTCAGTCCTTTCTCACTTTCCTCCCAGAGCTCTCCACTCTGGACTCCCCATCGTTCACCACGTCCCACGAGGCTCACACAGGCCCCAAACCTGCCTTCTGCAGACGCCCGCACCGTCCCCCAGGCGCCTCTGGACCCGCCTTCCTCCCTCTTCTCCAAGCTCCTGTTTCAAGTGTCCCCACTGATCTGGGCGTTGGGGTCGAGCGCTGACCACACTACTTTATACTAAGGAGTGAATGGCTTATGACCCACCGCCCTAGTCAGGGCCAGGAGCATTCGCAGTCAGTACAGGGAGTTATCAGATACGCAAGTCTCCTCCCCCAGGAAATAGGGCCCTCCTTCCCCTGTTTGTGACCAGAGACGCCCATCAGCTTTCCAGCTGTTTCCTTAGCCATGGTTGCCCCCTTCTCCCCAGCCTTATCGAGTCATGACTGGGAATTCAGTCGTATCCGTGCAGGTGGGACAGCGCCACAGGTGCACGTGGGGAACGACCACGGTGCTGCGGTCAGTGGGAACAGCCTGCACCGCACACCGCCACCGTTTTCTTGTGTGTGGTGATGACATGTAAGGTTCGTGCCCTTGGCAAATTTCAGACAGACCCACCAGTGTCACGAGCTGCAGCCACCATGCTGCACCTCACGTCCCCCTAACCTTCCGGCGACTGCGTCGCAGGACAGCTGGCCGAGCAGAGAGCTGCCGGGGCTCTTTCAAGAGTTTGATCGTTGGTCCCGTGAAGTGCTTTTCCAGAGGACAAGCTGGTTGGCTGGGTGTGCAATGGAACAGACGTAAGCAAATAAGCACAATAATAGTTTATTCACCTTGTTCAGAACCGGCCGCTCACACGCAGCCCCCGGCTGTCACAGGCGCCGCTCCGCTCCCCGGTTCCGCTCGGCTTTCCGCCCCCCAGGCTGGGTCTCAGCTCCCACAGCGGGCACTCTGATTCTCTCGGAGGTCTGGGGTCTCTGGGCTAAGTAGCAAAAGCAGAGAGAGACCAACCTGGGGGAAGATGGAGTTGAAGGAAGACATGGCATGGCAGGATGGGGTGGGAGGAGAAGAGTTGAGTGTGCTTTGGGGCCAAGGGCCAAGAGCTGGAGGAACGGGACTTGAATCGTCATGGAAGGCCAAGGATCGCCCTCAGGTTCTGTTGGAACAGTGGGGCCGGGTGAGGAACAGCACTGTGGCTTTGATGGCGTACATGAGAAGCGCCGTGTTGCTCCCAGGTCTGTGGGTTCAGCTCTCATAGGCAGGGCTGGCTCCTAAGACAGAGGTCAGGCGGGGCCAGCCAGGCAGCCCTGGGGGTGCTGGCTGTGCTCACTGGCCCGTCTCAGGGTCGCCTGGCTGCCGGCTGGTATACCGGCCTGCTCTGAGTGGCCCGCCTCTGGCAGGCCAGTCCCACGTGGCCCAGTGTGGCTGCAGCAGAAGCCAGACCAGGGAAAGTCTCCACCTGCGTCACATTGCTGCCACCCCTGTGGGCAAAGCAAGTCCTCTGACCTGACTGGAGTCGGAGGGAGGACACTGCGTGTTACGCGGCCACGGGGCGATCCAGTGGGGAGAGCGTGCTCCTCCGAGCAGTCGTCTGGGAGAGGCCGGTGGAAACGGAAGGGCTGCCACGTGGCGGGTACAGTGGGCCCAATAGGCACGGCAGCTGCTCTCTCTCCTGTGGCGGGCTCTCTTCCCACAGGCGGGTGAAGAGATGACAGAGACGGGAGGGTAGCACCTGCATGGTGCCCTGAGGGTCCCTGGGGGCCCTTGTTTAGAGTTCATGGGCAGCTCTGTCCTCCTTCATATCCAGGAAGGTGTCCCTTCATTCTTGGAGGCATTGGGCCAGGTGGCCGAAGGACACAGAGCCCCTGCGGTCAAGGACTGTATGGCCTGGGGAGGCGGCTCTCAGCCACAGCTGCACATCACCCAGCAGGGAACTGTAAAGTGTCCTGAGGCCAAGCCCCACACACAGAGGCCAGGGCTAGGCGCTGGGATTTTTTACTTCCCTGGTGTTTCTGAGGTGGAGCCCAGGCAGAAGGATGAAGAGGCCATTCTGACCCAGCAGCATCAGCGCTGGGACTGGCAGGGGTGAGCTCTGCAACAGCAGAAAGTCAGCAAGGCTGGGGGTCGGGGTGGATGGAGGGCTTCCTGGAGGAGGGGATATGTCCATGTGGGATCCTGCAACATGTGTGGGGTTGATAGAGCGTTTGGGGCCCTGGCATTCCCCAGGGCAAGTGAGAAAGCTCCGCCCTCAGGAGGCCATGAAGCGCCCCCCGACCACATATCTGACTTCCACAGCTAGGGCTGTGACGTGCAGAACTTACTATTTTCTGCATTCTGACGCTTGACCGTTTCACACTGCAGGCCACCGTCCCCTGCCCTCGTCATCGCAGGGCCAGGTGCCAGACACCTGGCAGCCCCTGCGCCCCAGAGCCCCGACAGTCTTCAGGGGAGCCGACCTAAGCCTGCGCGCCCTGCCTCTCCCGCTCCCTCCCGCAGAAACCACCAGAAAGGCTCTTGCCCACAGTCCCCCCCCATCCTCTGTCTCGTGGTGACCCCCGGTCTTCCCTGTGTGCCCCCGCCAACGCCACGGTGCACGCCTCCTCTTCGGGCCTGTGAGTACAAGCTGTCTGTTCTGTGGCGGCTGTCTCCCATCTGTCGGCTCCTCTCTGCCTCCGGTTTCTATTCATGGACCACGCTGAGAGCGCTCATTAACTGGACGTACTTCGAAGAGCGGCTCCCCATCTGTCGCTGTCATATTGTTGGCAAATGGGATGAGTGCTCCCCAAAACGGCAGTGGCTCATCGACACCCACTCCTCCCTGGTGAAAACACAGATAGCCCGTCGCCACCGTGCCAGGAAGCGGAGGCTCCAGAAGGGCCAAACCAGGCACGTCGTGTTCCCAAATCCTCAGTGGCAGGGGCTGGAGCTGCTGAGAAGGAGGTGGGGGGACAAGGTGGGGGGGCCCCACCCCAACCGGTGAGGGGCGGAGGTGTTTCTGCTGAGCCTGAGGAGCTGACAGTGGGGGGGGGGGTCACTATTCCTGGTGGGACTCCCAAGAGTTTAAGGACAAAGTGTAGGAATGCCATTTAAAGCTATTCTGGGTTTGTCCTTGTGTGGGGGGTGGGGGAGCGGTGGCATGAGATTCTTTTCAGAAGGCTGCTGGGAGGGAAGTGTCTACTGTAGTTCAATGTCGTAGGAGAGTCGGAACGTTCTACAGGCCCAGAGCAGGTGGCCCGGCGCCGTCCCGGTGGTTTCTGTGGAGCGAAACGGGTGAGGCAGGCCGAGCGGGCTTCAGGGGCTCTGGGGCCAAGGGGCTGCCCCGGTTGTCTGGCACTGGCTCTGGGGTGACCTGAGGGCCCCCAATAAATAGCCCCTGTCTTAGTTTCCCAAGGCTGTTGTAACCTAGTCCCACGAAGCCAGGGGCCCAAACAGCAGGAATTCGTTCTTGCAGAGCAGGGAGCAGAAAGTCGGAGGTCAGGATGCCAGGCAGCCTCTGCCCCGTGGCCGCATCATTCCAGCCTCCCACGCATCCTTCTCGTGTGTGTCTGTGCCCAAACATCCCCTTTCTATGTGGACAGCGGTTGTATTGACTCGGGCCCACGGTACTTCAGTGTGAGTTCATCTTAACCAGTTTAATCGGCAGCCATGCTGTTTCCAAACGAGGTCCCATCCTGTGGTCCTGGGGCTGGAGGTTAGGGCTTCAGTCTCTAATTTGGGGGAAGAGGCACAAATCCACCCCTCACAGCCCTGTCTTCCCCATGTGGGGTCCTAACAAATACGAAATAGGACAGCGCAGTGGCAGGCAGATGCCAAAGTGTCACCTTCATTGCTGATAAAGGCTTGAATTTATATGAGTCCAAAGGACCTCAGAGCGAGGAGGCTTCACCACCCAGACCTCTCCTCAGTGGAGGGAGGGCTGCCCGGGTGAGACTGAGAGCTGGAGGACCAGAGCGTGCAGCGCTTGCCAGCAGGAGCTCGGGCAGAGCCAGGCTGAGCGAGGCTTCCTTGTTTGTCCCAAACAGCCTCTTCCCGCCGCCCCGCCTCCCCGCCTCCCCAGGGCCATGAAGAAAGGGCGGATGGGGGCTAAGAATGTACTGAGGTCGAACACTTCCTGGTCACATTTTAAGCTTCTAGGTTTCTGCCAACCAACATGCGTCCAGATTCCAGCTCTGCCTGATGATGGTCATTCAAGGCTCCCTGTCCCCAGAATGGTGTTTGATGCTGGAGCCATGGATGGCCCGGCCCCTGGCCTCACGAAGCACATTTGTGTGGAGAGGAGCCCCACAGTCTGGCATGAGTCGGTGAAGGCGATGGGGACCCCGCGGGGAAAGCAGTGGTCTTGCCATCCCGTTTCCGGGGGCGGAGGCAGCCCCATCCCTGGGCGGCTACTTGTCCTTGGTCAGCACGTCTTTCTCATCTGGGCTTGAGTGTTCCCAAGAGAACACTCAGTGGCTTAGTGAAGTAAGACGCTGGGTACTGAGTCCTAGCTATGGACTGGCTATGGGACGCTGGATGAAATAGTTGCTTCCTCAGCCCCTTCCATCGTGAGGGAGGAGGCAAGACAACGGTAACAGAAGTCCTGCCCCAGCAAAGCCCCCCGCCCATTGAACCTGCTCATCCCTGGCTGCGTCCCCAGAAACAGCCTCTGTGTTCTTTCCACCTCCCAAACCTGCCGAGGGCATCTCATCAGCAGAGCCTGAATCTTCCAGCACCCCAGCCGCCCGAGAGCCAGGAAATGTGGTTCCGCTCCTCCTGGCCCCTGTGGCCCAGGTGGCAGGAAAGGACGGACTGGACAAGGGTGGGGCGTGCCAGAAGATAGTCTGTAGCACGGAGCCTCGCAGGGCGCTCGCAGAGAGGGGACCACGCCTACGGAACTTCTCTGCAAATGATACTCATTGTGATTGACACGCTGGCATAGAACTTCATGCCCAGCACAGAGTGGAAGGGAAGTGCATGGGTCAGGTGGCCCCGGCTGTGCTGCAGTAAGTAACCCAAAAGTCTAGTGGCTTACCATCACGAGCCAGGGATGCAGAGAAAGGAGAACTGATGAGCTCTCTCCAAAGCCTTGGACAAGGTGGTTTCCATGTGACATTGAGTCACATGGGGTGTAAGTGCTGAGCAGGCACACAATACCGATGGTGTTGGAACGGGTCGAGGGGACAGGGGGCGGAGTGCCGAGATCTCAGCAAAGTTGCTCAGGGAGTCCCAGGGGCACTGGCTTCTCCTACCAGGGTGTTTTCCACTGCTCCCTTCTGCACAGGGGAGCCGGGAGCACGTTGAGGAGGTGGAAGGCCCTGCTTTCCTACCCATTAGCCAAGACATGGGAGGAAGTGAAGTCAAAGGGAGCGGAGGGAAAGCAGGGTCGTTCGGCCCCTTACCAGGCAGGGGCAGGCTTCAGAACAGGCCGCCCCCGCTACTGCCAGCCGACGGAGCCTGGACAAGCTTGTGCTGGGGGACTCGATGCAATTTCTCGTTCCTTTTGCTGCCGCCCTGCGTTAAGTTCTCTGTGAACCCCGTGAAGATAAGTGGGGGCAGGGGGAGTGCCCACATATGGTCCCGAGCGGCAGACGGGCAGCCTGAGTTACATCTCACAACATCTGTCCCGCAAACACGGTCACTATGAACAGTGAGTGCTGGGGAGCTGGGGCGGCTGGGCCCATATCCCTGATTTCATTTCTCTTGGGCTTCCAGATCTTTCTTTACATCAGCACCACCCTGAGCTCTGGCTTAGGCCTGTTGTAGACCCTGTAGACCGGCCAAGGTGGGGGCAGACATTCACAGACTTGACCCCCTCAAGTGTGATGAGAGGGAGGCAGGGCAGAGGGTAGTGCGGACAGCAGCCTCCCTCGTCCCTGCTCCTGTTCCAGCTCCCCGCCAGGCTGGTGCCCCGATCGCAGACTTCCAGCCCCAGGACCATGAAGAATAAACATGGGATGTTTCAGCCACCCAGCCTGTGATACCCTGTTCTCGTAGCCCAAGCTGACGGAGACACAGTCATAGAGACCGCTGTCTGTAGTAGTGAGTTTCCTGTTAACGGACGTATGTAAGCAAAGGCTGATGTGCATGTATGGGTAACATAACTCTTAGGCCAGGTTTAGAAGAACGAATGGGAGGCCGCCAGGCAGAGGGAGAGGGAAAGCATTCCCAATGCTGTCAAAGGTTTGGATGTGAGACAGCTTTCCACGCGTCCAGAGAAAGGAGAGAAGCGTGCGGGGTGCGGGGTGCATCAGCAGGGCTGGGGGTGTCATTATTGATGAGTGATGCTCATTAAAACATGTCTGGATGGGTCTCACACAGTACCCTGGGCTCCTTCTCTCTCTGAGTTGTGAATGTTTTCAATTTTTGCGAAGCGAATAGCCTAAAATCTGGCTCATATCGGCACATTTTGTAGTCAGTCTCTGCCCTCCCAGAAGGAGCTCCTGGGAGACGTAGTACGGCACTGGTTTCCCACTTCCCCACGTGTTACTCAGCCATTACAGGAAACGCTCAGGGAAGTTACAGCTCCTCAGGGTGCGGAGGAGAAGAGGAGTAGAGTTCTGCCATCTGTCACACCTGCTGTGCACCCACAGTCTGCTTCAGAGACTCCCCAGTGCCCGGGCCCCCAGGGCCAGGAGGAAGCAAGGCAGGGCTGGGCTGTCCCCTCAAGGGGACAGAGTGTGGCAGAGGGAAGGAACACCCTGCCCCAGGGAGGGGGACCTGGAGACAAGGTGTGGCTTCTCCACATGTCAGCAGCATGACCTTGAACAGGTCACTGGTCTCTGGATGTTCGGGCTACTCTTCTGTAAAATGAGGGCATCGTACCCTCTTAACAAGAGTACTTGAGGGCCAGTGTGACATTTGACACCCACGCGGGACCAGTCATGCAGCCCTAAGTCACAGAGGCTTCACCTGATGGGGGCACACTCCTCTCCCCCGGTATCAGCCCCCTGCTCAGGCCTGGCCCTGGCCTCCAGTCCGAGCAGCCGGCGTGACGTCCCAGAGTGAGCCGGGTCATGTCACCCCCACTCTTCCTGGGAGTCAGTGGCACTCTCCTCCGCCCTGAGGGCCCTGCACAGCTGGTCCTTCCCAGCTGGTCCCTTGCAGGTCCTTTATGGCTGCCACCCTCATCCCCAGTGGCTCAGTGGCTTGCTGCCTCTCTTCTTCCTGTCTTTGCTCAAATGTCCTGTTCTCCATCCCTCACCACCCTGTTTAATGCTTAAAACTACCCTGCAAGCTGCTTATTAATATTAGCTCCACTCCCCCAACCAGGAATCAGAGGATGGCAGAGTGAAGTAACCTGTCCAAATCTCCTAGTGAGTGGCTGTCTCAATGGGGACACCTGCAGTGTATGACAAGGAACAAAGGCCCTACTCGAGCTGTCCTAAGCAATAAAAGGTGTTTTTCAGCTGGTAGAACCGAAGACCAGTGGTGAAAGCTTCAGGTAGGGCTTGATCAGGCTCTGGCCCCGTTTCTTGCTATCCTTGCAGCTGTAGCTTCTCTGTGGACAGGCTTCATCTCCAGGCTGCCTTGCTTCATGGCAGCACGAGGCTGCTCCAGTTCCAGGGGTCCTGTCACACTGGACAAAGACACAGAATATCACTTTAGCTCCTGAAGCAAAGACAGCTCTTCATTTCCTGACCCCCCCCCGGAAAATCATCTCTCCAGTTTTCACTGGCCCCCACCGGGTCACACAGCTCGTCACAACAAACCTGAGACTGCAACCAAGGTTGTCTGGCTTAGAGAGTGTGCCCCCAAGCCCAACCCCACACGGCCTCGCTGCAGGCAGGACTGTGGGCAGATGAACCGACGGCAGGGCCGCTCATCCCAGCCCTGGGGGCTGTTGCAGGCTGGAGACACTCCAGGGACCCTACCTGGGTGGGACATGGGGCATTGTCTAGAAAGGGTTCCCAGTACAGTCCACGCACCTGGAGGGGCCTGCCGGTCATCCCTGAGCACCTTGTGGCTGCATCACACCCAGGACCCCGGACACAGTGCCGGGCAGCGTGGCCCCCCACACATCAGTGCTGGAAGCTGAGCCGACACCTGGGATTTGGCTGTGGACGGGCTGGTGCTTTTTCTGTCCACCATGGCTGATGGCATCAGACACGCCTGTCTCAGGGGCCCCTCAACAGGACTCATCACTTAGAGGTGCCCTCCAAGTCCCCCCAAAGCCAGTTTTGTGCATGCCACTCACCTATGTGCGGAAGTCCCACCACCCCAAATGTGTCTCGGATGTGACGGTCCAACCAGCCATGTTCACGGCTTGTAATGATAAGTAAGAAAAAATGTGAGCATTTACATCCGGTGTTCAAGGGTCTCCGAGCCGGGTGTTTATGCTCCCAATTCCCTAGAGAGCCAGTACCGCGCCTTCAGGAGCCACCCTCCCGGTCCTTCCCTTCCCCCCTTCCCCCCTATCTTGTCTCCAGCCCCCTTCCCTCCCTTCCCCTTCCCTCATGGGTCTTGAACACCTACCTGTGGGAGCACCCAGCTTATTCACATCCCATTGGGCTGGCTGGAAGAGGGTCTCAACCCCCAGCCCCCTCCCCGCTAAATTGGTCAGGTACAGTCCTGAGGCCCCCAGTGACCACTGCAGAGAGACAGGGGACAAGAGTGGCCCCCGGGCGTGAGAGTCCTCTCTGTGCACTGCCCCAGCCATGGTCACTCACAGTTCCCCTGACCCGGAGTCTGGGGGGACCTGTCTCTTCCATTTACCAGGAGCTTGCCCTCTCTGGGTCAGTGCCTCTACACTTTTAACCCTCAACTGCTTTTACCGTGGCCTCTGCATAATGGACTTGTTTATCTATGGGGACTATGCATGAACCACCAGAAAATTGTCCTGCATAGTTTGCGCACGAAATAGACACAGGCGTAAGCATTTACGTTCTACTCTTAGCAAATTTCAGTCGTGCAGCAGAGTTACCAACCGTGGTCTCCGCGTCTTCCATCTGATCCTCGGGCCTTGTTCATCTTGCAGCTCAGAGTTCGGGCCCTTTACCGACCTCCCCCCTTTCCCCACCCCTAGTGCCTGGCAAGCTCTTTCTACTCCCTGTTTCTGTGAGTTTGATTTTTTTTAGACTCCACATGTAGGTGCTCTCCTGCAGTATGCACTTATCTTTCTGTCTGACTTCACTTAGCACAATGTCCTCGAGGTCCGCCCATGGTGTCACCAAAGGGAGATGTCCTTTCTCACGGCTGAATAATGCTTCGCAGTAGACACACCACATTCTTCACCCACTTGTCAGCAAACACTTAGGTCGTTAGGCCGTTTCCATATCTTGGTTACGGTGAATAATGCTGCAAAAAAGAAAAAGAAAAAAAGATGTTTTCAAAGTATCAGACAAAATGCAAATGTAAGTAGCTGTTCTCGTGGTTTCTCCCCGCCCGGCACCTCGCAGACCACAGCCTTCAGTCACACGGGAAGGGCCCCACCGCCTGCTGCTCCTGCTAACCGGGTCTCTCTTTCTCTGTCCCAGGACACGTCCACATCACGGACTTCAACATCGCCACGCTCGTGAAAGGGGCAGAAAAGGCTTCTTCCATGGCCGGCACCAAGCCCTACATGGGTGAGTGTTCCCGGCACCTTTCGGGTGTGAGCTGCCCGGGGGGCTGCAGCCTCAGTGTGCATCCCCTGTTTTACCCACCCCCCACCCCCGTCGGCCCCAGTATGTGCTGTGCTGTCTGGCACCTTTGGGCTCTCCCCAAGCTGTCTTCCTGCCAGAAACACCTTCCCCTCCGTCTTCTGAGAACTCCCACGCAAGCTCAGGGAAAACAAGCAGTCAAACAAACAAGCCCTTCCGGGTGTTGCCAGAATGTAACTCTGGTTTCGGTCTCTTGGGTCTCCAGGCTTAGGTGTTGCCAGAATGTAACTCTGGTTTCGGTCTCTTGGGTCTCCAGGCTTAGGTATGCAACGTGTGGCTTGGGGTCGGCTTTTCTTCTTGACTTTTGATGGAAGTAGTATTTTTGGTCAACATTCTGTCTCCTTTCGTTTTCTTTTTTTTTTTTAAATATACTTATTGATTATGCTATTACAGTTGTCCCATTCCCCCCCCCAACTCCACTCCATCCTGCCCACCCCCTCCCTCCCACATTCCCCCCCTATAGTTCATGTCCATGGGTCATGTATATAAGTTCTTGGCTTCTACATTTCCTACACTATTCTTACCCTCCCCCTGTCTATTTTCTACCTACCATTTATGCTACTTATTCTCTGTACCTTTCCCCCCTCTCCCCCTCCCACTCCCCTATTGACAACCCTCCATGTGATCTCCATTTCTGTGGTTCTGTTTCTGTTCTAGTTGTTTGCTTAGTTTTCTTTTGTTTTGGTTTTAGGTGTGGTCGTTAGTAACTGTGAGTTTGCTGTCATTTTTACTGTTCCTATTTTTGATCTTCTTTTTCTTAGGTAACTCCTTTTAACATTTCATATAATAAGGGCTTGGTGATGATGAACTTCTTTAACTTGACCTTATCTGAGAAGCACTTTATCTTCCCTTCCATTCTAAATGATAGCTTTGCTGGATACAGTAATCTTGGATGTAGGTCCTTGCATTTAATCTTGGGTAATGTAATTATGATGTGCCTTGGTGTGTTCCTCCTTGGGTCTGGCTTCTTTGGGACTCTCTGAGCTTCCTGGACTTCCTGGAAGTCTGTTTCCTTTGCCAGATTAGGGAAGTTCTCCTTCATTATTTGTTCAAATAAGTTTTCAATTTTTTGTTCTTCCTCTTCTCCTGGCACCCCTATAATTCCGATGTTGGAACGTTTCAAGATGTCCTGGAGGTTCCTAAGCCTCTCCTCATTTTTCCAAATTCTTGTTTCTTCATTCTTTTCTGGTTGGATGTTCCTTTCTTCCTTCTGGTCCACACCATTGATTTGAGTCCCAGTTTCCTTCGCATCACTATTGGTTCCCTGTACATTTTCCTTTGTTTCTCTTAGCATAGGCTTCATTTTTTCATCTACTTTTTGAACAGATTCAACCAATTCTGTGAGCATATTGATAACCAGTGCTTTGAACTGTGCATCCGATAGGTTGGCTATCTCTTCCTCGCTTAGTTGTATTTTTTCTGGAGCTTTGAAGTGTTCTGTCATTTGGGCCATTTTTTTTTTTCTTTTTTTGTCTTGGCTTGTCTGTTACTTTAAGGGGCGGAGCCTTAGGTGTTCACCGGGGCGGGGTAACGCTGGTCACTGTGCTGTGACGCTGTACGTGGGGGAGGGGCCCAGAGGGAGCAATGGCGCCAGCCTCACTCTCCTCCGGATTTCAATCTTTCACTCCGATACCCACAATCAAACTGAGCTCCTCTGGTGCTGGTTCCCGAGTGGGTGGGCCTGTGCACACTCTAGGCCCCTGTGGGTCTCTCCAACGACCTCTCCCGTGAGGCTGGGAGTCTCTCCTGCTGCTGCCCCAACCCCCATGGGCGTTTTCAATCAAAGGTTTGAGGCTTTATTTCCCAGAGCTGTAGCCCTGGGTTGCGCGGTCTACTTCACTCCCCGCCGTTCGTCCGGTTTATCTATGTTCGAATGTGGGGCTGCAGTGTGCTACCCGCACTCTGCCTGCCCCGCTCTCCGCCACTCCGAGTCCGGCCCTCTTGGTTTATCTGCGTGAATGTGTGGCCGCAGGGTCTGCTAGTGCTCAGACTGCCTGCCCCTGTCGTCCCACACTCCGCCAGTCTCGGTCCTGCCACAGCCACGCGAGTCCTCTCCACCCCGGTGCCCGTCTCCGCCCCTCCTGCCGGCCTAGATGAATGTTTATTTTTTATTTCCTTGGTGTCGGACCCCCTTGCCATTCGATTCTCTGTCAGTTCTGGTTGTGCGAGGAGGCGCAGTGTGTCTACCTACGCCGCCATCTTGGTTCTCCTCTCCTTTCGTTTTCTTTAAGGACGCCTATTATCCGCGTGTTGGGTCTTCTTTGCCAACCTTCATTATCGATCATTTTCAAATCTTTCTTAGCTCTTCTTCATTTGTTTAACTTTTCCTCATTTTTCTTTCTTTTAAAGCATCATCTGTTTTCTTTATTTACTTTGTGTGCTTTCTAGTGAAGGAATTATTACTGAAATAATTTCCCTTTATTTCTAATTTTTTCCCGAGTTCTCTTGCCTGATTTCTGAGTTTTTAAATTCTAATATATGTTGTTCTTTTATGTCTTGTATAATTTTATTAATGTCTTCCTTAGTTCTTAGTTCTTGATGTCTATATTAATTCCTGATTGCTCAGTAACAAGCCATGTCAAAACTTAGTAGCTCAGGCCCTGACCAATGTGGCTCAGTTGGTTAGGCGTCATCCCACGAAGCAAAGGGTCACCAGTTCAATTCCCAATCAGGGCGCGTGACTTCGTTGTGGGTTCAGCCCCCAATTGGAGCACATAAGACAGGAAACCAACCAATGTTTCTCTCTCACACTGATGTTTCTCTCCCTCTCTCCTCACCCCCACCTCTCCCTCTCTGCTCCCCCACACCTTTCCCTCTCTCCAAAAATGAATAAATAAAATCTTTAAAAAAAAACAAACTTAGTAGCTTAGAACAATAACAATGTGTTACTTCTCACAATTCTGCCCTTTGGTTGGATGGTTCTTCTGCTGGTTCTGTTTTGGGCTGGGCTCCCAGGTTCAGCCAGTGGGTCAGTGGGGGTGGGGCTCAGTGAGGACTCAGCTGGGATGAATGGGCCTCTCTCTGTGTGGTCGTCCATCATCAAGGGGATTAGAGTGTGCTTGCTACATGGCGACAATAGTCTCAAGAAGGGAGCCCATTTCCCACATGCTTATAAAGTCTCTGCTTGTCTCACATTTCCTGATGTCCATTGGCCAAAGCACATCATGTGACCAAGACCAGGGAGCCTGTGGGAAGGACTGACTGCACAGGCCTGGCTACCAGATGGGCTACCATTGATTCCATGGGGAACCAGTAATGAGCCAGTCCGCCACACTGTCACCGAACTCTTTGAAACACTTGGTTACGGTTTTGGGGTCTCTCTTTTTTTTTTTTTTTTTTTTTTTTTTTTGTGCATCCTTCTGGTGTGTTTCCATTATAACGTGCTATTCTGCTCTTTGTTCTCCTCGGTCTCGTAATAAAGTTGCATGGATTTTGACGTGGATACCTCTCTGTTGCTATTTTTCATGTGAGATTATTTTTCCTGAACTTTTAGAAGACGGGGCAGTTTAGGGTAGCTTTTCTAACTCAACAGACTGACCTCTTCTGTTGTGTTCGTGAGGTCAAAACCCAAACCCAGTGTTCGAGCCGGGGCTCCCTGGCTGGTCCCACTTGCGCACCAGACCTGGACCTGCCCTTCCTGGGTCTGTACGTCCCCTGTCGGCTCAGTTACGATTCCACCCCCGACAGCGTCTCCTTGGGCTCCGTCCTGGCAGGGAGCTCTGCTGCACTGATTAGCGAGATTTGGGGTCCCAGCCGCTCCACCTGTGCAGAACGTGCCAAGGGCCCCTTCCCACCCCTGATGTTGGGCTGGCCAAGGTCCTCTCGTCTGTCGGCCAGCTGTGCTTCCCCGTGGCCAGGAGCATTTGGATTCTCTGTTCTCTGGTTCACCCCACGCTGCCTCGCTTCTCCCTGCTTCCTTTTGCACAGGAGTCACCAGGCTTGTCACTGTTGCTGGTTCATTCCTACCCACTTACATTTTGGGGTTTGTGAGGACAACATAGTCCTCACCAGTGAATGGTGCCCGGGATGCACAGCTAGCTGCGCATCTGCTCTGCCAGTTTTCTACGTGGGTGGGCGGAGATTTGAACACTGTGTCGTCACCTCCCCCGAATCCGCCGCAGAGTCGTTCTTCTCGAACTTGCTAAATACATCCAACACATGAAGTTTGGCAACAACTAATGGTAAAAATGTGACTTTTTAGCAATTACTGTGCCAGGCATTGCATTAAGTGCTTTCCCTCCATCACGCTCACAAACGTAGGTGGGCTCAAAGCTGGGAGAAGTTGGGGGACTTGCACAGGGCGACATCGGTGGTGACAGGCAGACCCAGGTCAGTGCGAACACCAGAGGTGCACCCGTGAGGGGGTCCTCTCCCTCCACATAGTCCCCTTGGGACCCCAGTAAGGCTTTCACTGCTGGAGGTCTTTCTGAAGTCCCATTCCAGAAGGATCCAGAGCTGGGGCAAGTCTGTCTAGGCAGGTCACAGACTTCAGATTCAAGAGAGATGAAAAGGGCAGGAGGGTGGGGTGGTGGAGGTGTCCAAGCTGCCCCCCAGGCGTCTGGGGCATGCAGCGGGGCAGGTTACGGCAGTGTCCTCTGTCTGGGGTGGGGCAGGGATGAGCTGGAATCTTTGGTGTCTGCAGGAACCCCACAACAGTCTGGCCCTCCAGGCCTCTGGACGGGGGCATGGCCGAGATCTGTGGATTGGGGGCAGTTTCCAGCGCTGAGGTGCAGAGAGCTGAGGCAGTGTGACCCAATCACTCTGGGAGGGCGCAGGAGGAGGAGCCCCGATTCTGAGTCCCAGGGGACATCCTGCTGGAGGGGCAGGGAGAGGCTGGAGGAGATATCTCTGCAGAGGTGGCTGAGGAGAGAGCGATGATGTAAAGAGGAGCTCCCCTTGGGCCCCCGCCACCCCGAACGTGAGTTCTGAGTTCTTTGGGCTGGCTCCGCAAGCAAATTGATCTCCAGGAATGCGGGTCCTGGCCTCCAGGAGAAGTTCAAGACCAGGTGGCACCAGCCCTGACCCTCTGGCCTGCTCTGCCAGCGCACACAGTGGACTTTCCTGGCACCGAGGCAGCAACTCTGCTCAGGCCACATTGGCCCTGCCCCCCGACGTCTCAGGCAGCCATGTCCTGGTCGCAGCCTCTGGGGTAGAGGACCCATGGTGGCTTGGCTGGCCACTCTCCACAGGGACCCCACCTGCAAGAGGCAGCATAAAACCAGCACATATTGTGACCCTACAGCATGTCTGTTGTCGCATTTAACCCCAGAAGCAGCTCCACCGGAGGGTCCTACGTGTCTGCATTTCACTGATGAGGAAGCTGAAGGCCAGAGAGAGAGATGCTGGCCAATGAAGGGGGCAGAGTTTGAAGCCACGTCTGTCTGGGTCGGTAGCACATGCTTTTGCTGCTCTGACACACCGCCTAGGGACACCGGGTTCCCCCTGTGTCACAGAGCCATGTCCCTTGGACAAGAGAAAGGAGTCTTGTCCCAGCTGCATGGAGGGCTCAGGGCTGCTGGCGCCCTTCTAAGTAGAGAAGCTTCAGTCCTGAATGAATGAACGAAGGCACAGGTGGGGCTTATGGGATCCAGAGGGCAAAACTGAGTCTCCGAATGGATGTGTTTGCAGGCCCGGTCGGAGTGGCAGTACCAGGCAGGGAGGTGCCCAGGGGAGAGATTGGGGTGCCGGCGGGCTCCCTCAGTGAAGTCAAATCCACCAGGTCCTGCATGTCCCAGGGCTGTCGTTTCCTGACAACGTCACCTGGCAGGTTTGTTGGTTTCGCTCACTCGAGCTGTTCAGTTTAAAGGCCCAATAAAAGTTCCCGATTGTTCCAAACACGGGTTCAGGGAACAGGCTGATGAGTGAGCTCCCAAAGGTGGCTCATGAAGGGTGATCCTGGAAGAAACATTTGCACAGAAGTGAGTTCTCATTCATTAGAAGAGCAGATGGAATTCGCAATCAGAAGAAAAACATCTCTCTGAAATGTGCCCGATGAGAGGTCAGCACTGGCCCCACAACTGCGGGGGGCTTCCGCGGGTATGCGCCTGAGATGGAGCGAAGAACCGAGCCTTCCCTCCGCAGACAGTTTTGGAGTCTTGTAGGCACCAGGCTCAGAGGGGTGGTGTGCCCCGGCCTCAGGCTCGCTGTCTGGTGGGGCAGACCCATGTGTAGGGGCAGGTGTCAACAGGCCACGGTCAGGACGGATTCCCTTTCTCGGGGAAACTCAGAGTTTGCTTGTTGGGTACAGATAAGGAGAGGCCACTTCCAGCAGAGGGAACAGCCAGGGCAGAGGATGCAAACAGCGTGGTGTGCTGGGGGAGCCTGGCGGTTCAGTTATTTTATAGCTTAGAGAGCAAGAGGTGGTGGGGAGGGAGAGGTGAGACAGGCCGAAGTGCGAGGGTCTTGAGCGCCTGCTAAGAGCCTCGGGAGGCCACGGGAAGTTCAGTGCTGACCACAGTCAAGATCAAACCCATGGGGTCCGCCTCATGTGTGACCTTGGGGATGCAGATGGGTAGCCAGGCTTGCCAGGGCAGGGCTGGGTGACGTGGGTTTTACCGGTCTACCCCTTAGCGGCTAGGCGAACTCGGGTGAATCTCATCACCTGACCTGACACATAAAAAGAGCTCAGCATGGTGAAGGTCCCAGCAGGGTGGCTTTCCAACCTGAAGGTCCTCACCTGAGAAGTGGGATTAGCGGTGACAGAGGCGGCCGGCCTCAGTGGGCCGTCTGTGAGGATTCAAGGAATGGCTGTGGAAGGCACAGAGCATGACGCCTGACCAATAGCGCACGCACACTCTGGTGGCTGAGACACCCTTGCCGCTGTCACTAGGCTCAGCCCTGGGAAGCAGAGCCAGATCCGACACACCCTTGCCTTACGGAGCTCCCAGTCTGTGAGGGAGACAGACCCTAAACAAACCCCAATTCATACTGGAACTGGGTGCCCTGGGGAATGGTGGGTGCTCAGGAGGAGCATGGGGCTCGTGCCTCATCGGTGCTCATCAAATGCTGGTTCCTTTCCCCAAGGACCCACAGAGAGCAAACAAGGGTGGTTGTGGAGCCACCATGGCGTTGCTCATACTCTCCTGTTGGAATGGTGGGGGCTGGTTGAGTTTGCAGCCCTGCGGCCCAGAGAAAGTGATGGAGCCAGCATTCCCAACCAGGCCAGCGAGGCTCCAGTCCTCAATGACTTTCCTGAGAACCTGTCATCAACCCATCCATCCATCCATCCATCCACCCACCCACCCACCCATCTATTCACCCATCCATCCATCCACCTATCCATCCATCCATCCACCTATCCATCCACCCATCCACCCATCCACCCACTCATCCTTCCATCCACCCACTCATCCTTCCATCCATCCATCCATCCATCCATCCATCCACCCATCTACCTATCCATCCATCCATCCATCCATCCATCCATCCATCCACCCACCTATCCATCCACCCACCTATCCATCCACCATCCATCTACTCATCCATCCATCTACCCATCCACCCACCCATCCACCTATCCATCCATCCATCCATCCATCCATCCATCCACTTATCCATCCATCCATCCATCCATCCATCCACTTATCCATCCATCCATCCATCCATTTATCCATCCACCTATCTATCCATCCACCCACATGTCCATCTATCCATTCACCCACCCACCCATCTATCCGTCCACCCATCCATCCATTGGCCCATCCATCCATCCATCCAACAGAGATTTACTGACCACCTTTTATGTGCCAGGCAGTGTTCTAGGGGCCAAAGATGCATCTGTGAACCAATAGACAATGTTTCTGTCCTCACTGGTTTGGCTGTTCGTAAGGAAGACAATCACTTTAAAAACCATCAAACTGATAAACATATAGTTTGAAGTGTTTATTTTTGAGGAACAAATTTCCTGCAGTAAAATGTATGCTTTTAGCATATAATTTTATGAGTTTGCACAAACACCTACAGTCATATAACCAGCACCACAGCAATGATATAGAACATTCCATCACCTCCAGAATTCCCTCATCCCCACCCCCAGCAGCCAGTGATCAGTTTCCTACCCCTACTGTTGTGACTGTTTCAGAAGGTCCCATAAATGGAGCCATATTGTCTCTAGCATTTGAATCTGGCTTTTCTCACCTAGAACGATGTGGTTTACAGCGAGATCTACACATGTCATCGTGTGTCTCGGTCCCTTGTTCCCTTTTATGGCCAAGCAGAGCCCCATTGGGCGAACACACACAGCTGGTCTGTCAGTCACAGCCGAAACAGTCACTGAGCTGTGACTCATGATTTTGAATAAAGCCACTACAAACATTTGCACACAGGTTTTTTTAAGAACACACGTTCTCAGTTCTCTAGAGTAATTACGTAGCAGGGGAATTCCTGGGCTATATGGAAAGTCTACATTTAACTTCCTGAGAAACTGCCAACACGTGTTCCGTGTTCCGGAGAGGGCGGTCCACTTCCCCCACCCCCACACCCACCCCGAGCTCCGCCTCCGCCCAGTGTGGACCGGCCCTGTGCTTGCTGCTGTTTCTGCGAGCGTTCTGAGATGTAGGCAGCAGGTTTGGTTTGCCATTCCCTAATGACTGATGCTGCTGAGCAGACTTTCATTTGCTCTTTGCCGTCCCTGTGCCTTTGTTGTGAAGCACCCTTTCGGTCACTTGCCCAGGATTTACTGGATCGCTTGCTCTTTCCTGACCAAGCTCTTTGAGAGTCTTCACCCACACCGGCTGTAAGTCCTTTCTCAGGTGTGTGTTGTTTGTGCGTTTTCAACCAGCCACTAGTTTGTCTTTCTGGCATCTATGGAGTCGGAAAAGCAGGAACCTTCAATGTTGATAAGGTCCAATTCTTCCTTTATTGATCTTACATCTGCTGTCACTTCTAAAACTCTTCCTCGCACGAGGTCACGAGGGCTTTTCGCCTGTTTTTCGGGTCGAGGTTCGATGCTTTGGGGTTTTACCCTGGGAGCCACATTCATTCTGGGGTCATCATTGAATATGGCGCGAGGTGTAAATCTGGCTTCCTCTGGGGGCCCCTGGCCCCCCTGTTGTTCCAGCACCATCTGTTGAAAGGACTGTCCCTTCGCTTTGTGTTGAGGGGGTGGGGGGAGAACCCAGCCCCTCTCAGCGGGGTCTGAGCCCCTTCGGGGTTCTTGCTGCCTGGTCACTCTCAACATGCCTCTTCTGGGGTAGGGCTGAGAGGGGGGTGCCACCTCCAGCTCTAGGCCTTCCCATGGGCCTGCGCTCAGAGGGTCACTCCCTGGCCCTTCGGTCCCTGAGCAGCAGACCTCCGTTTCCCATCACCTGACACCTGCAGGTCTGTTCGGGGCTGAGGGGGAAAGGGGAGCCCTGTCCTCTATCTTCAGGAGGCTCAGTGCCCAGGGGCTCGGGGGCGGGTCCTTCTCATCGGTCCTGCCCTCTCCCAGCAGCAGGGAAGCCCCCAGTTGTCTGAGCCCAGGTGGCTTGTCTGCCCTTCCCCAGGGGTAGGGGGTTGCTTCTCTGGTCCCTCCCCCGCGCCCTTTGTGGGGACAGTCTGCATTGTTCTTCCTCCATCAGCCTGGGGCTGCAGTCCCAGAGGGTGATGTCCACAGGACCCTTTGCTGCCGCCACACTGACCCGGAGGCCGTGGGCTGGACAGGCTCTGGGGCCTCAGTGGTGAAAGAGCCAATTGTGCATTTATTAAGTGCCTGCTGTGTACTTGGCTGAGCCCCAGGCCCTGGGAGGGCAGGAAAGTATAAGGGTGTGCCAGAACCCAACCGATCCCAGGTCTCCCCCATCACTCCTGGCAGTCACTGCAGCGTCGGAGAGAGGACTCTGGAGTCAGAAACCAGGGAGAAACTGCCCCGCTCTGCCATACTGGCCGGATGACCTGGGGCACCGTCCCTGCCCCTCATCCATGTCCCACGCTGCACAGCAAACCCACAGGCGTGGTGGCTGGAAGCAGTAGGAGTCACCTTCTCACGCTCTGGGGCTGCACTTCCTCCAGAGGCCACAGGGGAGGGTCCTTCCCGCCTCTGACAGCTCCAGGTGGCTGCAGGAGTCCCCGGGCCTGTGGTCACATTGCTTGTCTCTGCCCCCTCCCCTGGCCTTCTCTGTGCCTCGGTCTCCCTCTTTTTCCTCCTACAAAGACATTCACCCCTACGTTTTATCTTGAGACCTTCACCCCCATCATATCTGCAAAGACCCTATTTCCAGATGAGCCCTATTCACGGGTGCTGGAGGTTAGCACCTGGACACATTTTGGGGGGACGCAGTTCAGCCTGCTACACCCCTTTGTGCCTCTACTACCTCGTCTGAAAAGTGGACATCATCAGAGCGCTTGGCTGGCTGGGTGGCTGGGAGGGCGTGGAGAGGCCGTGAGCGTGGTAAACCCTTCACTAGCACCTGGCGCCCTGCGGTCGCACCTGGCACCCCGCGGTCGCACCTGGCACCCCGCGGTCGCACCTGGTTCCCTGTGGTGCGCCAGCTCAGTCACCCGCACGTGGAGTGACGGGTGTAGTGTTGTAGCCGCGCTTCAGCTCTAAGTCCATATGGCGCTGTGATTCCGGGCCACCAGAGCAGTCATTTTTGTGGCATATGGATTATGACATAAATGTTACATTCTATCATCAGCCCCAAGTGTGAAGGGGAAGAGAGAATGTCACCTTTTACAGGCTGCAGACATCTGTCACTTGACTGCTTGTGACAGCCGGGAGAGAATCCGTCAGCTGCTGTTTCTACCCTGAGCACCGGGTGGGCTCGGGGCTGGCGGGCATGACAAGGGTTTTCAGGGAACACCTTGGCACACAGCCGCTCCCCTACTCACGGGCACATCCCTGCCTCCCGCTCAGTCTGAGCACGTGGGCGGCCCAGCTGCTGTGGGGCCCTGGGGACGTCCACAGGGACCCATGTGACTGCTTCTCTTGGGAACCCTCAGCCCAGAGGAGGATGCATGTGCAGATGGTGAGGCGGGGAAGGGGGCTCAGGGTGGGCCCGGTGGGATGACGAACAACAGCACAGCTCAGGGCCAGCGGGTCCTAGGAAGCCTCAAGTTGCTCCCCGGATGCCAGATGAACAGGTGGGGCCCACAGCATTAAAGTCAGGCGGATCTAGGACGGATAAGAGGGAGAGACAAAGAGATGCTGAAAATGCAAAACTCAGGGTCTGGAGACTTAGATCATGAGGCTGCAGGGGATGAAGTTTAGGAGGGTCCCAGGCTTCTGGGCAACAGGGGGACAGTGGGGAGGCTAAGCATGCCAGGAAGGGGCGTGTGAATCAGAGCTCTGCTAATAAAGATCCTGCCTGAGATTCCTGCAGCCCTCAGCATGAGTGAGCCCGGCAGGCCTGGGCGTTGTCTTTCTGAACCCTCCCAACCACTCTGAACAAATGGCTGTGTCCCACTTCCAAAACTGAGGCAAAGAGCTGGGCCGCGGGTGGGATCCGTGTCCAGAGGCCACCCCAGCGCCTTCCCATCGCTACGCCGTCTGAACACCGGTCTGACCCCAGAGTCCGGGCACCTCTGATCACAGCGTGTGTGGTTCCCCAGGGGAGACTCCGGCTGCTCCGACAACTGTGAAACAAAATCATAGCTACAAACGAATTCCCTGGAAATTATACACATTTCACTACATTTTCCCGGAGGCCAAACTGAGCAATTAGAGCTCAGGGTGCACTCCTGGCCCAGTGAGGTGGGGTGAGGCGACAAGATGAATCCCCCACTCTGCACCTCCATCCTTCGCTTCTTTCTAACAGAGGTGAAATTCACATAACAGAAGGAACCGCGTTAAAGTGGCATTTCCGTGCCACTGAGCGCATTGACGATGTCGTGCGGCCGCTACCCCTAGCTAGTTCCAGACCATTGTCATCGCCCCCTCCCCCAGCGCCCGGCTCCCCCAGCCTGCCTTCAGTCCCTGGCATTACCGACCCCAGGCTTTCGGGACAGGCCCCACGTCTGCTGAAATAAACTTGTTCTGAGATGGCAGCAGGCGCCAAGGGCTCTAAACAGCCCTGGTGGCCAGGCCGCCTGGCCTGGTGTTGCTGTCAGAAGCAGAGTGACCTTCACCGAAGTTCTCAGCCCCTTGGGTGTGGCTTCTGCCTCTCAGCTGAGACCTTGCCCGCCCATTTCCCGTGCTGGTAGGGTTCACACTCCACCAAATGCGCCGGCTCCAGGGGCTGCCCCTGACTCTGCAGAGTAGTCAGCCCCCACCGCACATGCGAGGCACCCACAGTCCTTCTGCCCAGGTGGTCACACCGGTGTTTCCCATGACTCCTGCAGCTTTTCTGGAGCCAACTCCTCACTTACGGGGGGCAGGAAACCCGTGGCGTAGCATATGGGGTACTGGCCTCGCGGTTCCGCCCCCACGTCCCCTCCCTAAGGGGCGGAGAGTGTGAACCGAGACACACGGTGACGTTCTCTCTGTCCTGTCTTTGGCAGCCCCAGAGGTGTTCCAGGTGTGCGTGGACGGAGGCCCCGGGTACTCGCACCCCGTGGACTGGTGGTCCCTGGGCGTCACGGCCTACGAGCTGCTGCGGGGCTGGGTGAGACGTGCGTCTGCGAGGGGGCCGCGGAGGCGGGAGGCGCTCAGGCCGCACCGGGCTGGCGTGGAGTTGACATGGCATTCTGCTGGGACAGTGCAGGGTGGCGGAAAGGAGCCCTGTGTGAGGGGTGAGCCCTGGGTGTCAGCTCTGAGGTCCCTGAGCATTAGCAAGCTTCTGGTCCAGCCCCTGGGATGTCTGGAGGCAAAGGTCACGTGCCAAGGTCAGCGGCTGATCTGTCAGCTCAAAACACAGGAAGCCACTTGGCCTGGTAGTCCTGAGTGCCGGTCTCGAGGTGCCCACAGCACAGTGCACCTTCCTCGTGTTCCACGGGGTGTAATCCACGGGTGTGCCACCTTTCTGTCTGTTCCCGTCTCCCCGAGTCCCCAGCTCAGTGTCCTGGGGCATTCAGCACGTGTTTTCCCGTTATTTCATTCCAATGAAATAGCCAAAGATGGCAAAGGGAGCTGTGTGACAAGGAATAATCCCCCGCTTTGTTGGAGCTAGAAGAATTATGATAAAGTAACCACTGACCCATGTGGGGCCAGCCAGTCTGGGAAGTGTGGGCTGTGACTGAGGTGTGGCTGGGCATCCAGTAACGAGAGCCGGCCCCTCCAGACCCTACCCCAGTACCCCCAGTGCCCTCCTGAGCCAGGAGCGGGGCGGGGGGGGGGGGGGGGGGCTCTGGAGTTAGGCCGTTGGGTGTGGATCCTGCCTCTGCCACTTATCGGCTGTGTGACCTGCTCGAGTCACTTAACCTCCCACGGCCTTAACAGAGCACCTGCCAGCCAGTGCCCGCACTGCCCCACGGGCCGGGTCACTGGTGGCCCATGGGTCCAGGCCACCTGCTCTGCTGTGAAATGGGAACACCCAGAACTACCTGAGGGAAAGAGGAAGCCGTCCCCGGTGGCCGCACAGTGCCAGCCGTGGTCTGCCCTTGCGGCCTCCTGTCCCCATCAGTGGCACCGGCCCTGACTCTGCCCATTGTCCTCCCTCCGCAGAGGCCCTACGAGATCCACTCGGCCACGCCCGTCGACGAGGTCCTGCACGTGTTCAAGGTGGAGCGCGTGCACTACTCCTCCACGTGGGGCACGGGCATGGTCGCCCTGCTGAAGCAGGTAAGGTGCTGCCACAGGGCATCCTGGAGGGAGCTGGCCAGCTGGGGACCAGGAAATACAGCCGGGGCTCTAATTCGCCTTCAGGGCCACCAAGCCGCTGGGCATTGGAGTCCCGGCTCTGGCAGCAAAGCCGTGGGCTCTTTCACACCGCCACAAGCTCCTGATACGTAGAAATACGTAACGCAGGTGGCTCTGTAAATGTTTGCTACAATCGGCCTTTCAATGCACCGAGCTTTAGGGAATTGGGTGTCTCCTGACTTTTTGCAAGAACTGCTGCTATTATTAGCACAGAAGCTGTTCTCGGAGTGCGGTCCACGGACCTGCGCTTCTGGAGAGGCAGCCCCTCTGCTCCCCCTCCATGCACGCCCCACCTCCGACCCTCTGAATCAGGAACCTGGGGTGGGCCCGGGCATCTGTATTTTCCTAAGCTCTCCAGGTGGCTGTGAGGCCCGCCCGAGGGTAGGGGGTCACAGTGCCCTCCTTTTGAGGCTGGCGTTCAGCTCCGGTCACTTGGAACCCCCCACAGAGCTGAGTGACGGTGCCAGCACTGGAGGGTGTGGGCCAGCATTGGTCAGGGGGCCGTGGTGGCCCTGCTCATGCGACCCCCACACACCCAGTGGATTTACACCGAGGTGGGGTGTGATCCCCACAGTAGAGCTGAGGAGACTGAGGCTTCGGAAAGTGAAGGGCTCCATCTGTGCCAGGGGTGTTAGGGGCGGAGTTGGGGTCTTGGCCAAGCTGTCCGCACTCCGCGCCCAGCCCCACCCCCACCCCGCTGTAAGGGACACACTGAGTGACTAAGGGGTTGACTTGCTTTAGAGCAGATTCACCGTCTAGTCCTTAGAAGTCAGAGTCCTTAGCCTGACCAATCACCGAATCACGGGGAGCCCTCCACACCCGCCAGGGCCCTCCCCGCCCCCCGCAGCGAGTCAGCGGCTGCCCTAACCTCTGAGCCCCAGTGGGGCAGTGCAGTGGGGTCTCTCTAAATCTGCTCCGCTCACGTGGGGGCAGCCCCTAAGGAGAGGCTGCCAGGTCAGCAGACATAGCCCCGCGGGGCGTCTCTCACTGGGCGGTGACTTGAGCCCGCTCGCTGCAGGACAGACCAACTACCAGGGGGCTCTGCCGCCCCCTCCTGTCGGCAGCCCTTCCCATCCCCCATGAGTCTCATCCTGGTCGTGACCTGGACACGGAGGGGTAACCGCCCTGCTCCCGGACCAGCACATAGCACCCAGCGGCTCCCACGAGGCCACGGGCAGTGCGGTGGCTGTCCCAGGGCGAGGACGCCTGTCCTTACAGTTGTAGCCCTGGCGTCCTTTGCACTCGATGAGGCAGAGTGTGGACAGGCAGAGGCCTGTTGGGGTGTGAGGCCGCAGTCTACGGCTGTCTTTATACTGTGTCGCACTTATTAGGAGAAATCTGTTTGAGAAGAAGCTGAAAAGTGTCCCCTTGGCTACCAACGAAATCAGGGCATCCGCCACAGAGGTCACCTCATACCAGCCAGGGTGAATTTGGTGACACTTTGTATGCCCCATTTTCAAGCCGAAAGTCCTAAGATGAGGTGGCTGGTTCTTTTCATTTTTAATTAGAAGCCTCTGCAGACACCATTGAGGGCCAGCGTGTCACAGAGCCATAGTCCCCAAGGGCAAATGAGTCCCTGCCCAAAGAGTCCCTGTCTGGGTGACCTTGTGGAAGCAGCCTGACCTCTTGGTCCCTCCCTGCTATAAAGAGAAGAGCGGGCAGGGCATGGCACGGCTGGAGTGTAAAAAGCAGAGGCCCCTCAGGTTCCCACGCCGCCGCCCTCAGAGCCCTGCTAAGCTTGGTGGCACTCGGCTCAGGCAAGCATGGTCGCCCTGTGCCCCCAGCTGCTGACCAAGGACCCCGAGAGCCGCCTGTCCAGCCTCAGTGACGTCCAGAGCGCACCCTACCTGGCCGACGTGAACTGGGACGCCGTGTTGGAGAAGGCACTGACACCCAGCTTCGTGCCCAACGTGAGTGGGGCCCCGTGTGATGGCCCGCAGCCCTCGGCAGGGCCCCGGCCTTGCTTTCCCAGAGGGCCCCTGTCGCTGGCTTCCCGAGCAGCGAGGTTCACGTTTCACTGAGATTCAGCACAAGGGCACAGAAGCTGGCACCATGGGGACCCATCACAGCCCTCAGACCCAGCAAGCCTCCACCCGGAGACACACTCACGTGCGTGCACACTCACACCACAAGTGCAAAAGAGCAGAAAAGACCTGTTGAGGCCCCCAGGCGGGTAGGTGTGGCGGGGTCCCCGACTTCTCAGAGTGGTGTTTTATGTCAGATTATTTTAAAGACTCTGTTACTCCATTTGATGCAAAAATGTTTCCCCAGATTGGTTTCTACCAGAATCCAAGGTTTCAAGACCCCCTTTCGCAGACAGTGGTTGGGACACATGGGCCCCTTCCTGAGTTCGCGTCCTCCCCCGGCCCGTCTGTGCCCTGGACTCGCTGCTGGGGCAGCACAGCCTGGTGACACGGGTTTCTTCATGGCTCTCCCAACAAGCAGACCCTGCGTCCCTGCCCGGCTAGGCTGGCACCGTGTCCTTGGAGGTCTGGCCCTGCGGTCCTCTGAGCCCACCCTTGCCCCCACCTCCCTCCCGGCCAGGCTGCAGAGGTGCAGGCCCAGGGGTCACAGAACCCTCTGCCTCTGTGTTCCGGGCCTGGGCACCCGCCACTTCATGGCTGTCTGGTCCTCTGTCCACCTGCCTAGACCACTCTCCTTAGGGACCCACCCAGAGGACCTGCTCCCTCACCTCAGGGCTGCCTCTGGTTCCCTGCCCCCTCTTGTACCCTTCAGACAGTGGGAGAAGCAAACGGGGTGTGGAGACCGGGTGCCCCGGGCAGGCCAGGCACAGAGTGGCTGCTCAGTCACCGCCCTTCCCCTTCATCCCCCTGTGGGAGTTGGAGGGCTTTGCCGGGCCAATGTCAGCTGTGTGTGTGAGCGTGTGGTGTGTTTTTGTGTTGGATGTGAGCGTGGGGTGTCTTGTGTGTGTTGGGTGTGAGTGTGGTATGATTGTGTGGTGTGTATGTGTGTGTGTCATGGCTGTTTTCATTAATGCACCCACTGGAGGTCACATTCGGTGCCCGTGGCTGAACGCCCACGCTGGCGATGGCAGAGCAGTGCGCCAGCGTCTCTGCGCCCTCTCCTGCCACGTTCTGGCCAGTCCATCGGGACCCTGGGACCCTGCTGCGGTCCTGTGTGTGGGGCGCAAACTGCCTGGTTCCTTCCCCCCCTTGCTGCCTCTTAGCCTTCCCAGGGCTGTGTGCAGATGGCCTGGGGGACACGGGGCCAGCACGTGGCATCGTCTGCCAAGGATGGTTACCTGCTTGCCCTTGCAGCCCCTCATCTGCCGCTCCTCCCCAGCCCCGTCCAAACACTCACACACACTCTCAAACACTCCATCACATGCATACTTACTCTTGCACAAACATACCCTTATATATGCACACTCAGTCCCACACAAACACTCATGCAGAGGACCCGAGCTTCCGTCACACCCAGAAGGAGCCTGCAGTGCGCCCTCTGGCCATGCTGTTCCTTTGCTCTGTACCTGGCCACACGCTGTTCCCCCTTCCAGGGACGCCGTTCTTGTCCATGGGGCAGTCTCCCGCCTCCCACCCCTCCTTCCAGACTCAGCATGAAACACAGCAACCCGCCCACCTGAGGGTCTTGGGAACGGGTTCTGCACAAAAGGCAAACATAGGTGCCGCCTCCATGGGGACACTTCCCGGCCAGCCCCTACCTCCCCCGCAGACTGCAGCCTCACTGGTCACCCCACTGCAGAGGTGCCCAGGTTGACGTTTTGGTGCGGCTGCCGTCCTCCTGAGACTTCCAAGTGGGGACCATGCTGTGCTGGCTGGGCTCTGCCAGAGCAGGGGGGCCTGGAAGGCACGGAGGCCTCCAGGGGCTGCTGATCAATGAGCACGAGTGAATGAATGAATAAATTAATGATAACAGCCTGCGGGCAGAGTGTGTTCGGGGTGCCGCACCTCGCACCCAGGAAGTGAGTCTGTCAGGAGCCTCAGGCTGGGAGACTCACCAGGATTACTCAGTGAGAAATTGGCGGGACCAGGTGACCTCAGGCAGTCTGCACCCGGAGCCTGCCTTGGAATGAATGAATGAATGAATCAGTGAATGAATGAATGGCAGATACATCAGGCCAGCAGACTCAGGCCTGAAACCCAACCTGCTCATTGGGAGAGACTGTACCTCCAGAGCCGCTGATGTTCTAACCGTGAGGCTTTGCTGCCTGGGCAGCAGCATCCGGAGCCTCAGGGCAGACAAAGGCCGCCTGCAGTTTGGGATCCCAGGTCTGGAAGGCAGGGAGACCCGAAGGCCTCCTGACCCCAGTGGGTGGGGCCACAGCCTGTGGGAGGGCCAAGCGGGGCCACTGGCTCTGGCCGCAGCAGGAGCAGACAACCAGAACTGGAAATTGGGAAGAATTTGATCAGAAATGGCATTTTCGAACTGAACAACTAAAAACGGTATTTATAGAAGAGAGTGTTGGCATGGGAATGTGTAGGGTAAAGTATGGAGATGGCAGATTGGAAAACTGAACTCAGCCTCAAGACACAAACGTACACAGCAGGGAGTCCACGTGAAGATGGGGAGAGTGGGCTTGTCCCGGGTGGGCGGAGAGAGTTACAGGGGGAAACGGAGGAGGACGTGTCCCGCAGTAGTGGGTCACCTGCAGCGTGAAGGGCTGGGCAGATGAATGGACGAGTGGGATAAAGTCCAGCGGTCAATGGGGCGAAGACAAACCATGCTTTCCTTTCAGAAAGGGAGACTGAACTGTGACCCCACTTTTGAACTTGAAGAAATGATTCTCGAGTCCAAGCCACTGCACAAGAAGAAGAAGAGGCTGGCAAAGAACAGGTCCAAAGACAGCACGAAGGACGGCTGTTCTCTGGTGAGCGCTGTGTGGGCGGGCCAGCGGGGGGCCAGCGGGGGGGCACGCCATGTCACCCACCCAGACACTTTCACTTGCTGTAAATGAGATGCCTCCATCCAGTAAGTGGCCTTTCACCGCACAGAACTGGGAACAGAGCCACGGTCCCCGCTCTGATCATTCGGTTAGCTCTGCGCCCCGGGTAGGAGGAGCCTCGTGGGTCCCCAGGCAGGAGCAGAACAAGGGTGCCAAGTCCTGAGCTCCCTTGGGAAAGGTGTCGTGCTGTGGAGACAGCCAGGGCCACACCGTGACTTCCGTGGAGCCCCGGGCACGCCGGCTTTAGGTGTTCATTTTCTAGGCTGCCATAGCTAAGTGGTGCAACCTTCGTGGCTTAAAATAAGTGGCATTTGTTCTCTCCCCATTCTGGAGGCCAGAAGTTCAAAATCAGCATACTGGTAGAGCCAGGCTCCGCCGCGGGCGGTGGCCAGCCGTCCAGACAGTCCTTGGCTTGTAGCTGCGTCACTTCCTCTCTGCCTCCATCGTCACGTGGCATTTTCCCCTCCCTGGCCCTGTGTCCTTCCTTGAAGGACACCTGTCATTGGATTGAGGGCTCACCCTTCTCCAGTATGACCTCATCTTAACTAGTGACAGCGGCAAGGTCACATTCACCGGTTGGGGCGTTAGGACTGCAGAACTTCAACACGTGTCCCGTAAGGGGGCCCCATACAACCCTCAACTGCCCCTTCCTCCATAAAAACATTTTTTTAATTATATGTTATGACCACATTGGTGTGAAGATGAATATAACTTTCAATACTAAGAGTTCATTTTTTTTCTGCTTCTTTTAAAAGAAATTAACACCTCTCTGGAGCCTCTGGAAGGATGTGGGCCCCAGGCGCTATGCGCCTGAGTGTATGTTAATAAGGACACATGGCGGGGGCGGGGCTGCCTGGTGTGCGGTGGCACAGGTGGTTCTTGGCACCTGTTCCTGACGGGAATGTGCACCTTGCAGGGTGGCTTTGCATTTCTCCCACTGCCTCATGCTTAATTAGGTCTAAGGGGCGTTCCAGTGACCAGGAAGCCAAGCTGATGGTTTTCAGCGCACAACCCGCCCAACAGGGCTTTCACATTGGATTTTATGGCTTCAAAGTGAGGAAAACTTCTCTGTCTGCTGGGTCCCCTTGGCCCAGCTGCCCGTGCCACAGGCGGCTCCTGCCACTTAGCTGTCCCCCGCCCCAGGCCTCCCCGGTCCCATTTAGACCAATCTCTGCTCGCCGCCACGGTCACTCACAGTCCCCTGTCTGTGCTCTTTGGCAGAACGGACACCTGCAGCAGTGCCTGGAGACCGTGCGGAAGGAATTCATCGTATTCAACAGAGAGAAGTAAGTCCCCGGCGGCCCGCCGCATGGAGCCCTTCCAAACCGCAGGGCTCCGGGAAGCCGGCCGTGACCCTGGAGGGACAGCAGTCCATGGACCCTGCGTGGCTTCTCCCCACTCAGCCTCAGCATCTTCATGGGAAATGGGGGCGCAGATGGAGCTGGCCCAGGGGTGCTGGCACAGAGGCAGGATTGCGGGTGGTCAGGGGCCCAAGTTCTGGAGCAAAACAGCCTGGGGTCACGTCCTGTGCCCCCTGCCCTCGGCCTTGTCTCCAGCATTGGCTGGCGGGGCCCCCTGCCTTGCACTGGGGTTGTGACCAGATTAAATGAGGCTGTTGATACAATGCCTGTCATAGTAAAAATGATTACTACTACTACTACTACTACTACTACTACTACTACTACTATTATTATTAAATGGGTGTGGGTAGTGCTGGGACCCCAGCATCCCGAGCTGGCTAGAGATAGGTGAGGACGCTGAGTTGGGAGGCTCTCGGCTGTAGTCCTTAAAGCCCGACTCAAATGCCGCCTCCTGCAGGAAGCCTTCCCTGACCCACAGTAGGGTCCGAAGCCATCTCTCCCTCATCGGGGCTCCTGCGTCACTAGGCTCCACTGCTCTGCAGCAGCGTTCCAAGTTTCGTTTTCTGTCAGAGTGAGAGTGTGAGTCCGGAGACAGCCCTGCTGGCTCTCAGTGCAGCCATGTTTGGGCGCACACGATATTTTTAAACACAAAATCCCAGCTTTGGGGCATTTCAGAGGAAATCTGAAAGGGATTCCTGTTTATCTTGTGAAAGCCCCCAGAGAATTGCACAGCAGGACAGCTGTGACCCCCCCAGTGCCATCCTGCCCCGGAAGTAAACAGATTCCGCTCTCATTCTCCTGGGTTTCTTGGTCTCTTGTTTCCCCCTTGTTTTGTATGGTTTTCTCTCCAGAGGTGCCTGAGTCTCTTAGGATGGAGGGCGGGGGAGAGAGCTGGAGGAAGATTCTGAGGCACACAGCAGCCTCGCCCAGGGAACCTCCCAAGGAACCTCCCCCCTCCCCTCCCCTCCGCTCCCCTCCCCTCCTCTCCCCTCCACACACCCTCCCCCCACCAGACCTCAACTCTGCCCTCCTGTCCCAGCCCCTCCTCTACTGGGGCCACCTTGCCCAGTCGTCCTACCCGAGAGCCGCACACCTCAGGGCAGCAGGACGGCACACGGGGGCCTCGTCCCTGCAGCTGGGCAAAGGGGAGGAGGCAGGGGCCCCCAGGTGACCGTCCTGTAACACAGCCTTGCAGCTGGTGTTTCAGCACAGCCCAAGGACTTGCTCGGACAGGGGCGCCCATGCTGGCACTAGGCATCCCCACACGGCGTATTCACAGGCACACACGCACAACCGTGGTGGACCGTGGACTGTGTTGTACTCACCTGGGGACCGTCCCCAGGGCCCTGCACATGGCAAGGACGTGAAGTTAAACCTTTAAATCAGGTTGCAGGTCTGCCCTCCAGCCTACTAATGTCAAGTACGTTCGGAGCCCTGTGTCTGTCAGACGAGGCAGAGCGCACTGCTGGGACCGTGTCCCGCCCCGCACTGGGTGTTTCACACACAGGCTCTCTGACTCCCGAGCCTCCCGCCGAGTGAAGGCTGCGAGCCCATGTTACATGGGGAAACCGAGATTCAGGGGACGGGCATGGTCCGACCGGCGGGGGTCGAGAGCCTGGCTTGGAGCCGAGTCCCTCCCTGCACCCCGACTTCTCGCTGCCTCCTTCCATGTCTCGGTTGCATGCAGTGACCGCTGTGGGATGGTGCGTGAACCCAAACTCGAAGCCCAGAAAGAGAGGATGTTAGCATCTTAACTCACTGGAAGGTGACCAGTGCCCTGCTGTGAAGAAATGCACGTTCAGAATCACGGTCCCTTCATTGGTCTTTCACATTTAGGCCTGGGTGCCCCCAGTTGGGCATTTACCCGTGGGACAGTCTGAACCGTGTCCCCCACGACTGCCTTGCCCCCCAGGGTTTCCCCTGCCCGCCCACACCCTGCACGGCGGCTGGTCCATCGGGGGCCATTCGGCGCGAACATGTGCACGGGTGGTGTGGGGGCCTCACCACCTGTGCTGACGGTGAGCACAGGTGAGTCACATCCACAGTGCCCTGCAGACCTCACGGGGGCCACGAGGTGGGCGTTACTGTCTCCACTGTACCAATGGAGAAACCGAGGCTTTGTGTGGGCAATAACTCACCTGAGCTCACCTGAGCCGGGCTTTGAGTGCAGACCCACCTGGCTCCAGAGTACTGTGGTTCCCCAGGCCTGGGGGAGGTATGGGCTAGGGGTCCCGGGCACTCTGCTGGCCCCAGTGTGTCCTGGACGTCTCACCGCCCCTTCCCCGAGTCACTAACGCAGGCTGGTGCTGTGCTTGTTTGCAGGCTGAGGAGGCAGCAGGGGCAGGGTGGCCAGCGCCCGGACAGCGAGGGCCGCGCGGGGAGCCAGGCCCAGGGCGGGCTCCGGGACAGCTGCAACACCACCATCCTGGGCCCCGCCTGCTCCCGCAGCTGCAGCAGCTAAGCCACCACCCAGGCCTGCCCAGCGGGTCTGCACCCATCTGTGCCCTGCCCACAAAGGTCCCCCTCTGTGCCACAACGGTCCCTGCCTCGCCCCAGCCACCTCAGATGCAGGCGGAGCCCAGGGCTTGGAGCTGGGGAGCCAGGGTTCTGGTTCCAGCTGCCAGAATGGTTCCCTGTGCGACCTTGGACAAGCCTCAGCCTTCCTGTGCCTCAGTTTCCTGCATCTGCCAAAGGGGTTCAACAGCTCTCTGCCCCACCTCTGACTGCACGGCTACTGGGGAACTCCTGCTGGGTAGCTGACGATTTTGAGCCTCTGCACGCGCCGAGTCTAATCGTGATGGTGGACGTGCACTTCCGCCCCCGAAGCAATGAGACCACCAGACTTTGCAGTTCGGTCCACCCAGCTCCTTAGACAGCACTTTCGAAAACGCAGCTCGAAGGCAAAACACACATCAGTGGCGTTTGCCCTTCCTGTGGGCACACCGTTCCCAGGCCGGAGCCAGACTTCGTTCCATTCTCTGCCAGCCCCGTCTCTGGCATCCTATGGTGGCGGGGCCTGAGACCAGCCTGGTCCCCAAGGTCTTGGGGCTACAGACGACTTCTCCCCTCATTCACAGAAGACTGCCTCACCCCATTTTTCATGTCAGCAGGCCCCCACCCCAGTGCCGGGATGGCACGTAGGTGCCCACCCACAAGGTCAAGTCACTGCCCCTCTGTCCCTCCTTAATGCCATTAGTTCCCAAAACCGAGTCCTGCAGCGCGCCTCTGACTCTCCGCACCCCCTCCAGGATGGGGGGCAAGGAGGCCTGGGTCCTTATAGGAAGTCCCCCCGAGGAGGTTCGTGGGGCCACACGGAAAACAAAGGCCTTGAGGGCCTGTTGCCTCCGGTGGGGAAGAAGCTGCAGCATTAGGGATAAACCTCAGACCTGGGTTCAGAAGCCGGCCCCGCCCTTTACTAACCGGAAGTCCTTAGGCAGATGGTGTCACCACGTGAGCGTCAATTTCCTCTGCTTAAAAATGGGGGTGACAGACGCCCCCTGCCGGTTGTTAGGGGGTTAGCTCTGATCGCGGGGGCAAGGCGCCGGCGCAGACCGCCCGCTGAACGGACGCCACTGTTGCTCAGCAGCGCCGCCAACATTTGGAGGAACGGCCCTCTTCACTCATTTGGTTAGTTTTCTGTAGAAACAAGCCCGCCGTGTGGCTTCTTTGGACTAACTTCTGGCGGCGTTAATATCTGTACGTCCCCGTGGATGCATGTTCAACCACGTTTTTATTTTTTCACCCAAGTTCCAATTTTCACTTTTTACACCGTGAGTCAATCCCTGGGGCTGTCAGTTTCCTCAAGAGGCATTACAATGTAATGTGTGGTTTTATATTCTTATTTTTTTAAACGGTCCTTGTTTTCCTCCTCCGAGCCAGGGCGACGCCTGGGTGCTGTTGCCCACGTCCGTCCACTTACTTGGCTGACACACTTTTTATTCCTCATTCCCTGTCGGCACTGTCCTGTCCCCGCTGGGGAACAACCGGACTGCGTCTGTCCCCACAGGGACCCCGGCAATGTTGGGGGTTTCTCGGTGGTTTCTCGGTGGGTGGGCTTCATGCATTGGGGGCAGGAGCTGGAAGCAGCCGGAGAGATGCTGGAGTTCCTGGCTCTGTTCAAGCCAGCATTGTTCCTTGTTCAGAATAAACTTTCTTGGACGTTCCTTCCCACAGCCTCGTTCTTATTCGGGGTTGGGTGGGATGGGTAATGCCTTTAAGACCTTAAGTTTAGTGAGAAGCATAAACAGCTGTGGGGGGAGGTGGATACCAGGTCAGTGATGGGTGTTCTCTGCCCAGAGAATGAAAACCAAACTTAGCAATTCAAGGCTCTATCCAACTTGATCACAAGTTACACAATTATTATAATTATATAATTATTACTGTTATCATTACCATCTTAGTGTTTTATACTTACAAAGGTACAACCTGGTCACTAGGCAAAATATATAGAAAATTCTCCACCTAAACAAAAATACCCTTAAAATGCCCTCAAATTATGGGTCAGACCAGCCCCAGCCCCGGCAGGGTGCGGAGGGGCCAGGGTTGGCCGTAGGGTGCAGAGTTCGCGGGTTCGACTCCCGTCTGGACGTGTGGAGAAACAGGTGTTTCTCAAGGACCAATGAAACTCCCTCTTTCACGAGGTCTTCCGCACCTCCTCACGTCCCTAGCCCAAGCCAGGTGTTTTCCATTCTCTCACACGCCTTCCGGAACCTTCTCACAGCTCAATTGCTGTCACCTGTGCAGTAGGGTTACTTTTTGCCCCTGGCTCATTATCCTTTCCTTCAAGTGGGAGAGGGTGGGTCCTCTCATGTCTGGGCCCCCCGCCCTCACCTCCCAGTCTAAATAACGCCCGACTCGAAGACATAATCAATAGTTTTCAAGTGAATGAGATAAAAGCGAGCCCAGCACAAATCCTCGAAGAGGGTGACACTTGTTTTCAGTGGCTTCCTGCGTCTGGCCTGGCCCAGGGCCACTTCCGGGACTTCCTCCCCTCCCGATGCCAGGGCTTTCTTTCCCAGAGGCTGTCCCGGAACAGGGTGCCCACCCCCCACCCTCTCTTCTTCATGAGTCTTCCCTTCTCCCTCCTCCAAACCCCATTCTCAGGGTAGGGAGCCCCGGCCCAGTACTGGCAACGGTGAGGTGGGGCCCAAGACTCTGCATTGCTAACAAGCCTCCAGGGCATGGGGATAAGACCTGGCCAGCCAGGGACCTCCCTTGGAGTAACCAGGATCTAGAGCCTTCTGTCCTCAGGCCCACCTGGCCACGCCCACACGTTTCCAGGAGTCTTCAGCCCTTTCCCACTACAGCTGCAGGGGGCGGGGGTTGTGGCCCGGAAGGTTGAAGATAGGTGCGGGCCGGCCCTGGGCGGAGAACGTGTGCTGGCCTCTGAGGCAGAGGGCGCCCCTGGGACGAGGGGTGGGCCGGTGGAGAATGCACAGCTGCCGTGCTCGCTGGGGATTCAGCCCCACGGGGTTCCATGGGGAAGGATTTGCAGTGACATCCATGGTCCATTTTGCCCTCGTGGGTTGATTGGTGGGATTTTTCCCCACTGTGGACCCTTGTCAATAACCCCTCTCCAGTTGGGTGTTATCGAAAGTCACCCTCTGACTTCCTGCCTCCGTCCTGTGCTACTCGGTCCTCCCAGCGGTCCTCTGTCTAGTGTCTCAGCTTTGTGTGGTTTAATTTCCACAGCACTTACCACACCGGACCACTGAGGGGGGTGTGCCCCGCCGGCCCCACTCCTGGCTCGAACTCCATGGGGTGGGCGGGGCAGAGCTGGCCCCGCCAGGGCTGCCCCTTGGGGACGTGGAGGGAGTGCAGACAGTCCCACCTGGGAGCCCTCCTTGGACCACGGTTAGCAAATGCCTGTCACTCGGAGCACTCAGCCCACACGTGGTGTCTCTCAATATTTCCTCTTCCGACCTTGAACATGAAGTCATGACAAGGCCATTGCTGTTTAATTACTAACTGTCACAAAGAGCAAGTAGCGGCTTCCCAGGTCAGAGAGAGGCGATGCGGGGACTGCCCTCTCAGTGTCTCGTCTCTTTGAGTTTATTCCCATGCCCGGGACACACGCTTTCTAATTCTTTCCTCTCTACAGATACAGGAGTCGTGGGTTCCACACAGACCCCCTGCCCGCCCTCCCCCATTCCCCGCCCCGGTGCGAGGCTGCCACCCTCGTGTCGTCTGAATTCTAAGAATCTGTTTGTACAGCCTGCTTCTAAGTGCCATTCAACACCATTTTCTACACAGGAATTCATCGCACATGTCATGTTCAGTCAACTGAATAATCAACGGTGAGCCCTGGCCAGGCGGCTCAGTTGGACCGTCGTCCCGTACAGCAAAAGGCTGCGGGTTCGATCCCGGTCAGGGCAGGTGTGGGAGGCACCGATGTCTCTCTCTCTCGCTCTCTCTCTCCACCCCGCCTTCTCTTCCCCTCTGTCTAAAATCAATAAGCATATCCTCGGGTGAGGATTAAAAAATACAATAAAATAAATAATAGTAATAACTAAGGGTGAGAGCAGAGGGTTCTCGGGTGGTGTTCTGGGCAGGACAAGAAAATCCTGGGGCCCTGGCTGGTGTGGCTCAGTGGACTGAGCACCGGCCTGCAAACCAAAGGGTCTCCAGTTCAATTCCCAGGGCACATGCCTGGCTTCTGCGCCAGGTCCCCAGTAGGGGGCGTGTGAGAGGCAACCACACACTGATGTTTCTCTCCCTCTCTTCTCCTTCCCTTCCCCTCTCTCTAAAGAGTAAATAAATAAAATCATTGAAAAAAGAAAATCCTGAGTCCTCTTTTGCTGATCAGCCCTTCCACATCTCCCCATCTCCCCACCCCCCACCACACCTGTTCTCGCGCTCCCTCGGGAAACAATAGCCCAAACAAGAACCAACTGCAGCCAAGCTGAAGCCCCAGTGGAGCAAGAGCCCACCATCCAAGCCTCAACAAGGCCCCACTTCTTCCCAAAATGTGGCCTTGGCCCCACCCACTAGCAATGCCGCCCCCATCGGTGTTCAGTTCTACCCTTCAGTGAAGCCCACTGCCTCTGTCCTGGTGAGGGCGCTGGGAAGGGTTGGTTGCAGACATACCTGGCAGGGGAAATGTGTGAAAATCCCTTCGCTCCACTAGCGACCAAGCTGCTGGAGAGTCCTGCTGTATCAAAGCCCCAAATCAAAGAAGCCCAGGATGTATCCACGGGTCTTCTGCACATCTCCTCCCACGGAGCTTCCCGCCCGCCCGCACCTCCTTGGAGGTCCCAGCGGGGTGTAAAGCTGACATGCTCTGGGTATTGCATTTTAAATCTGTATCCCTGGAGGAATTCGTCCCACATTTTGTTAATCTGTGTGAGGGCCTTTACACCGCTAAGCCTGCCCAGCTGACAGCTTTGAAGCTGAAATACATGCCATCCAGGCAGAGCACAGTGCGTTGCCAGGACAAGTCTTCCCTGAAGTCCCTCAGCCTTCCCCCAATGGCTCACGGGTCAGAACCGGCCACGCCCACCCAGCACCCATCGGAGAACACAGCGCTCTGATGGGTTTGGACCAGCAGTCCCCCACTCCCGTAAGCTGCAGACGGGGTCACCTTCCTGGGGGGACGTGGTGACGTGCCCCCCACCCAAACTGGGGTTCTGTCAGGAAAGGGGAAGGGAAAACAGATTTGGGCTGAGCACCCGGCTTTTAACAACGGGACACCCAGACTCCCCGGGCTTGGGGGCGCGTGTCACAGTTTTGTTGGCGAAGACCCCACCCAGGCCCTCCTGGCTCGGTTTTACCAGAGAGAGACAAGAGGCAGCGGAGATCGTGCCCTCATATTTTCTTATTTTTCCGTCTTCCGTCATCATCTTGTCCCCTGAAAAGACTGAGGTCAGAGTCCTGTGCACTCTGGTGACTGTAAATTTCAGGACAAGTGCTCGAGCGGTGGAGGGACAGCTGCTGCTCAGGTAGGAGGGACGGAGATTCACTGAGGACCCATCAGGCGCGGTGCCCCGGGCCAAGCCCTCTGCCTGTGCTCTCCCACGGCACCCTCGGATTTCTGCAAGGCCCAAGTCTTTCACCCCTTTGCACAAAGGGGGATCCCGGGATCCGGACAGGTCCCAAGCCACTGGGCAGCACCGTCCATGATGAGTTGGAATGTTTTCCTATGTGCCTCCAATTCTAAAACATAAGTGCCTGGAGACAGCCTGCCCTGATGCTCCATGCCTCCCAGTCCCAGGTCCCAGTGAGTGTGCCAGCCTTGCCTGAGGTCCCAGTCGGTCCACCAATGACAAGCAGCCAGGGGTGTTCACGGAAACCTTGGCAGTGGTCCCAGAACCTCTCGGGCTGACCTGTGTCGCTTCCAACCCACAGAGTAAGGGAAGGGGGAGGGAGAAATGGGAGAGTGAGTGTACCAACAGGCACCATCTAATCCGGGCGGGCAGAGATAACATCGCCAGTAAAAAGTCCCAGTGACGTCTGAACAGAATGACAGGTGACGAGAAAGACGCGTCATCAGAGTCTGTAACCCCAGTCTACTCCTGAGAAAATGTCAGACAAACCTCGACTGGGGAGCAGTCTACACAACACCTGAGCATCACCCACCGTGAAAGACAGGGACGCCGGGCAATGAGAAGACAGGGTGCCCGAATGAATGACGGATGGTGGGTCAGATCAGGGGACAGAGGAAGGACAGTCGTGGAAAAATAGAGAAGCCCAAGCACAGGCTGCAGCTCAGGTGACAGTCATGCACCGAGTCACTCTTCAGCGTCGGTAACTGGACCGTGGGCATGTGAGACGCTGACCCTGGGGGGACAAATGAATGACCTGTGGGGACTCTAATGCTACCTTTGAAGCTGTCCTGTAAATCCAACATTGTTATACAATAAAAAGTTTTAAAAATGCCTGTGGAAAAGCTCAGCACCATCCCCCACCCCCCAACAATGCCCCTGCAGCCCCTCCCAGCAGAATTTCATTGGTCTCCAAGACTGAACTTGGAGTTCTCCCTTCTAAGGACACGAAGAACCTCCCCCAGGAGGGCAAACCCGGCTGCAGGGACTGGCACCCAGGGCGGAGCTGGTGGCGGGGGAGGGCGCCCTGTCTGTACCAATTGTATGGACCACAGTGACACCCCTGGGACAGGCTCACCCACAGATGACCCTGCCTTCTTCATGAGGGAGGCTGAGTGGTCAAACGTGGTCACACATGCCCAGCAGGGTCCACAGAGCCACCTGTGCCCATCAGTCAGCATGGTCCGTTACTGATGGACCGCAGGCCAGGCCAGGAGACGCAGATGTGGGAAGAGCCATGTCCCGGGAGAGGGGACACAGAACGAGAACGACTCTTCCGGAAGGAAACAGTCAACTGAGGGAAGAGAAGAGGGCTGGCAAAGATCGAACTCATCTCCTCAGAGATCCGAGACGATATTGCGGCCATAAAACAACAGGACGAGGTAGTCTGGAGGGAAAAAAGAATCTGAGAGATCTTGCAAACGGAAAGTTATTGCCACAATAAAAACCTCAATAAAAGGGCTGGAGGAACACGTGGAAGAATCTCGTGGAACCGAGAGTAGAGGGGGAAGGAGCAGAACCCGGCTGAGAGCTGAGACGCGGGGGTCCGGGACTGTGACGGCCCAGTCCAGGAGGCGGCGTGCGGCAGGCTTGCTGTCTGCCGAGTGGTCTGCCAAGGTCTGCACACGCAGGACGCCCCCACAGCCCAGTGAGGCGGGGGCAGCTGGGACCCCGAATTTGTAGATGAGGCGCAGCCCCTGGAGGCTCTGCTGCCAGGCCCTGTCCCTGTGCCCTTCCCAGGCTTGCTCCCCCCTGCCCCACCCCCACAGAGAGCTACAGGGTCAACCTGGTCCTCCCCGCCCCCACCCATGGCCAGTGACCGACCAGTGAGGAGCCTGGGGCCGGACAAACTCTAACTGTACTCTCGGCTTTGTTGCCTCTCAAGGCTGGGTTTGACCCGAGGGCTCAATCTTTCCCTGCCCCCCTCACTGGGACTTCCCAGGGGCACTTTCTTAATAAACCGTGTGCCCAAATCCCTGCCCCAGGCTCTGCTTCTGGGAGAGTCTGACCTGGGCAGGGGATTTGTCACCAGCCTTGGTGCAGCCCGGGCTTCAGGAAGCTGCAGGAGAGCTGGGGCTTCACTGATGGGTGTGTCCGTACTGTATGCCAGGGCTGAGGAGGGGACAGGCCAGGTTCTTGGATGACTTCTGTTGGCCAAAGGTGGGGCCTGCTTCCGCCACCCCTGCGGGCCAGGCCTGCCCTGCTTCTCAAAGGCGCCTTCAGGCGCAAGTGACAAAGAGAGTGTCACCTTCAACGGCAGGGCCAGCCACCCCAGGGTGGCCTGAGTGTCCTTGCCTTTGTGCCCATCCTCTTGGGAACAGACCCTCCGAGCCCAGCACGGAGACCAGGCTGTCACTGAGCAAACGTCCCCCCTCTGTCTCCTGAGGCTTTGCCTCTAAGAAGCAGGATTTTTTTTTTTTTATGTTTTTGTTTATAGTTTTTCTTTCCTTCTTTTTTTCCTGAGAAAAACGAACTGAGCCTCAGCAAAAAGCTCGAGGTGGCCAGCTTAGGGTATGAAACGGCCTTCCCCCCACCGTTCAGAGCTTTTCTGACAGCTGAGAGGGGCCCAAATGGATGAGGGACAAAGACCACCGGGGTGGGGGATGGAACGGTGACCTGAACCCCAGGAGTCTCCCTGGGGGTCTGACTTGACAAGAGGCCCTGCCCCCAGGAGACCCCACAGGGTCGTGGCCCCTACCGCACACACCGCCCCACTTAGCCCTCACAACCGGTCTAGGAGCCACGTGACTTTTCCCCATTTAGAGATTAAAAGGGAAATTCAGGGGGGTTACAGAACTTGCTGGAGGTTTCACAGGTGATAAAAGTCCCTGGATTCGAATGCAGGCCCGTCTACCTCGCGCTCTGAGCTCTTTCTTACAGGATGTCAAGTATATTAGGAGCCACGTTCATCCACGTCTCCCCACCCCACCCTTGCAGGCAAGTCCTGCGCACGTGACCCGGGACGCTGCATGTTAAAAGCAAACTCGCTCTACTGCTCCCAGGACTGGTGGGGGTGGCGCTAGGGCGGCTCTTCAAGGGAGACTGAGCCTCCCGCATCATTAAATGTCCACGGGTGCCTCACCACCCTGATGCCAGGAAGGGGTCTTACCGCCTGTGGCACCCTGCTCGCTCATTCACTCAACAGGTCTGCCGACAGCCAGCCCTACCTAGGTGCTAGACCGCATCAGCACAAAGCAGACACAAGCCCTCCCCCGGGGTGCTGGAGCTGTCACTGGGCTGGGGAGAGACAGACCATAAACCAGTAAAAAAGCCACTGGTACAATGAGCTGCAAGTCAGCGAATGCCAGGGAGAAAATAGGAAAGGAGGGAAGGCAGGAGGCGCAGAGGAGGGAAGGTGGGGTTGCTACTGCCAACCAGGGAGGTCTCACTGAGGGCCACATGCGAGTGAAGGCTCAAAGGAAGGGAGGGAGCAAGCCATAGGGGTTGTGGGGGTTGGGGGCATCAAGGAGAGCACCGCAGAGGGCGAGCCTGGCAAGGGCAAAGGGCCTGAGGCAGCAGCAGGTCTGGCGCCCCAGGGCCAGAGGGGCTGGACTGGAGTGAGAAGGGAAGGAGGGGGAAGAGGGCAGGTGGGTAACCGTCCCATTGGTATGGCTTCCAGGGTCCAGAGAGGCGCTGGGAAGCCTGCAGAAGACTCTGAGCAGAGGAAGCATGTGGCCAGACTTACACCTTTACAGGATCAGAGATGAAGGAGCTGGTCTCAGGCTGTGCAGCCGTGCGGATAGAAGAACAGGCCAGTGTGTCTGACTGGGAAGGCTGCTGCTCCCTTCCCCCTCAACTGACATCAGCCAAGTCCACTGCCATTGCTGATGACGGATAGCACAGCACCACGGGAAGGAGAGAAGAGGGGTGGCAGGGAAGATGGATGGGTGGGAAGTCCTTGCTGAGCTGAGACCTGAGCAAAGAAATCTACAGAGAGCTGAGTGGTCAGGACCAGATGTGCCAAGGTCCTAAGATGACCCAGCTTGGCACGTTGCAAGGACAGAGAGAAGACAAAGGTGGCTGAATTAGGGGGCACCAAGGAGATAGAGGCCGAATATGAGCTCATAGAGAAGCCACACCCTCCAAGGCCTTGCAGGCCATGGGAAGGAATCTGGGCTTTATTCTTAGGAGTGATGCAGAGCCACTGGAGGACTATAAGCAAGACGTGATTTGCATTTTCAAAAAGATCAGTCTGGCAGCACTTCGGAGAAAAGGCTGGGGCAGGGCCTGCAATTGGGGGTGTGAACATGACATATTCAGAGTCGCTGCAGCACCATGCTGAGAGATGTGACTCATGTTAACTCCATGGAACGTAGCAATTTGCAGTGTTCACTGACTCTAGAACAGTGCTGGGCAGGCAGAAGACGCTCTGCAAATTACTGGCTGAATGAACGCATCGTGCCTGTTAATGGTCACTTCTGAGGGTGTTTCCCCCCTAGGGTGCTGTCATTCAGTACTGAGTGGTCTTGCTGGGGGTGGGAGAGAGGTGGGGTGGGAAACAACCGCCTGCTGGTTTGTCAGATTAGCACCTTTGGGCTTCCTGTTAGGTAAGGTCCAACAGCCACCCAGGCGGCCTGCAGGGTTGTTTTCAGAGGCGACTGCGCTGAGGGAGTGAGGGGGGCCTGCGCTGTTTTCCGCATCCCCACCTTCGCAGGGCTCTGCTCTCCGGGCTGCTCTCCACGCCCCACTGTGATCTGTCACGCAGCTCAGCATCTGGCACTTGGAAAACGCTCGATTCCCATTTCAGTGAACAAAGGGACGGCTGGTGGCTTTACTTTCTCTCATCTCTATTCTCTGAGGAAAACGAAGGATTTCTTCTTATTTATGTCTCTTTTCTTTTTGTCAGCTCTGAAGGAGCTGCAACTTCCTAATGTGTCTCCATACTGCCAAGCCTTAGATAATGGGCGATCGCCAGAGGTTTGCCGACGCTGACTGGGAGGTGTTAGGGCCCCCCACGTCCCCAAAGGGCCTGAGGATCAGGTTTGGTGGCTATAATATCCAAGTGCCCTGCTGGTCATCTCCAGCGAAGCTCTCCCACAGTGGCTCCACCGAGCTCAGCCATCCTAGCTCCCAAGGCTGACTGCAGGCTGGATGGCAGGACGGCCCCCCCCCCCCCGCCCCCCTGCCCCTCTCTGAACACAGCCCCTGCTGTAACCCTCACGGGGAGGCGGGCTTCCTATGTGCTTGCTCCTCCGACCATTTCTCTCTTGCAAATCAAGGTTTCTCTTTGGCGAAGTCCGAGTCACATGCCTGTCCTGTTTCACAAGGGCAGCTGGGAAGTGAGTCACTGACTTCTGGGTCAGGGGGGCAAGGACCATCAGGAGGGAAATTTTCCAAATTTGGGATGAGTATTCCAAAGGCTAGCAAGATGGACAGGCAGATACCCACTACTGCCTTTCTCTCCTAAGTCTGCTTTCTTCCCTACCAAGCCTGACCCATAGGAGGCGCTCAGCGCGTGGTGGCGCCTGCCCCCAGCCCTGGTCCTCTGTTGAGACGGAGTGTGAGTCTTTCTGCTTGGGCTCCTGTGCTTGGAACTTCCTGCTGGGGACCGTTTCTCTGTAACCAGAGCTTTAGAAAGAGGAACTAAGCCACTGACTTCCACAGGCAGAAGTTCATGGTATTCGACTTTAGCCATGATTTCTAACATAGATGCACACACTCAATGCATATGCGTCTCCATACTGCTGTCTCAAAACATCTGGGTGCAGACAGTCTGTCTGTTATACCAGAATCTCAGTGCCCCCACCCCGGGGAAGCTTAAGGAGTTTATCCAACCAGCAGGCCCGGTGGCTCAGTTGGTGGGAGCATCATCCCATACAGCAGGTTTGCATGTTTGGTTCCCAGGCATATACCTAGGTTTTAGGTTCGATCCCCAGTCGCGGTGTGTATGGGAGGCAACTGATTCATGTTCCTCTCTCACATCAATGTCTGTCTGTCTGTCTGTCTCTCTCCCCTCCTCTCTCTCTAAAAAAGAAAAAAATCAATAAAAATATCCTTGAGTGAGGATTTTTATAAAAAAGCGTTTATCTGTTTTGCTTGATTACAACTTAATGTGCTTATTTGTGTTGTTTGTTTTCAAAGAAATACATTTAATAATTTAGAAGCAATAAAGATATTTGTATATAAAAACTAAAAACATTTGCATAACAAAAAAACATAAAAATTAAAGTAACAAATGTTACCTTTAAAAATATTTGGAATTTAAAACACAATATTAATAAGGAGTTATTATCTCTAATATATAAATCTCTATAGAATTTTCCAAAATCATAGGAGAAAGAAAAACCCTGGAGAAAAATAAGCCAAGAAATGAATAAGCAATTCACAGAAAAAGAAAAAGCACCTTAATTATACAAAAAGACACAAACCTCGCTGACACGGGAAAGGTAAATTATCTTTAAATTAGAACTGCTTTGGCTTAAAGCTTATAACCGGGATGTAGCGACAAGGACTAGATCCACACTCTCGCTTGAATCATTGAAAACCTGGACCGAAGGCACGGAACACTCGTTCCCAAGCCACTGGACATCAGGCAGTGAAGGGCCTTGCCCGCCCCTGAGAGACGGAATCCACTGAGGCAAACCCTGTGGTTGCCGCACTCCCTGCCTGGAGAGACCCCTTAGCCCTGCTGTGGGGAAAGGCACCCAGCTGGAGCCGGGGCTCCCTGAGTCTGGGGAACGAGAGGAGAGGCCAGAGCAGTCAAGGTGGCCAGAAGTTGCCAGGAAGAGTATGGGAGAGGAGAGCACACAGGGGGCAAGAACCCCCACGACCCGCAGAGGGCCACCTCCACTGGTCAGGGAGCACCTTCAGTGCACGCACGCAGGAAGCACCTGGGGCCGTGGGAAGAATGGCCTGAAAGGTTTGGAGGGAATCGGGTTCAATGCCCTGCAGGGCTGGGGACACAGATGCCTCCCACCAGCCAGACCTGAAGACCCTGTAAGTCAGGGGCCATTCTGTAGGGTGCCCGGAAGAATCGTATCTCGATCATGGGGTATAGTGAGTCACAGACTAAACAATGCCCTAGTCCCACCTCACCAACCTTAGAAACCAGACTCAAAAGGATCAAAATATTCCAAGGGCTTCACCGCCCCCTGAACAAAGCTCAAGGCTGTCTATGAGAAATACAAAAGTATCTCGCACCTAACAAGCCAGCTGGTGTTCGACCGACGAACACCAGGCATGAAAGAAGCAGAAAATGTGCTGCAAATGGGGAGGACAAGTCATTGACTCCACCGCCGCGAGGGGTGTGCGGCCGCCACTGAGGGAGTACATTCCCATGTTAGAAAGGAAGAAAGCTCGCAAGTCAACGACCTCACATTCCCCCTTAAAAAACTAGGAAAGAAAGAGGAAATTAAACCTGAAGTACATAGGATAAAGGAAATAATGAAGATAAAAGCAGAGACTGATAAAATTAAAAAAAAAACAACAGTGGAAAAAGCCAGTAAGACTATAAGCTGCCTCTTTGAAAGATAAATAAAATGGATAAGCCTCTAGCCAGGCTGGTCAGTAACAAACAAGGAAATAAACACATCAAAGAGGCTGATGATTAAGATCCGGCATGAGAGCAGAGGCACCGTGCAGAGTCCGCAGGAATTACGAGGATAATAAGGAAACATTATGAACAGCTTTGGGCCAATCAATTAAACAATCTAGATGAAATGGGAAGATTCCTTGAAAGATATAAACTATCAAAGAACATTCAAAAAGAAACAGATAACCAGATAGGTTCTATATCTTTAAAGAAATAGAATTTTTGTGAAAAACCTTCCAATAATGAGAATTCTGGGCACCAACATTCACCAATAAACTAGACCTAATGTTTAAGGAAAAAATAATTCCAATTCTCGCCATACTCTTCCAGAAGTGTGAGGTAAGAATATACTTTCCAACCCATTTTACAAGGCCAGCAACACCTTGATTCCAAAACCAAAAGGACATTACAAGAAGAGACAATGACAGATCAATATTCCTCATGAGCTTAGATGTGAAAGTTAACAAAACTTTAGCAAATAGAAATCAATAATACATTTTAAAGGGATAGTATATCGTGATGAAGTTGAGTTTATCCCAAGAACACAAAACTGATTTAATATTTTTTAAAAAATCAATATAAATCATCCTATAAAATGGAAAAGAAAAACAATATGATCATGTCAATAGCTGAAGACACATGCATCTGACAAAATCCAACATCCATTTATGATTAAACCTACTAGCAAATTATGAACAGAAAGGAAATTCCTCCACGTGATAAAGGGCATCCATGAAGGACCTATAACTAACATCAGACTCCGTGACGGAAGAGGAAATCAGGAAGAAATTAATTACATCTGCTGTAACACCATCTGTTAAATGCTGGACTGGCGGTGCTAGCCGGTGCAACAAGATAAGAAAAAAAAATGTGTCCAGGTTGGAAAAGACGTAAAACTGTCTTTAATCAAAGACTCCATGATTGTCTAAATAGAAAAATTGATGAAATATATTAAAAAGTCACTGAAACTAAGGAGTGACTTTAGCCAGTGTGCGGAATACAAGTAAACAAACAAAAAATCAATTGTGTTTCTATATACTATCAATGGAAAAAAGGACAATCAAAATTTTAAAAAGCAATATAATATACAATAGCATTTAAAACACTTAATACTTATGGATAAATCTGCTAAAAAATACTGAGGAATATAAAGCATTGCGGGGAGAAATTTAGAAGTGGAGAGCTGTATTCATGGGGCAGCAGAATCAATCTTGTTAAGATGTAAATCCTCCTAAACTGACCTATACCTCCAACACAATCTGAATCAAATCCCAGCAGGCTTTTAGTAGAAATGTAATTCTGAAATTTGTATGGAAATGCAAAGGACCTATCATAGCAAAACAACTTTGTGAAGAAACAATGACCGTATTTATTTAACATTACTGGGTCCAAGACAGTAAGGCTATAGTAATCAAGAAACTATAACTGGTGTCAAAATAAGCAAATACATTGAAATGACCAGCTCCTACGAGTACTCATACAACTGATTTTCAACAAGGGGTAAAGGCAATTTAGTGGAGAAGGAGTGGCCTTTAAAAACTGATGCTGTAACAGGGAGTGGAAGTATATATGCAAAGAAAGAACTTTGATTCATAGCTTGCACTATATAACAGAAAACTCCAATTGGATCATAGATGGAGAGCTATAAAAACGTGTATTTATGTACCTATGTATATACATTGTACACACACACACACACATACTTCTAGAAGAAAACACAGGCACAAAACCCTTTGTGATGGCGGGTCGAGTAAAGATTTCTTACATACCAAAAGCACAATCCATAAAAGAAGAAGTTGTCAATCGAACTTCATCAAAATTCATAACTTCTGCTCGTAAAAAGGCACTGTAAAAAGAATGAAAAGACAACATGCAGAGTGGGAGAAAATATTTGAAAACCCTACGTTTGATGAGGATTTGCGTCCAGGAGATACAGCGAACTCTCAAAGCTCAGCCATGATAAACAAGCAACCCAAGGGGAAGTGGCTGAAAGGTGTACCAGGTGCTTCAGCAAAGCAGTGAGGTGGTTGGAAGAGACACATGAAACCCCAACTAAAACCGCCATCAGACCGTGGAAACCAGTGTGGGGCTTCTCCAAAAATTAGGAGTGGAAGTTCGGGTCGTGTCTTATGACCTGAAGATTCCTCTTCTTGGGGTCTATCCACAGAGACCCAAAGCACTAATTTGAAAGGATATACGCACCCCAATGTCCGATGCAGCATTATTTACAATAGCCGGGACCTGGAAGCTGCCCAGCTGCCCATCAGCAGGCGAGCACATATATACAATGGGGTACTGCTGGGCCGCAAAAAAGAGTGAAATCTTACCATTTGCAACAGCACGGATGGGCCTAGAGGGTGATAAGCTAAGTGAAATAAGTCAGCCATAGAAACACAGATACCGCATGTTTCACTTACGTGTGGACTCTAAGGAACAAAGTGAACAAACAAAACTGAATCAGCCTTAGATCTAGAGAACAGACCCTTGGTTGCCAGAGGGCAGGGACTGGGTGGAAAAGGGGAAGGGACCGGGAAGAACAAATGGGTAGTTACGGAAGAGTCGGGGATGGGAAGCCCAGCACAGCGGACACAGTCAGAACTGCTGTAATAATTACGTACGGTGCCGGGCGGGTACCGGAAATATCAGGGAGGACACTTTGTAAAGTACACGATTGTCTAACCACTATGCTGTGCACCTAAAACCAATAAAAATAATACTGGATGTCGACCGTAATTGAAAAATGGAAATGTAACATAAAAAACCGCCGTGAGAAACCCTGTTAGAATGGCTAAGATGAAGAAGGCGGGGCACACTCATTTAGGCGAAGATGGGAAGGAAACGGCATTCACAGACGATGCTGGCGGGGATGGCACCCGGAACAAGCACTTTGGAAAACAGCTTACAGATGCTTACAGAGTGTGACGTGTGCTTCTCCTATGATCTGGCCATTCACTCAGAGAGGAAGCCACACGTCCACCCAATGACCTGCATAGCAACGGTCACAGCCGCTTCATGTGTGCCCACCAAACCCTGGAACAACCCCTGCGCCCACCCACAGGTGAGGATCAACAACGCGTGGTCTGTCCTTGCAGCCGAGCAGTACCCAGCAATAGTGATCAGGGCTACTGACGTGCACGACAGTACCTCTATAATGACAGATGGGGGGGCTGCCAAGGTCCCCGTCCACCACACAGCATGCACACTGATGGGAACTGCAAATAAGGCCTGGCCTTCGCATTGCCAGAGGGCAGGGGCCGTCCTGTGGCAGATAAGGGATCAGGAGCTGGGAGACCCGGGTTCAAACCCAGGATTCCCCCCTCCAGGTGGTGTGACGGAGGCACAAGTTCCTCACCTCCGAGTCTCAGCCTCCCGGCTGTGTCGTGCAGCAGCACCGCCCGCTCTGCTCAGGGACCCGTGGGGAAGGAGAAGCGGGTGAGAGTCGCTGGAAGGGTCTTGCAACTTGCATGGAGCAGGCGCTTCATCAGGAGCCCTCTTCACCCTTTTGCTGCTGGCGGGTCCCTCCCCAGGCGTCTCCCACCCACAGCAAAGCACCGCTGCAGTGGCCCCCGAGTGGCCCTCAGAGAAGCTCGCACCACGATCTGGCCTCGGGAGACCTCACAGCCTCAGGCTCTGCTGTGCGGATGGAGAGGTCAGGGCCTACAAGGGCATTCTGGGGGAGGTGGGAACCTGTATGCAATCACTGGCAAACGGGCAAGGGCTGCTGTGTGTCCGTGGACCGAGTGCAAAAGAAAGGACAAGGGCGGGGGCGGGGGCGGGCAGTGGAGTGCGAATCCTGATATTGCTACTTACTAGCTTCACAATCTCGCACACACCCACTCACCTTCCTAGGCCACTGAATTCCCTCACTTGTGAAGAGGGACAACTAACTCCGATTTGAACTGCAGACATGTTCTGGCCCCCGGAATGAGAGGGCGAACCTCTGGTGAGCACCCCTGCGTGTGGCTGACACCCGAGCTGTACTGAACAGCAGATGGCCCCCACAGGGAGAAAAATGGGTTCCACTGAGAAGAGCTCTGTGTAAAATACATTTATTTTTTTAAAGTCCCTTGATGAAAATAGAATATGTAACAAACGCAAGATGTAAGAAGAGCCAGCCTTCGACACCGGCCCGTAATGCAGCTGGATGTTGTGGGGATGGCCCCACGTTGAGGTGGGACCAAGTGTTCGCACTGGTCCTGTGTCTCGTCACCTCCCTTGTAAAGCCGAACAGAGGGGCCATCTGGGAATTCATGCGAACGGAGTAAACTGGGTCCTTGAGAGTCGGGGAGGGGCTTGTTGGGGTGTCCGTGTGTTCCATGTGCAACTTAATTCTCAGCTTGTAAACAGTGTAAACACGCGCGCAGGTGGGCCGGAGAAGACGAACCTCTGAGACGCCTTGGCGCCTTCCCGTGGCTAGTCCGCGCCCAAGGTCCAGGTGGCCTTCTTGGCGTTCAGGAAGTTCTTCTTTTTCCGGGGAGGAACGTGCAGTGAGATCTCCGGGTCCTTTGGGTTTCTGAAGATGAAGAGCTTCTCGCCCGTGTTGAACAGATCCATGGTCTCTGCCCCGACAATGGGCACGGGCACCAGCTCGCCGCTGGGCTCCAGGGGCAGGTGCGGCCAACTCCCTTTTCCAGAGAACATCGCCCTCTCTCGGAGAGGGGGACATGTCTTCTTCAATATGCTAAAAAAAAAAAAAAAAGGTCACATGGACATCTGGGGCATCTGACCCTCCTGAGTGTCCTGTCAGAGTTCCCCAGGAGAACAACCTTTTGGTCCCTGGGTCCCCAATCAAGAGCCATTTTAAAGAAAGCTTTTTTTGTTGGTCCCCAGATAGCCCCTGAAATCGGCTGAGGCCTGAGGCAGGGGCTGCTGCAGACGGCTCTTCCCAACTCACAACCACGTCACACGCAGGAGTGAGCGAGCCTGTTGTCACCACGCTGTGTGCTTGAAATGGGCCACGGTGGGAGTATTTACACCACGGAAATTGGCACATGCTACGTTCAGTGCTCCTGCCCCTCTCCCAGGACCACTGCCTGTGGTCCTCATGCTGAAAGCCAGCTGATAGGACCCAATTACAAAGCAACAGACAAAACGCGTTTGAGGTAGGAGAGAGAGGCACGCTTCGGGGACGCGGCCCAGGAGCACCTTGGCTCCCCCACCACAATGGCAAGCAACTGACTTCCGTTCCTCAGGGGAGCCCTTCTCCCTTGTAACAGCCTGCATCTCACTTTCTTGGCTTGGGATATCCTGATCTAACTTCTTGAGGACTAAGTTCTGATATGCAGCCTATTATCCATGCCTCCGAGATTTCCCTCATGGACAACTCAGGAAGCACAGTCTCAGCACCTTCCCCGTGGCTCTGAGCTCTTAGGCAGGGGGCAGGGCTCAGGTGAGACACTTCCACAGACATCCACTGTCCCCCACGCACACACTGGGTATCACGTTTTAACCCATCCTGAATCCACTGGATGTTACTCTTGCTCCAAGTCTCCTCCAGTGGGCGTTACTGGAAACACTGGTCAATGGTTTGCAACAGCCTACAGCCCCCCTACCCCCCTTCCTTCACTCCCCGGGGGTGCAGTCGCCACGGTTAAAGGAGAAAGACACTCAAGAGAGAAGGAAGCGCTGGCCCGGAAGTGTAGGGAACAAAGGGGTTCCTTAGATGTCCCAAGTCCCGAGGCCACTGTTCACAGCTGCAGACCTGGGCCTCTCCTCCTGGCCTCCCTGTGTTCCAGGCTGTCATCCCCACCTCTGGCTCCATGCAGCTGCTTGGGCGTGGTCAACCGCACAGCCAGAACAGCTGCGGGGAATTACTCTCCTTCCAATGGTCCCGTCAAAAAGAGGTCCACAGGTGAGAATGAGAGCAGTAATTCAGATGCTGATAAATGATAAGCAAATATTCTCCCAGTGAGAGCGGGAAGCTGATGCTCAGCTCCTGAAGTAGGCCCACTTGGAAGGCAGATCGTGGTCTTCAGGAAGGCATGCTCCCCCTCTGGGTCCCCTGCCCCTGCCATCCCGGCTCCCAGGCAGCCTGGCTGACTCCTCTGCAGCCCACCTGAACAGGAGCCCCTCCTACCTCTCCTTCCTCCGGCGGGCCCACCACATCTTCTCCAATCCTTTGCTTATGAGCTCTCCGCGTAGTTTGCTCTCTAAGTCTCGCCACCAGCCCTGGTGTTTCCTGAAGGCAAGAAGGGAGTGTCTTAGTTTTAAGGACAAGATCTTCCAGTGAGCCACCATCCAAAACAGCCGGCGGGCTCTGTCCTGATGTGAGGAACTGGGAGTTGTCACCATTTGTTCTCTCCCCTGTTTGGGGCACCTTCATCAAGCACCTTCTCTGGCCTGGTCCATACACAATCTCTGCCCTCAAGGGGTCCCCAGGCCAGAGGCCACGGCCGGGGACACGTGGCATCCGTCAGGCAGAGGAGGGCTGCTGAGAGTTGCATCTTGGCGCCCCGGCAAAGGAAGCACAAGGAGCGCTCATGAAGCGACAGGCTCTGAGAGCTGATGTTCAAGGACCTCGGGCTCAAGTCAAGTCCCTAAAGGGTGGAGTGAGCCCCACAGTCTTGTCTGTGCCAGCTCTGGCCAAGCGCAGACTCTGCGCCGGCTGGTCCGCACTGCCCAGCTGCCGGTGGACATGGTCTCTCCCGGGCCAGGCTAGGCCCGACTGCCTCCTCCAGCTGTCTAAGTCTTGGTTGGAGAAGGCTGGCCCTCAGAGGGCAACATCCCAGAGAGCACGCCCCTTGGACTCCCCCGGTGCTGCCAGCCCAGGGACTGGGCGTCCTGACGGGTCCCTCCCTCCCGTACCTTCTCTTGCTTAGCTGAGCCGGTCAGTTTCTGGGGCTGGAAGCCCAGACTCCGACATGATGTGACGAGACATTGGGACACAAGAGAAGTGTCTGCCTGCCCTCAGAGACAGCGACACGTGAGCCATGAGGCCGGGCAAAGGAAGGCTTGGTCACAGTCCACACTCCTGCTGACAGCCACCCTGCATGCTCTTGGCAGGTCCCATGTCAGCCTGACCGCGCCTGCTCACCAGCCTCCCAAACGGCCCTGGCCAAAGGGGCAGCCCCAGAAATAAGGTCCTTGGGGATGGCCCCCAGGCAGAAGTAGACTCCCTGGGACCATGCATGTTCCTGCTCCAGAGTCACTTCCAATACCTGACATTTGCATGTCCGGACCTGGTTGTGCACTGGGAGAAAGAAACCAGGCAGTGACATGCTGCTCTCTAACCACCTCACACCCAGCCCCCTGACCACACCCAGCCCTGGCCACGCCCCCAACCACACCCGGCCCCCTGACTGTGCTGGCCTCATCGGCACTGGAAACCTCTTCCCAGCCGCTGTGGATGAGCAGCCTGCCAACAGCTGTTGTTCCCACACTCCCACGCTTCCTCCACTGCGGCCCCACTCTTCACCCTCAGCCGAGCTTCCTACCTCTTTGAGTCAGGGACCCCTTGTCAACTCTAATGAAGAGACACTGCCCCTTTTTTCAGGAGAAATAACGTACACACACACTCACCCGGGCAGTCGTGCCATTTTGCCAGATTCACGGCTCCCAGAACCCCACCCCGGCCTCCCGTGAATCTGGTGGAGACACGGCCCTCACTGCCTGGCGTGTAACACTTTCAGGCCTGGCCGTGGCTGTCCGCACACCCCGCTCCCCACAAACTCCATCCTCAGGTGGCATTGCTAGCTGCTCCCCACACCCCCGCTTCGTGCCTCCCCTTTTAAAGGGCCATTGGTGACCCAATTCACTCCTGGAAACGGATCCTGAAGGAAAGTATCTCTGCAGCTCTGCCCCTGATTGAGGAAAACGGAGCCCACACTAAAAGTCCAGCAACAGGGCCACATAGCACCCACATCAGGGGAGTATTCGGCAGCCTTTAAAAACAATACCAATGAAGGTGTTTCAGTAACTGTGACCAGAATGAATTTTAAATTGTTGATAAGGTAACAGGAAGTGTACTCTGAACAGTGTGACAATTACTATATAAAAGGACTTTGCATGTCGACAAGACACGCAGGTCGCCCGGGACTTGAAAAGATGCACAGTGACTTCCGGCCGCCTCTGCTGCTCGGGCAATGGCGTGGCAACTCGGGATGCACGTGTCATGGGGGCCCCACGCCCCTCCCTCCCTGGAGTCTCGCTCACTGTTTCCCAGGGGCAGCGGACGCCGACTCACCCCCTCCTGTCCAGGTCGGCCGGCTCCCCACCACCGTCCTTCTCCACTGCGTGGTCCGGCTGCTTCTGGCTGACCGACTCAAGCACGGCTAGCAGCTCGGGCTGCGAGGCTGTGGGCAGAGCCACGCTCAGGAGGCGGCGCAGCGTGCCTGCTGGCACCATCGTCAGCTTGGACAGGTACGAGGCCAGCCTCAGCTCCTAAGGGGTGCAGGCAGGGAGCTCAGGCCTGGGCACTCCAGCCCTGATGAACGGCAAGTTCTAATGGATTACAGGCTTAGGGCATTTTCTCCCGGGAAAAAAATATTTCAGTAGCTTAGTCTCAGAGACACGTCCCCACATCCACAGAGCTGTCAAAAAACATCTATTCAGTCAGCAGCCTTGGCTTCCCCATGACATTTCCAAAGCCTTCACCCACCCCTCCGACTACTCCAGCTCACGCACCGCGGCTAATGTCCTGGCCTACAGCAGCAGCAATGAGTAATTTCTCCTTCTCCTACTCATGCTCTGAGGGGCAATGGGACTCCGGGGTGGGGACAGCACAGGCTCCGGGAACAATGGAAATGTCCCCAAACCAGTGGACAGTTAAAGAAACTGTACCGTGGCCACCCCACGAACGGCACTCGGCAGTAAGAACAAGGGACTCGATAGATTTGGGGGCCTTGTCTGCCTAGGAAGAACCAGTCTCCATGGGACCCTGTTGCATGACTATATGTGTGTGATATTCCAGGATTGCCCCAGTGTAGAGAGGGGGAAGAGAGTAGCGGCCACCAGGGTGCGGGGATGGGTGTCAAGCACCAGGGGTGGCACAGGACACGTCTGTGTGCTCGTGGAATAGACCTGTCTTTGCGGTGGTGTTGGCTGCAGGAGTCCTCCAGACAAAACGGCATGGATTTGATAGCAAGGTCAATGTCCTGGCCTTGCTAGGGGGTTGGGTTTCATAAGGTGCGACCACAGCGGAAACTGAGCACAACAGGGGTGGGGCACTGGGACTCCTGGTGCAACTGGGGCAACTGCCAGAAAATCTCAAACTATTTCAAAATAAAAGGTTGGGAGAGAGAGCGGGCTCTGCCCTCCCAGAAGGCCATGCTCTCACCTGGCTATACAGGGTCACGAAGGTGTCCGCCTCCATTGTCTCCAGCGAGTCTTCAAGCACAACACTGTCCTCTCGCTCCTCTCGCAGACTGGGGTGGAACACAAGCAGCACGAGCCGTTTTGTTAGAAAGCGAGGCTACGAGATCGTTGAGGCATTTGAAACAGCAGAGAATCCCAATCTACTCTACACTGTATTTGATGACATCCACGGAGAGGGCTGGCCAGAAGAGGTCAGGGCCCAGACTGCTTTGCAGGGCAGAGGGCTCCTGAGTGCAGGCAGCTCTGGGCAGGTGTGGGGGCTGCACGGTGGCAGCTCTGTGGGGCAATCGGCGGCCCTGCTCAGAAAATGCCCAGTACCGGCTGCCAAGGCCACGCTCAAGGAGACCCGGCTCCAGGGGCTCGTCTACTCTGTGCCCTGGCGTTGCAACAGGCCCAGAGCCATTGTGCAAGGATGTCCCTGGCTTAGACCCCAGAGGCTGGGGGGCACCTTTCCACAGGAGGGTGTCCATGAGGCTTCCCACCTTGCACACGAGGGGCTCTGCCTACCTGACCCCTTGGCCCATTCAGGTCGGCATCACGGATCAGCCGCCCTGCATCCTTGCTGGTTAATGCCGCCCAACCCTCTGCAGGCACCCTGCACATCGGAAGCCTGACGCCAGCAGCGCCTTCCACAAAGCACAGAGGGCAGCAGGGCATTACATGGCCCGAGTGCTGCTCTCAGGCTGGCCAGCAGCCCTGAGCGTCCCCCTGATCACGGGGACCGGCCCCTTCTGGAATCACGCCAGCGGGACAGGACTGCACACTCAGGCTGCATTTACTCGGAGACGTGTAATCTGACCAATTAAAATCACCCGTCACCTCTCCGCCCAGCAGGCACCTCCGTTACAATGTGGTCTCTTTCCTGCCAAGGAAGGTGTGCATGCGTTTTCAAAGACGGAACCGTCCTTCCACATGGGCGTCACACTCAGCGGGAAACTAGGAAGCTGTTAAAAGTGACGTTTTCCGAGCCTCTTCAAGCCGTGGGCAAAGGCTAATCGTCTAATGGTAATTGAAAAAGTAAAGATCGGGGTTCTGGCTGTTTCACATTTTACAAAAGCAGATCTAAAACGTGACGTGACGGGTGAGGCCGGGAGGCCCGTGGTCCCTGCCTCGTGCCTGTGTCGGGGCTGATGCTCGGTGCGCAAGACCCGCTGGGGTGACGGGAGGTGCCGCCCCAGGGGAAGGGCGCATGCAACCTCGCACTGTTTTTGCAGCTTCTTGGGAGTCTGTGATGATTTTGAAATAAAAAGTGTAAACGCATTGTGTTCAGCAAAACCTCAATGACATTAGAAAGAAAAAAAATGATGTCTAGGAAGATGTCAGGGGAGAAGTGTGTTGCCCAGTAGCAGCAGCCCCGCCTGAGCACTGGGGTGGTGCCTCCCTGTTCCGAGGAGCGTGAGGGGCCGGGTGTCCACCCCCACCCATCCCCCACCACAGGGCACTGACACCAGGGTGCCATCGGCCTGGCTCACCTCTGCTGCTGGTACTCCAGTAACTTCTGGCTCTTGCTCAGGGCTCGCCACAAGACAGCGGACACCTGCCTTTCTGAATCCGTGTCCTCAGACTCGTGCAGAAGCCCGGGCCCGTCTCCGGCCCACTGCTGCAGACTGGCCAGGGCCCGCTGCAGCTGGGCTTCCTCCTGCTGGGCCAGCTGGTCCTCCAGCTTCCTCTCCAGTTCCTGGAGCTCCTGCACAGAGGGGCAGGTGGTAAGCACAGGAAAATCCCACCTGCTCGGCGTGGCACCAGAAGCCTGGCTCCACCTGCTGCTGCCGGCCTCCCCTAGGCAGCCGTGGCAAACAGCGCGATGTGGCCACACTACAATCTCACACCCCTGGGCCTCTGCACACGCTGCCCCTCCACCTGCAGGGCCCGCCCCTGTTTGTCTGGCCTGTTCTGAGTGACTTAAGAACCTCCTCGGGGAAGGGCCCACTCAGTGCCTTGAGACGTAGACCCCTTCTCTGCTGTGTGCCCACTCACTGCCCATGTATAAGCCTGTCATGGAATGAATGCGCAGGTCCCCTCCAGACCCATGTGTTGAAGCCCTGACCCCACCCCTGATGGGATGGGATAAGAGTCAGGGCCCTTGGGAGTCATTCATGGCGATGGAGCCCCTACAAGGGGGTCACTGTCTTTATCAGAAGAGGCCAGAGCTCCCTCTCCACCATGCGAGGACGTAACGAGAAGGCAGCTGTCTGCAACCCAGGAAGAGGGCCCTCCCCAGGGATAGGACCTGCTGCCACCTTGACCATGGACTTCCAGCCTCCAGAACTTTGAGCAAATACACATCAGCTGTTGAAGCCATAAGTCTCTGGCCCTTCGTCCGAGCAGCCAGAGCTGACCAAGACCAGCCTCCATTTTTGTAGTCACCTGACATCACCACCCAGGGCCTTTCTGCTGGAACCTGAGCTCTCCAGGGCGCAGCAGGGTCTCCACCGCCCAATCTATAGCCCATGGCCCGGGCCCGGCAGCTAGCACCTGTCACCCACAGAGGTCACCGGAGTGCCTGCTGCGGAGGAAGGCTGTGCCAGAGCACAGCAGCCTGGGTAACACCGCGGCACTCAGAGGGCCGGGCGCGCCTCCGGGTGCTTTACCTGTTATCAAGGGGTATCAAACTCATTTTCACAGGGGGCCACATCAGCCTCGCAGTTGCCTTCAAAGGGTTGAATGTAATTTCAACTCCTTAACAGTGAAGGAGTAGTTACATTTACACAATCCTAAAATTATTTCGGCCTTTTGAAGGCAACCTCGAGGCTGATGTGGCCCCCAGTGAAAATGAGTTTGACACCTTTGACCTACATTAATCTCATTGAACCCTTACAACAAGCGTATGGAATACACACTCTTCCTCTGTTTTACAGATGAGGAAACCGAGGCTGAGAGACTTCCAATCATCTGCCAGGCCACGGATCTCTTAAGTGGCAGAGCCAGAGTAGGGCCCAGGGCAGCCGGCTCCAGGGTGAGTGTCCTTCACCAGCAGCTGCCCCGCCTCTTGCTAACTGAACCACAGAAGCCTGCATGCTCAGGTCACCGGAACCAGATTGACCGGGTGCCAGACACAGCCCACAGCCCGTGTAGATGGGTAAAGAAGGGGTGCGGCAGGAGGGGCTCCAGCCTTGCAGATGCAGGCAGGCTGAGCCCATTCCTCACTGGGCTGGCCGGCCTCTAAGCAGGGTGGTGGGGTTTAACCCTACGAGGCCTCTAAAGAGGCTTCCCTGGTGGCGGAGGGGGGTGGTCCTCAACCCTCTAAGCTGTGCTCCAAAGAGCCTGCCTTCCTGCAGCGGGGCGGAGTTCACGTCGAATACTCAGAGGTGTCTCCAAGCCCCCTGATGGCTCAGAAATGCTCCTCGACAACCAAGGCAGGAGAAACATCGACCAGAGAGGCAAACGCAGGCAGCCGTGTGGAGGGCGCTTAGGTGTCCCTCCCAGGACCACGGAAGCCTTTGATCGTTTCTGAGCAGGGGCTTCTGACACACCAAGACTTCCCATCCTGGCCGCCCTCCCGCCGAGGCACCCCAGACGCAGGGCTGCCATAGCGTGCTCGGTGGACACACCCAGCACTCCGTCACGGACCCCACTCCAGAGGGACAGGAGTGACAGGGGGTGCCGAGAAGCACTCTGGGCAGAGGCCCCTCAGCAGGCTGGGCACATCTCAAGTGCTCTGAAGCAGCTGGAAGGTCCAGGAGGCTAAAGTTAAGGGTCCCAGAGAGGGAGGGAGGGGAGGAGGGGAGATTTGAAAATACAGAGCTGGGGGATGGGGCAGCCAACGATCATTTTATTTCCCAGAAAGATTCGTCTGGCTTCGGCATGGAGGGGAGACGGGAGCAGAGAAAGACAGGGCAGGACATTCGTGTTCGAACAGAGCGGGGCTTTGCGGGCAGAAGGTGGAGGCGCTGCTTCCTGCTGCGTGACGTTGTCGAAAGGGTGAACCTCCCCGGCCTCAACTCCCGCATCTGTAGAATGTGCATAAAGATACTGTGGGTGGCCCTGGCCCTGGGTGGGTCAGTGGCTGGAGTGTTGCCCCGTACACCGAAAGGTTGCTGGTTTGACCCCCAGCTGGGGCGCGCACGGGAGGCAACCGATGGACGTTTCTCTCTCTCAACTCAATAAACAATCCTCAGGTGATTCTCTCTCTCAAATCAATAAACAATCCTCAGGTGATGATTAAAAGACAGGTATATATATGGGAGAAGGAAAGTTTAAACACTTCACCGGATGCCTGGGATTTAACGAGAGCTCAAGTCACGTGAGCCGCTACTAGTGTTTTCTTTTCAGGTCTCGATTTGTCAGAACCGTGAAGCGGGGCAGCAAGAAAAAAAAACGGAGGCAATTCAGGCAGAATCCACAGACAGGGTGATTAGCAGCAAGTGGACAGGAAGCGGGGGGAGAAGAGAGGGGGCCCCTGGTTCAGACTTGGGCAGGCGGGCAGCCAGCAGTTTGAACTGAAGGGCAAAAGTGGTGGAGAGATTACTTTGGGGTCCCATTGAAACTGGCCCACCGCTGCCTGGGACTCAACGACGCCCTTGTACATCTTCCAACCGCACAGAACCAGACTAAGTCTTTCCTCAAGGGAGGCGCGCTTCGGGCGGCTTTCTTGGGGAGTCATTCTTCCAAAGCCTTTCATTTCATGCTTTTTCAATCCTCTTGAACGTTTAACAGCCCTAAGAGCCCGTTCCCGACGGGAGAGCGACTTTCCCAGTGAGCGTCCACTACCTGGAGCAGAGCCAGGTCTGCCTCCCTCCAAATGCAGACGAGGGGGAAACGGCACCCTGCCCGTCGTGTGCCGCCGATGCAGTAAAACACCGTCGGCGTGTTATCGCAGGCTTCCAATCCAGGACACTCTGCCGCCCCTGTTCAGACACACTAGGGAACCAGGACGCTTCGGTGTTCGTCCAGAAGGCTTTTCGATGGAACCGAAACGGAAGTGTTGTGCTACCCCATCACTAACACACATCGGGGGGTTTGAGTAACAAGAGCCCCTGGGTGGGTCGGGGCTGAGCTGAGGCTGCTTCTCAGGCACTTACAAAGAGGACGGCAGTTGTGAGCGGAAACCCGTGTCTTCCTGTGTCCCTGACCCGACACATGACCTCGGACCTGCCCTCCCCAGAAGGCCTCACCTCGGCACCTGCCATCCAGGGCATGGCGCCCCTCCACGCCCCCCTCCTTGCGGGGGGCACTCGCTGCGGGTTTGGGGCAAGTGCTTTGTATAGTTTTCCTCCTCGCATTAATTTTACCTTGGATGCCCAGCAGTCAATAAGACCTTGTGCTGCTTAAACTGAAGTGACCATGTGAGGCTTTTCTCTCTTCTTTCAATCTAGTAACCGGGTAGATTTCGCACAGGAAGGTTTCCACGTTAAACCAGCCTTACATTCCGGGGAGAGCCTCAACCTGGCCATGTCGTACTCATGTTTTCGTAGATGGCGGGGCTGTGCTAATAATACTTTGTGAATTGTACACGAGCATCTACAAGTCCGACTGAACTGTAACTGTTCTTTCTCACACTATTCATGACTGCTGGTGGTGTCAAGGTCATCTCAAGGTTATCCGAGCTTCCTAACATGAGTTGAGGCTTATTCCCTATTTTTCTAACATCAGGGATCATTTGTACATGAGATTGGGAAAATCGGCCACCTTGAAGTCAGGTGAAGCTCACCTATGACACCCTCGGGGTTAGGTGATTTTTTTCTGTGTGTGCTAAGTTTTTTTTTTCTTTTTACTACTGAATCATAGCAATAGGACTATACAGACTTTTTTTCAGCTTGAGCCGATTTTGGCAATCTGTATTTTTCTAGAAAATTTTCCATTTCATTTTGGTTTTCACATTGTTCATTGAATTTTCTTACTTTTTAAAAACTTCCAGAGCTTTTATTTTATGACTCCACCTCCCCCACCTTGAAAAAATGCAGCCCGTGGGAATAACGGTGACAATGAGAATGATAAAAGTCAGCATTAATCTGGTACTTCGTGGTATCTAAGGGGCCAGCCACCGAAAGCCACACCGTCACAGGTGAGGAGAGAGCCCTGCTGTTACCGGAACATCTGAAAACCGTTAGCGTGAAAAGGCCGCTTTTTAGAGGTAAGGACATAGAACAGGCTTAGGCTGCGAGGGTACAGTGTGCTCCCAGCTAAGCCACCTCACCGAGCCCTCACCACGACCCTGGCACAGACAGGAGACCACCGCCCGGCCCCGCCCGCTGGCTGGCGCAGAACCGGAGGCGGGCACCAGAAACAGCCCCCCAGGGACCGCACAGCCCCTCCCTCCCGCCCTAGGCCCGCACTCACGGGGCTGTGGGACTCCAGGACCTGGGCGCAGGCTGCCTTCGTCAGGGTCTCTGACTCGCTCAGCTCCTCCAGCAGCAGGTCCTGGAGGCTCAGGAGGGCCGTATAGGCCCCCAGTGTCCTGGCCGCCCTGGCCACCTTCTGGAACTGCAGGGAAACGAGGGACTCCACGAAGCGGCCCTCCTGGGCCTCCAGGTGCTGCACCCTCTCCCGAAGCAGCTCTCCTCGGACCTGGGGAGGGGCGGGGCCGAGCCGGAAACCATGGGGGGGGGGGGGGAAGGAGAGAGAGCAGCAGTTTGCAAAGGCAGCCTGTTGATTTTGGTCAGGCGGCCTTTCGTTCAGGACTCGGAATTCAGGACGTGGGCAGGAGAGTCTCAGGTATCTGCGAAGCAGCAGCCCTGGAATGGGTAGTTTCAGACCACAGGGGCCCCTCTGCTCACAAACGCCCCCGGGGTCTTTGGGGTCGGGCAGTTCACCGCACGTTTATCGCCCCTGCAGGCAAATCAAACCTCGTCACTATCCAGCGCTAAATCCTTCTGGGCTCCCCATCGTGGGGGATGAGGTTTAGACTTCCTACCACAGGCTCCGCGGCCCTCCCCACCCTGCTCCCCGGGAAGGGACGCCTGGACCCGTCAGGTCAGTTCTGCCACCAGCACCGCACACCAGGGACTTCCACCTTCCCCGACCAGAATGTGTACCCAAGGGCAGGGACCGGCACTACCTCTGTCGTGCCACAGCCAGAGCCCATCGGCACAGCGCGGAGGGCGGGTTGCGGGGCCTCCTCAGAACCCCCAGGGGACAAGGGAACAGTGCAGTATGTGGCGTGGCGAGACGGGGTCGAGGGTGGGGGGATGCCTGGGAAGAACTGGGGGTTCCCATAAGGTTTCTTGAAAGAGGGGACACCTGAGGACGGAGGCCACACCTGAGAACAGCTAAGGACCGAGTCCACTCATCCAGGTAAAGAAAGGTGAGAGGTGATCCCCCGGGAGAGGGAAGAACAGGGCTGATGAGCATCCCATAGTTGCCCTGCCTGGAGCCGGAACATGAGGTATAACTAGCAAAGGGATGGGAAGTGGGCAGGCTAGGGAGGCTGGGCTGCTGTGGGCACCACGGGGGGAGCACTGGATGAAGAGGGAGGCCACCCCTGCGAACCCCTCAGCACGGGCCGGCACAGAGGGGGTGGCAACCCAAGCAGCCAGGCAGTAGCAGGGGGCGGCCTGGGGGAGACCTGGCGACCTCCCTCGGACACGTGGGGGAAGAGGCTTCCAGACAGAAGGAGCAGGAGGAACGGCGTGAGGGGGAGGGGTGGGTCCTGCCCACAGGACCATGGCTTAGAACACAGGGGGAGGCGGACAGCCTGGCCCTGGGGGTCCAGGCACCCCCCACACGGTGGCTGCTGGCCCTGCCGGGTGCAACGAGAAACAGCAGGTGAGGGAGAAGCGCTGACCTTTTCAACCAGGTCTTCAGGAGCTGGTTTGCCAAACAGCTGAATTTTATCTTCAATGCACTTCCTCAAAAGGTCTATCTTGCTTTTACTCTTGGCACGTGGCTTTCTCGCCCTGGACTGTTGTTGGCGGGGGTGAGAGAAAACGTGGGCATGGAGGCAACTGCCAGACGCCCCTGCCGCCCTGGCCCCCAGAGACAAGGAGCTTCTGTGCCCACAGATGTGCCCCTGTAGCCGGCTGGAGCCCAGGAGGAGGCTCACGTTCCTGGACAAGCTCAGCTCCCAGGCCTTCATCTTCACGGTCTCTGTGCCCCTCCAGCCGAAGCGAGGCCAGGGCCTCTGCTGGGCGGAGCCGGAGCTCTGCACTCAGACCAGACGGGGACCTGCCCGCTGGGGACCCCACTCATCAGCCTCAGGGAGCCGGACCACCAGGGAAGGAGCCCCTCCTCCTGACGCTTACAGAGGAGTGGAGAAACCGTCGGTAAACACAAAAACCCAGAACTAAGACCCTCCCATGAGGCCCGTGAGGGCCATGACAGACAGGGCACACACGGTGACAGTGGCTGCGGATTATTGGGCATTGAGTGGACAGGGAGACGCCTGCAGAGGTAAACGGCCGCTGAGCACAGTTGCAGGCGTCAGCCCAAGCAGGCACCAGGCACACGCAGCGAAACACGGACCCTACTGGAGCAACGCGTGCACAGCCTGCACACAAACGTCTGCCTCTTCCCAGAGGTCAGGGAGCGACATGGCAGCCGAGACCCCCGTGACAAGACGGTGTCGGGCGTGTGAAGGTCGGGAAGCAGAGGGTTCCCGGCCCTGAAGGGGAAAAAGTTGGGACTGGCGTGGACGAAGGAGAGGTCAGAGGGGGCCAGCAAACTGTTACTCAATTAATGAACGAGTGTGGCCGATGCGACAATCTCCGAGCCTCGGTTTGCACACCTGTAAAACGGGGTCTGCCTCCTCGGATGGCTGCAGAACACCCCCCCACGGAGCAGACTCAAGAACAGAACATAACACAGCGCGGCACACGGGAACGCACCACCGTGTAACACAACACGGTACGATGTAAGAGCGTGATGTGACACCACAGAATACAACACAATGTAACACAACAGCACACTCACACCTTCACTGCTGAGCACATACACAGCAGGCTGCTCTCCCCCACCCCCTCCCGCCCTGCAGTGAGAGCCGTCTCCTCCCCTCCCCAGCTCGCCCACCTGCCCTTTCTCCTCTGTCCCAGCCCTGGAGGAATCAAGAGCCACCAAGCCGTCCACCCTACCTGCAGCTCGGGAGCAGCCAGGGCCTGGTCCAACTTCAGGAACTCCGCTTCCCGCCAAGCCGTCTGAAGCCGCTGCAGCAGCACGCGGGCCCGGATTCTGGGGAGGGCCAGGCTCCTGTCCATCTGAGCGAAGCAGCCGTGCAGGTCCTGCCTCATCTGCAGCAGCTCCTCTTCCGACAGGGAGAAGGCCGCAGCGCGGAGCCTCCTGGTAGAGCAGGGCAGAGCAGGGGCTGGCTGTGACGCCCCATGCACGTGCGTGCCGCACCTGCTCTCCCCCCGGCCTGCCGCTGGGCGCCCCGATGCTGCCGTGGCCTGGCCACGGTCAGTGACGCCGCAATGCGCTCCTGCCGTTCACCCTGCCGGCATGGAGGGACCTGGCAGTACGACACCACGTCAGACAGACCAAGACAACTACCATACGATTTCACTTGTATGAGGAATCGAATGAACAAAATGAGTAAGCAAATAAAATGGAAACAAACTCATAGATACAGAGAACAAACTGCTGGTCGCCAGAGGGGAGGGGGTGGAGGGATGGGCGAAAAGGGTGAAAGGTGTCAAGGGAGCTGTTAAGTACAGACTGCCGGTTATAGTCATGGTCTCAGGGATGTAAAGTACGGCTCAGAAACACAGTCGATGACACTGTAATAACGATGCCCAGTGTCAGATGGGGACGAGACTCCCTGGGGCGATCACGGTGGGAGTTCTAGAAATGTCTCTGTGTGGTGTGCCTGAAACTAATATGGTACCCTATATCAACTGTAATTGAAAAATTAATTTAAAAATAAATAATTTTTAAAAATCAAGAAAAAGAATAGACATGTTTTCACCCACAGAAAATAGCAGGGGTTGGGGGACTGTGCTTGGTGTGGGAGCCGAACGTCCAAAGAGCAGAAGGCATTGCTGGGTCCCTCCTGGAAACCCCGTCACCCCTTCATCACGTCTCCGTTCCGCAGTGTTTCTTGAGCATCTCACGTCTGCCGCGCCGGCCACCACGTCGTGTCGGAGCTGAGCACTCACAGTTCAGCGTGTGAGGCTGTGGTGTCTGTGAAAGGGAGCAGCCTTCCAGCGTCTGTGACCTTGAAAACAACCTGGTCCAACTTTAGAAGCAGACGTGACAACCACGGACTGTCCCTGACCCTGGCCAGCAGTATGTACTACAGATGAGGCTCGCAGCCCACAGGACAGAGCCCCCTCCACTCAGGGGGTGGGAGCAGGGCGTCCCCTGCCCTGGGTCTGGAAGGATGGTGATCGTTTAGGGAAAACCTGGTCCGTGCTGGAACCATGCTGAGGGACCCACCATTCCTGGTTGACATTTGTTCCCCCAGAAAGGCGTGTTCGAGTCCTGCCCCTAACTACCTGCCCGTGCGGCCTTATTGGAAAACAGGGTCTTTGCAGGTACAATAGAGGCCAGTCAGCCCGGCTGGAGCAGGGCGGACCCTCCGTCCAATGGGACTGGTGTCCGTGTACGAAGGGGAGACCATGTGATGCCAGAGGCGGTGAGTGGCACGGCGCGTCTACCAGCCAACAAACAGGACGGACCCAGCAGCATGAGAGAGAGAGACGGGCAGAGGTCTGCCCGGGGGTCCGGAGAGGGACCTCAGCCCTGCCGACGCCAGGCCTTCGACTTCCAGCCCGCAGACCTGTGCCAGGACACATTTCTGTGGTCTTGGGCCCCCAGTTTGGGCCCCCACTTCTGTGACAGCCCCCCAGGGACACGAACATTTATCCACATATCACTGATCCTTCCAGCAGCTCCGTCCTCACATGACAGATGAGACTCAGGAAGGTCTCCCTTTGCCTCTCAGGCAAGGCCACTACCACGCCGCAGGGGAGATGTCCTGTCTCTCAGGACCCAGCTCTGGCCAAGGAGACAGCAGGGGAAGCCTGCTGGGGACGTCGGGTCAGGATTTCCTCCCCGATCCCGGAGAGCCAGCGATGGAGGGAGTGGCCCCTTCCCTCCTTTCTGCCCTGGGGGACGTGTGTTCGCTTCTTCACTCCACGAACGGCCTCTGCAGGCCAACAGGGACCCACTGGTGGTGGGTATTCTGGCAACGCTCAGTCAGCACGGGCCGCATAAAACGCGCTTTGTGGGAGCTTTAAAATGCAGAAGTACCTGTGGGGTACGGCGGGGGGGCCGAGCCAGGCCCCTCACGGCCACTCTCAGCGTGGGGGTGCGGGACTGTGGCTCGGCGGGGACACTCTCTTGTGAAAACAGTAAGACCACCAGGGGTGATGTGGCTCCAGCCAGTCTGAGGACCCAGGCCCACATTGCTGACACCCCTCTCGGTTTCTCACTCCATGGGGCCACCCATTTTTTTTAAAGGACCTCAGGAAGCTGCAGCTGCTCCTTCATGCCTCCCCTCCGCAGCCCCTTGGCCCCTGTGGAATCCAAAGAGAGGGCAACTCCAAGATTAATGAGCTGGTATTCTTGTCTGTCTTTGAACCAATCCATCCCGGGTGAGGTTGCCTTTCTCCTCCATTATGTCGGCGCCAAGATCACTCAGAAATACGGGACACAGGGCCTCTGACCCGAAGGGCTCTAAAATCCAGGCAGGAACTTAGGGGCGAACCCTCCTTCCCTGGCGAAACGTCTGCCCTCATTAATTCCCGCTTTATGTGACCAGCACGCAACTCCATCCTGCTCGACATCGGGAAGCTCATAAAAACGTGTTTCAAAACGATTGTGCGAGGCCATTTTTACATAACATCTCCAAAATCAAGGCCATAGCCTCGTGGAACCACAAATAAGCAAAGTAAATGAGCAGCCTGACACTGTGTGTGTTGTTAGCGGACCCTCTTCAGCCCGTAGAAAAATCAGAAGGAGTGTTTTGATAGCGAAGTGAGAGTTCTCTTTTCTGCTGGACGCTCACTCAGCGGCGGCTTCAGTAACAAGCCTGCCAGATGGATCCAAACGAGGCTGGAGAGAACGGCTGTCTGGTAACAGGGACGTCAGGTCCGATTCAGACACTTCAAAGAGTCGGAGCAGGTGGGACGTGTACAGAGACTGGGTGGAGTGTAGGCTGAGCTGAATAACGGCTGTTAAGAACAACTTGTGAGAACAGAAAGTGCCATTTAAGGGTCTGATCTTTATGGGCCTGGAGAAGACAGCATCTGGTTTGCTCGGGAAAATAAACACTATCAAAGAGTGGGAAATAAAGGAGGACAGAACCGTAACAGTGAGACAAGAAAGAGCCGAGAAGTCACTTAATCTAAATCAAGAACACGTCGCTCTCGGCAAACACAGGGGACTTGTCCTCCCTGGTGACGGAGTCAGTCCCTGGGAAGAGCGCTGACTCGGAGGAGGCAGCACATTGCTGAGGCCGGGAAGACCCTGTTCGTGGGTGGTAACAGCCGCCAAGCAAGGATAGGCACTGCAGAAGGACGCTCTGCTCTAGGGTCCCTCCAAGGAAGGGTCCAGGAACAGCGCGGGCCTGGGCCGATGGGGGACCACCAGTGTGGGGCCACAGAGCGACCGGGTGGACGGACAGGGAGGGCGACAGCCGGACCCACCAGGTACACAGAGAAAGACTCCCTCCCCTCCCCCTCCCCCACCCCCTCCACAACCCTGTGTCGGAGAAATCATATTTTCTGACAATGACTCAGAATTTAAACTGTGGCTAAAATTCAACTTAAACCATGGAGTGCCTATACCAAGAAAAGAATAGTAAAAAACTTTTGTTTTGTTTCTTTGCTTAAACAGGGGTTTCTTGGTTTGCTTGTTGAAAGGAAAAATAGCTTTAAGGAATTCTGAGAAAAGAGGCCCCCTCCCCTCGTCAAACATCACTTCCCACCTAGGGGACCAGGCAGGGTTCCTGCTTGTTCACCAGTACTGGGTTTAATTCCCTGTCTGCCCATGAAATTATCTGAACAAAGCAATCACAGCCCTCCTGTGGGAACCAGTTGCAGGGGTGGGGCAGGGGCAGGGGGGATCCTCACCCTCTTATTGCTACAACGCCTCCTCCCGCAGCCCCGCTTGTTCGCTGCAACCCAAGTGGCCCTGGGTATCACGCGGCATCCTTCTCCCCGGGGCTGTGAGTGTCCGTGACTTATACACTGCTGTCGGTCTCCTCTGTCCTGAGTCAGGTGCTGCAGGTCCCAGAACCTCAGGGTGGAATCCCTCCCTCCTATGGCTGGAGAGGAGGAGGGAAAACACCCGGGTCACTCACGTGAAGATCAAGTGCCCCCAGCGTCTCAGCTCCGCCTGCTCCTCCGTCGAGGTCTCTGGAGCGTCGTCCTTCAGTCTCTGCCTCACGCTCTGGACACCCTCCTGGTCCCTGTCCCTCTGCTCACTCTCCAGCTGCTCGGCCTGGGTGGCCAGCTCCCTGCCCTGCTCCTCCAGGACCTGCTGCAGGAAGAGCCAGGGCACCCCACGCTTGAGCAGCTCCTGGGTCACCACAGAGTTCTGGAGGCGCCGCAGCTCTTCGGTGGCTTTCTCGAACAGCGACAGGGTCAGGGCCCTGATGTCGTCCAGGGCAGCCTGGTCCAGGCACTCCTGCAGCTCCTCCAGGGCGGCACTGTGGTCCGCTACCAGGCTCCGCCACTGGCCCAGGTACTGGCCCACATCCTCGGTGGTGCGGAAGACATCCCCAAGGGACAGCTGCTCCCTCCGCTGCTCCTTGTGCTGGCACGAATTCCAAAAAGATGACAGGGGACAAGCTCAGTACACAAAGCCCTTGGGGAAGCACTTTGGGAATGTGGTTAAGCCTTTTCCCCCAACAAGCTCACCTTCAGAAAATTATCCTTAAGAAAATAACCCAAAACATCATGAAAACTTCATTTGTTCCACATTTACCAAGCACTCATTCATCGACAAGGGGAGGCCCAGGAGGCAGACCGCACCCCCGCCGCCCCGGGTTCTATCCTGGCTTCTCCACTGACACAATGAGTTGGCGGAAGCCAGCATCTTATCCTCGCTGTGACTCCACCTCCTGATCTGTACAGCGGGCAGGGGAGCGTCCAGCTGGGACAGCAGCCGTGGGGGCTCCCCGAGCTGCTCAGCACCTGTAGCTCTTAGCGAAGGGCCCCGCACAGGGCTCAGATGCCGGAACGTCTGTATTATTATTCCTATGACCCAGGTACTCAGTAGCCAAGTCAGCCACCACAGCCCCGAAGAGGCCTTCATCAGAACCCCATCATGCTGGCTCCAGCCTCCGGAATTGCAAGAGAGAAATTTTTGTTGTCTGTCAGCCACTTAGTCTGCGGAGTATGGTGACAGCCCGAACACACCGAAACACTCAACAGTTGACATTACAGCCTTGTTGTTATTCACTCCTGTGACCTTACCCAGGCAGACGCCACCACCCGCCAAGACCCACTGCAGTGCCGAGGCCAGATGGGAGGCCTTCTTGACACATGTCCCAAAAAGTCACCGCCCCTGAAGCCCAGGCGGCTGGTCACCACGTGGACCCCAGCTGTCCCCTGGCCCTGGCGCGTGCCCAGAAGGGCACTGCAAAGAGTAAAGGGCAAAACCCCTCAAATACCTTTTGCAGCATCTCTCGTCTTCTCTTAATTATTAATTTTTGGCAGAGCTTTTTCTTTTCCTGCTTTAAGTCATTGTCCAACTTCTGCTTTATAGAGAAGACTTCTGTCTGAGCCCGTTCCAACAGCACTTCTGTCTGATCTTCGTCCAAGTACCCGGCTCTGGGGGAGGAACACTGGGTGAATGCTCTCTCCCCTGCCAAGACGTGGCTGAGACGCAGGGAGGGCAAGGCCAGCATCACCACAGACAAGCAGACAGAGCTCGCACCCGGGGAGGGCAGAAGTGGGGCAAGACTTCAGGGAGGAAGCAGCAGGCAAGGGGGGCTGCCGTGGTGCAGGCAGGCTCTCCGCAGAGCAGAGGGCAGGCTAGGCATTCCGGGGCACGAGCCAAGTCCAAGAGGTGAACGGAGGGAATACTCCGTGAGGGTTAACTCTGTGTGTGCAAGTGACTGGCCGCAGTGGGGTTGGCCAGGTTAAACGTGGTTTCTGGGTGGGTCTGTGAGGGTGTTTATGGACAGGATGGGATTAGCCTTTCAATCAGACTCCGTAAAGCGGAGTGTTCCCCAACCCCCAGAGTGGGCAGGCCTCCTCCAAGGGTCCTGGCTACGGAGGAACTGACCCCTCCTTTCCCCGCCTCCCTGCTCCAGCTGGGACTTCTCATCTCCCTTCTCCTGCCCTCAGGCTGGACTCCCTGGTTCTTAAGCCTCTGGACTCAGGCGGACCACACCCCCAGCTGTCCTGGGCTCCAGTGGGCGGACAGGACAGCACACGTGGGGCTTCTCAGCCTCCATAACGGCAGAGCCAATGCCTCGTGTATATGTTATTTTTCCTGCTTTCTGGAGAATCCTGCGGATGCGCTCTGTTACTCTCATTATTATCATGCTATTCCCAGTTAGTCTGCACCCCCGGGCTGGGCCGCCTGCTCGGTAGGGGGTAGATTCTCCAGGGAAACCTCTCGAAGGAAAGAATGGGTGAATGAATGAATGAATGAATGGGAGATGCACATTTTAGAACTAAGTCTGTGCAGACTTTCATGAAAGCATTTAAAAATCAGAGCCAGGACACCCTTCCCCCAGACCAGTGCGGACGGGGACACAGCCGCAGCCGCAGCCGGCGCTTCGCTTCACGGTGGGGCACTGTCTCTTCACTCACTGGAGTGAAAATGACTCAGGAGTGTCAACTGCAGTGACAGATTCATTAGCATCTCTGGGTAAACAGTGCTCACACAATTTGCACTTACAGAATTCTCATTAAATAAGAGCAACGGCGCTTCAAAGCCCTAATAAAATTATCTAGTGGAACCAATTCGTAAAACCATGCTCGTCATCAGAAACCAGCTTTAGAGTCGCGTCCCCAGTCATTTCAGGGCTTCTCGCAACCTACAAAGAATAAGTTTTCTTGTTGACAATGAAGCGCTTCAAAGACTACCTGAGGAGGAGCCTGGAGAGAGGGGAGGGGCTGCACGGGTGAGAGGCCGCACCTCACGGTTTCCACAGCCACATGGTGGGTATCCCGGGCACCCGCACCCCCTCCTGGAGCTGCTGAGAAAGGCCACCTGGAATTTTGTGCTTTGCTCCAATGGCGAATGCAGGGGGGCCAGCGGCACACGAGGACCCAGAGAACAGGGCTCCCCGCACAGTGCCCGCGGGCCTCCGACACGGATTTCTTAGTGAAACGTGGGGATCTGCTTTCAAACAACCCAGGGCAGAGACCCAGAGCCACGTCAGGACTGGCCGTGAGTCGGCACCTCCTGAAGGTGAGTGCTGGGCGCATGGGGCTCACAGCAGGGTTGTCTCGACTACCGAGCGTTTTAAATTCTGCAGTGCCATGGAGTCTTACAACCAGAGAATTTTTCTTCTTTCTTTCTTGTTAGGTCCTCACCCAAGGATACGTTTATCGATTTTAGAGAAAGAGGAAGGGAGAGAGACAAACGTGATGTGGGAGAGAAGCATCAATCGGTTGCCTCCCATACGCGCCCCAACCGGGGATCGAACCTGCAACCCAGGCATGTGCCCTGACCAGGACTGAACCCGAAGCCCTTTGGTGCACAGGATGACGCTCCAACCCACCGAGCCACACTGGCCGGGGCAAAATTTTTTCTTAAGGCCTAAGTGGGGAGCAGCCAGAGCGTTCCATGAATGAAGAGCAGCAGGCAGTTTGGACGAGGGACCCACGTCCCCCAGGGAGGTTACCTCTCGTGCTTCTGGATGAGGAGGGTCAGCTGAGTGGCGGCCCTGCTCAGAAGCCCCTGCGCACGGGCCTCTGCCGACTGGATGTTCTGCACCAGGTACTCCCTGTGGCCGAACCTTTTACTCAGATGATACCGCTTACTAGCCTGGAAGAAGTCCATTAGCTCCTCTACATCCTCCTGTTATAAAATAAAATATCAAGAAAATATGCTTCATTAAAACTTAGAGAAGATTCCCTGCAGACGTTCAAAATATTACATTTCTGGTCTCAAAATATATTCAGGACCAGGAGCGCTGGGAGGAACGGTTAAATCCCCTGGCCCAGGACAACGAGACACGGATGAGGAGTGAGGGCTTGGAAAGTGCCCGGGCCCGGGCGGCCGGGAGGCAGCAGGGCACCGTTACTGCCCTGAGACACGGAGTGTAAACTGCAGTCTGTCAGCGACACGCCTTCGCCCCACACACGTGCACCCCGCGCAGTTCCCAGGACGCATGTGTGGGTGCCCTGTTACCCCCATCTTACAGATGAGGAAACGGAGGCAGACAAGCTGGATAACTTGATTAAATTGACACAGTGGGGGAGGGGTGGAACTGGAATTCAAGTTCAAGTTAGCCCGAGTCCCAGGCCTGGGCCTCATGCCCCCATTCTCCTGCTTTCTGGAAAGTCAGGCAGACACTGAGGGAGCAGGAAGAGAGCTCCTGCATCCACAGCATGGAAGGAGAGCAGAGGGGGAGCAGGACTCAGTGCTGGGGGAGGACAAGTCCAGGATGGCTCGGGAACACTTCCCCCAGGGCGGCGTGGCTGGAGGCATTACCTGGATTTTAGAGTAGTCTTGCAGCAGCATTTTAGCTGCCTCGGGCTTCAGGTCCCCTTTGAAAATAGCACTTTTTATCTGGGCAAAAAAGATACTGTGCAGCTCGTTCCTCTGGAAAATGGCCAGCTGCCTGCGAGCCTTGGCGAAGTCTTCCTCCTGCTGCAGAGCGAGCGACCTCCTCAGGTGCTCCTGCTCCAGGCTGTGCAGGGTCCGCAGCAGGCTGCTGCACTCAGCGGCGGACTGCGGAGACAGCGGCAGATGGGAGAGGCTGACACGCCAGCCAGGCACACACAGCACACGGCATGCACATGCACACATGCATACACACAGCAACCTACCATGTGTGCACACATGCATGCCACACTCAGACACACAGCACACAGGCATGCAGAGCAATGCACGTGCACAGAGACATGCGTGCACAGACCCCACACATGCATGCACAGTGCGAACTCACACAACACACCATGCACGTGCAAACACAGGCACATGCACAGAGAAGCACACGAACATGCACACTCCAGGGGACACACGTGTGCACAATGCACGTGCACACAGTGTCCCAGGCTGACAATGACGAGGCTGCCAGGCTCTGGAAGATGCTGTTGCAGCCTGTCCTCCCTGTGATTCTAATGTTTTGCAGAACCACCTCAAAGCAAGAAATTCACAGGTTCTTGAAGTTCTTGCAACTCAAACTGCCTGAAAACAGCCTGGAAAATGGAGACTCCAAGGACTGCTGTTAGGCGCTCACGCTTACTGCCGCCATCTTTCACTGCTGACTTAGTTGAGAAAAGTACCAACAATCAGGCCCATGTGGAGGCCATATGGATGAAAATGGCAGCAAAGGGGCATGAAGACACAGCCACGTGATACCTGCATGTTACGTGGTCTGATGCAAGGAAAGGAATGAGTGGGACCGGGACCCATGCCCCAGGGAGAAGGCAGCCCAGCCGGGACCCAATCGCAAGGTGGTGAGACCCGCAAGAGAGCGCTCGGCCAGACTGGGCCCAGACCCCCGACCACGGATGCTTGAGATGGTCCATGGGTGTTGTTTTAAGTCGCTGAGTGTGTGGTGCTGTGGCACACAGCCAAACGAAAACGAACACACTCGCTTTACAGGTGAGGAGGCACAAGCTCGGAGCCGCTGAGGGTGTTTTCCCGTTTCCCTCACGCTCAGGAGGAGAGGGAAGGAGTTCAAACCAAATCTTCAGGCACCAGGCTCCGAAACCATAGACACGGCACAGTGCGCCATGCTGGTGGAGCCAAAGGAGGGACAGTGCACCTGTCCCACAGGTGGAGGGCGCGACCACCCCAGGGGTCAAAGGTGAAGGTCAAGACGCACTAGGTCTCGGGAGGTGGGAGGACGTGAGATGACAGCTGTGACTACACTGAGCAGAGACCCAGGAAGGCAGACGGGCATTGATGGCACCAGCAAGGGCTGGGCCCCCTCAGCTCCACAGGGTCAGAGGGCCACATACCACCTGCACTGTACCCAAGGATCAGCGTCACCATCTCCCCAGCTCCCCGGGTCACAGGCCCACTGCCTCCGCTTCCAGCCACTCACAAGCCTACGAAGGCAAAATACTCATTTCCCTCTTTCCAGCTCTTTTCACTGACTTTTCAATTTGTTCAGAAGCTGCCCCAGAAAGTAGCCAGCATATGACAAGCCCTGTCCCCAGGTACTCCCGGCAACATGACGAGCAGCAGCCACCGCGCCAGACACGGAAGGCCCCCCCGTGTGCGTCCCTGACCACATCTCCAGGGCCCTCCCACAGCCACGTCAGCCTTGGCCTCCAGAAGGCAGCACCGCATTTCTCCAAAGCCGATGCTATAAAAAAGATTGGATCTCTTAAGGCCTCTTTAAGTCACTCTTCTGGAGAGAAGCTGCATTCACAGCGGAGCTCGTCTACAGTAGGGGATACAATTCCCCACCCAGTAAGGGTGCCGGGCGATTCCAGGCACTGCCAGGGCGCCCAGCTACCCGGGGCATGCCTGGTCCCCAGTGAGGTCGACTCCCCTCCAAAGTGACGTTTTTGACTGTATAAAAGTCAACAAGCCCCAACCCCTATGTATTTTAATTCACAGGAATGAAATAGGGGGTGCCATCTATTTAGCTTCTCACAGACAGGACCAAACAATGTGTGGTGTGCACGCTTGCAAATCCTAAAATAAAATTATCCGTCCTGTTATTAGAATTATATTTCAGCCAAAGAGTAGAGCCTGAGGCACTGATATGCTCGTGCCAGAGTGAACCATTCCTTCAAACAAGTCTGGATAGGAACCACCCCTGCAGTCTCCACACGCACCGTCCTCCTAAGGGGGCGCAGAGACCTAGAGAAATGTGTCCAAGCCCCAACCTAGTTCAATCGTCCTGTGGCACAGAGGAGACAACTAAATCCCAAAGCAGGGACACACCTCAGGCCTGCCAAGCAGGGACAATCACACGCACAAATGAGTGAAGCGGCCTGGTGAGAGGCGCTAGGGAGTGGTGGGGACTGGGGCCGAGTGGAGAAAGCCCTGCCTGCAGGTGCAGCCTGGACTCAGCCCAGCACACAGGGCCCTGCGGGGACATGGACCCAGTGCAGCCACATCTTCCCATTTTTTTAACATAAGCTGGAAGTCTGGATTTTTATATGAAGTTTTGTATTTTAAATATTGGCAAAAAATGTGCATTTTAACATAATGGTCATTCACCCCCAAGTCCTTTTGAACTTTCCGCTGGAATGGACTTTTCAGGGAGGTGAGGCATGTTCATTCTGTGGCTTTGAGTGTCTAGAAAAGCAGCTGGTCCTGTGGAGGGAGTAGGGTGGGGGCAGGCACCGACCAGGGAGGGCACTTTATGTCTGGCTTGCCGGAGCGCCCGCTGTCCCCCATGTGGACTCCGCACCACCCAAAACACGAAACTGTGCTAGAGAATTATGACCTGCATTCGACTTGGCAAGAGGGGCGAACTGCGCGCCGCTGGATAAAGTGAAACCATCAGAGAGGGCCGGATGCAAGAGTCCTTGCACTGATGGAATCTTCAAGACACTCCCAAGGGAGCCAGGACGTGGCGGGCAGCTCAGAGCCGGCCACGCCCCTCACCGCCTCCACTGCAAGGAGCTGCGAGGCACCTGTGTGTGGAAGAGGGTCCCCAGACAGAGGACAGCCTGACCTGCCAGTAGCTGCTGGCAGAAAGCTGGGCAAGGGGCTTCCCCTCTGGGCCTCAGTTTCCCACCTCAAAGCGGAAGGAGTTCACACTCTCTGATGGCTCTGTGTCATGGGGTGCTTTGAAGGTGACACACACGAGAGTCACAGGGAGCACGGGCACAGAGATGGCACTGCCAGGTGCTGGTCTAAGTGCCTGATGGGCATCAACAGCCCTGCAAGGTAGGCGGCCCTGCTGTCCCTAGTTAGGGATGGGGAAACCGAGGCCACGGAGGTGAGCCATGCGCCTTCCTGAAGCACAGAGCGGCACCTGCCGTCCCGGGCTCCAGCGTCCCCTCTGCCCCAGGGTCTCCCCACAGAGAAGTGCTCCAAAATCTCCAAGGAAGGACGGACGCGCGTCAGTGTCAGCGGTTTCATCCTTACGCTACTTACTCGAGTTCCAAAACTTTACTCAAAAAGCTGATACTGCTCGTTTTGCTTTTTTCACACTCATTCTTGGTGGAATAATACGTCCCAAATAGTTCCACACACTGTATTTACAGATGACTGCGATAAATTTAGAGGTAAGTAAGAAGAAGTCCGGGACTTGGTTAAGATGGGGCAGCTTGCACGGGCTGGAAGGGAAGTCGCTCTGTTCACTTCGGCTGCTCAGGTGCTGGTTCTGGAAGCAGACTGGCGCCAGTAAAGGGGCTTGTGTCTGGACAGGGTGACCTAAGGGATGCAGAGCGATGGTGGCCTCCCGCGGAGTGATCCCTGCTGCAGGTCCGAACACTGATGTAAATAATGAGGAGACAGAACTGCACTGCCCCAGGCAAAGTGCTGGGAAGGCACCAGCCCACCAGAATGGGTTAACACGGCCCCCACAGTAGCACAGACACGACGGCCCACGGGCAGCGTTGCACCCGGTGGCAGCAAGCACAGTGGCAGGGCGCTGGTGTGAGTCCTGGGCCCACTTACGTGTCCCCGGGAGGTGACCTTCCCCGAGTGGTGTGAAAGGGAGAGCCTCTCAGCTCCCCCGTCACTAAGCTGGCGTGGAGATCTGATAGGAAGGCCGCGTGCCAAGCTTCGCACAGCGCCTGACACGTTGCGTAAGTGGGAGAGTGCTGGCCGAGGGCAAGATGTTCGCCCTGCCATGGTAAGTGAGCACGAGCAAGATGAATAATGCAACAAACTAAAGAAACCTACTTTGTAGAAAACTAAAAAACTCTGATGCAAAAGGCTAACATGTATGCCAGAATTTGGGAGATAGGAGAGGCCACGTCAGCATCACTGTGTCCCCAGGAGAAACCCCAGGAACAGGACCGTGAATGACCGTCTGCTGTTGAGAGGTGGGATGGCTTCCCATTTTTCTCCAGGGTTTTCCTTTTCATGCCTGGGAGCTGGAGCAGAAACTTTTCTACACCAGGCCACACGAACAGTTCAGGCTTGCAGGCCACATGAGGTCTCCGTCACCCGTTCTACCTTTTTTCTTTTGCTTTGTTTTGTTTTTTTATAATATTTAAAGAATGTGAAAACCATTCTCAACCCCCCGTGGGCCAGACACAAGCAGGTGGGCAGGACTAGGCTCGCGGGCCTCATCTGCCCACCCTGGCTTTTAGTGCTTCCCAAGTCTCCCTCATTGACATGTATTATTTTTACAGGGAAAAAATTATACCAAATTTAGGAAAGAAGGGAAAGAGGTCATGAGATCGATTAGGGGCTGCATCCCCGAGCAGTACCCTCATCACACCTCCTTCAGTGAGCGGCTCAGGGACACGTTTGACCAGTAATGTTGTCCCGAGGGCGACCAGGGCGGGGTCTGCCAGTGGCACTGGCATGGGCTGAATGGTGACGCCTCCCCCTAAAGACACACCTACGTCCTAACCCCAGAACTGTGAACATGACCTCATTCAGAATAAGGGTCCTTGTAGGATCGTATAAGATCACCCTGGGTTATTGGAGTGGGTCCTAAATCCAACACATAGCGCCATCATCACATAGTTGAGTGACAGCACGTGTTTTAATATGGGAGGGTCCTTCGTGACTGTGGGCTTCTTGAACACAAACCCCATGTCTCATTTTTCTCTGTGTCTTCACGGCCTAGCCCAGCGCCTAAGAGGCAGTGGGTGGTTAATATGTGCTTTCTAAATGAACTCCAGATGGATGGCTGGGTTGTGGGTGGATACACAGGTGGATGTGTAGATGGACAGGTGGACAGTTGGATGGGTGGATGAATGGATGTGTAGATGGACAGGTGGGTGGACAAATGAGTGGATGGATGGTGGATGGATGGATGGATGGATGGATGGTGGGTGGATGGTGGATGGATGGTGGATGGATGAATGGATGGATGGATGGTGGATGGGTGGATGGATGGATGGTGGATGGATGGATAGGTGGATGGTGGATGGATGGATGAATGGATGGGTGGATAGGTGGGTGGATGGATGGATGGATAGCTGGATGCCTGGGTGGATGGATAAATGAAGGATCCCCAAGCAGAAGGAGGGAGGCGGCGGAAGCCCGCCTTCCGGAGCTGCCTTACCCTCTCACTAACGCGCTTCAGCAGCTCCTCCGCCTCCTCCATCACCGCTGTCTCCCTCTGGTACTGAGTCTCTGTCTTCTTCCTTGTTTCCAGGTCGCATTCAGCCGTCAACGCCACCATCTTCCGATCGTACTCCTCTTGTATTTCCTTCTCCAGCAAGAGAAACTGCTTCTTGAAGAGAGCGCCCATGCTCCTCTCTGCTGGAGGGGAGAGGTGGCCCCTGCTGGTCAGGCCTCGCAGCAGAAGGGTGATGACATCTTGGCTGATCTGGGTCCGACAAGCCTCCAGGTTGGAGTCCGCCCGGCTCAGGGTCGCCATCTCCAACCTGGGAGACACAGGGGCGGAGAGAATGGCAGGCATCACGTGACGTGGCAACAGAAACCAAAGGTCCTCAGAGCTCTGAGATGTCTGATTATTTATGGGTAAGGCCTTCTTGCTCCCTTTCCCTCCTCCTCCTCCTCTCCTCCCTCCCTTCTGCCCCCTCTGGGGACGGAAGGCCAGTGTCAGATTCTTCTCCAGTGAAGGGGTAGGTGCCATGCAGGAAGCAAGAGGAACACAGCTAACGTCAGCACGGTCCTTGTCGGCGGCAGGAGACCATGAGGAAAAGCAATAGTTACTGTATTAGGAGGGTTTTAAAATAAAGTTTATTTTCATGTTTCCAATTAAAAATTAATTTATGGGCATGACAAGTAAAGGTAACGTGCCACCGTGGACGGGATCCTGGAAGAGACAAAGGACATAGGATAAATCTGGATAAAGTATGGACTTCCGTTAATAATGACAGGATATTGGTTCACTAATTGTAACCCGTGCACTGCAGTGACGTGAGGTATTACTCATGGGGGGGGGGGGGTGAGGTGCGGGGTGGGTGGCCCCCCCGTGCTGTCTTCTCAACTCTCTGTGAGTCTAACCTGCTGCAAACAAGCCCGCTGGAGGCGCAGTCGGGGTGGGCGCTCACAGGGCCCCCGGGGCCTAACCCGGGGCGGGGCGGCTGGGGGCTGTATTCACAGTGACGCGTCAGACCGGCTCTGGTGTGGGCGAATGGACCGCACGTTCCTTACGTCTCTGTGACACTACAGGAGGACGCGCGGGGAAGTACTGATGATGTTCGAGGTGGAAAGTCCAGAACACAGGGCACAGAGGAAGAGGCTTCCTCCCCTGTAGGCCCACCTCTCACCCAGAGCCAGCGGGAGCACTTCGCTGTATGTGCTTCCGGTTGTGTCCTCTTCTCGTTTGTGTCCCACACGGGCACACTGCTTACACAGAGTGGAGTGCAATGCTGTCCTTTCTCTTTCCGCTTATCATTGTGACAGGCATGTGCCAGTGGTTTAAAAACGGTCCAGGTTTCCTTTGCGATGGTTGAAGGCATTTCGCCAAGCAATGTGCCCTGATTCAACCAGTCACTTTTCGGGTGCGGTGTGCGTGGGGCACTTACAGGGCGCAGACTCTAAAGTGGCGCTGCCATCCCCGCCTTGGTGAGGATGCTCGCGGTTCCCCGTGACTTCCAGAGAGCGACTCCCACCCGGGGCCTGCCAAAGCGCCTTCCTGACAAGTGCCCCAGCGGCGTTTCACGATCTTTGAGAGTTTGACAGGAGAAAATGGCATTGGATTCTAAAAATATAAATGTCTGAAGGAAATTTCACGACAGGAGTTTGCAAGCACGTAAGAGTGGGAAGAACGGCATGTCTCTCAATGCAGACAGTACCCAACTTCAAAAACTGCCCCTGTTTGCTGGGCTCGCTCCAGCCCCCCCTTCCACGCTGGCTGGGGCGTTTCCAAGCAAACCCCACAGTTTCCATTCCACCTGTGAATTCCTCAGTGTGCGCCTGTAACTGTCGAGAAGCTGTATGTATCAACGGCATACGCAAGTAGCTATGTATCCCTATACATGTATACACGTGTTTATAAGTTTCTTACCTGACCTGTACATCGCTCGTGTATCATAGCATCGCATTTAAAATATTAATATTTACAAGCCCTGGCCGGGTAGCTCAGTTGGTTAGGGCATCATCCCAATACACCAAGGTTGCAGTTCGATCCCCGGTCAGGGCACATGCAAGAAGCAACCAATGAATGCGTGAGGGTGTGAGACAACAAAATGATGTCTCTCTCTCTCTCTCTCTCTCTCTCTCTCACACACTCACACACACACACACACACACACATCAATAAAATGAATTTTAAAATAAAATAAAATTTCACAACAACTCCAATAATGAATCCATCGTTATTCAAAACTATCTCCAATGTCCCAAACTGGTTTTTACAGTCGAAGGCTTAATTCAAGGAGCGAACAAAATCCCACCATGTTCGCTCAGCCCGGTTTACTCCCTGGCATTCTGCCCCGTTTCTCCTTCTATGCCACCCACTTGGTGGAGAAGCCAGGTCGTTCACCCTGTACAATGTCCGTGTCCGGGACTGGGCCGACGGCTTCCACAGGGTGTCCCTGTCCCTCCAGCCCCTGCATTTCCCGTAAATGGCTGGTCAGACCTAAGGTCTCCACGAGAGTCAGACCCAGTTTGTTTTCCGAAACACCCAGAAGGGGCGCCATGCGCCTCCTGCAGGGTCAGACTGGGCAGAGGCTGTGACGGGTGGACAGGTTCCAGTGTGTCAAAGCGATCCCCAAATCAAAGCGTTTCCTGTCGACTTTCCACCGAGCGGTTTCAGCATCCGTTTGTAAGTGTTACCTGCACCTACGACTTCATCGGGGGTTGAAAGAGGCACATCTTCTAATTCTATTGCTTTGGCATTTTTAAAGCTGAGATTCTCTTTCAAAGAAAGACAACGTTCCTTAACAATTCAGACTCTGACACGAAGCTAGGAGATGGGACAGATGTTTGATTCTTCGCTAATGAAAAAGGCGGTGTCATGGCAACCTCCAGGTGACAATCGAGCTTGGGTACATTTTTTTTATTTGCTTGTTTTGTTTTAGTATGAGGGCAAAAGGCTAATCAAACTGTCTTACCTCCCAGAGAATCTGAGCTTTGGCTAACTTTTATCTGGAATCTTCCTAAGGAAGACAAATATGTCAAAATGTTACATGTCACACGGTTTATGGTAAAATGATGCCTGGTTGGTCACTTACAGCTGAATGGGAGGATCTGTCGATGAGCCATATGTACTCCACAGGCAAGTCACACTTCCAGCTTCCCTGGGTGAGGTGACTCTCGAAACTGGGCGTGTCCTTTGAGGGACACCAGAAGCTAGGCCTGGGAGTTGTGACGGAAGATTCGGGCATTTGTAGGGACCGCATCTTCTCTTCCTCGAGCTGTGTCACCTGGAGAAAACACCTCCGGGACAGCTGAGTGGGCTGCACTGTGACCTGCCACAAGGACACTCACGGGAGAATGCCTGGCACTGTCCTCACGGCGGCTGCGTTCCTATGCTCCAGCCTTTTGCTCAGGTGGGGTCCAGTGTGGCCTACGGGAGTCTTGTGAGTCCCAATGTCTAGCCAAACCTCACAGGCCACCTGCCTCCCGTCATCGCGAAACTGCAGACCTTCACTCACTTGGTGCATTTCACATGTTTTACAGCCAGCATTCTTTCTGACGCCCACAGCCTCCCGTCGGAGACCACGAGCGCTCACATCCTTTAGACACAGCCCAGTTCATCCGGTTTAAATAACAGCACGTTCATCTCGTTCTTTCATTTTCTCAACAAGCACTTGCTGGACGCGTGTGAGTGCAGGGAGCGTTTCCCGGCGACAGAACAAGAAAGCAGCACAGGAGATGCCTGAAAGCAGAGTGTGCCTGCTTCCATATCCAGTGACACCGACAGCGTCCCCCTGGCTCGGCAAGAAATCACGTCTCCGCCGAGACAGAGAGAACAGATCTCCCTGAATGACGCTTCTGGCGGTGCGTGGAATACTGGCCCCCAAACCCCATTGCCCAGAACCTGAGAATACGTCAGGTTCCGTGGCTGAGCTACGACAGAGAGATTAACAACAGGGGCATTTACAGGTGGGAGGGGGAGGAAGAGGTGTGGGAACCAGAGGGAGATGGGACGAAGGAGGCAAGGTTGGGAGCCATGGGATCGTCAGCATTGAAGGAGGAGGAGGAGCCAGGCGCCAGCAGGAAATGTGGAAAAGAGGCAGAGGGAGGCTGGAAACAGATTCTCTCCTCGCACCGACATCTCAACATCTCAGTTTGTCCCAGTGAGAGGGACTCTGACCCCCAGCACTGTAAGGTTGGGCACCTGTGTTGTTTTAAGCCACCAAGCTGGGGAGATTTGTTAGAGCTGGTAGGAAGCTCATTCGCCCCCCTGACCACACGGTCCCCATTCATTCATTCATTCGTTCGTTGGTTATTAACTTACACACGAACGTGCTGTGGCTGCCTGCTGGGTGAACTTCAGGTGCTTTACCAGGTGCGGGGGACAAAATAAACAAGACGGCACCTCAGCAGGACTTTGCTGTCAAATCATTTACACCAAGCAGCCTGGGAAAGAGCTCCGTTTCCCCACCACATAATGGGGACCATGTCTCAGGGTGCTGTTCAGCAGTCCAAAGAGATCAATTCAATATAAGATGCACGGCTAGAGCCGGCATTTGGTTGGTGCCGAATAATCATCGTGCCTTACTCTTTGCTGTCCTCTCTCCCAGGACACCAGCTGCAGACAGAGCCCATCCCCAAAGCCCGACCTTTCCGGTTGCCTGGGACGACAACCTCACCGGTGCTTTCTGTGCAAGTTTTAATGTCAATCTGTCTAAAGTGGCAACAATAAAAGCCATCGGGGTGTTCCAGAGCCACAAAAGAAAGCAAAAATGTCCCTTTAAACCAGTTAAAACACCATGTAGTTGATGGAGCTGACATTCTCCGCTGATTTTTCCAAATGGCCACAGGAGAGGAAAATACGCGCTCAGGATGCAGCTTTCAGATACAGGGTTGGGTACCTGTGAAATCCTCATGACCCCGGGGCATTTTTAATCATGTGTAGAATAGAACGCACGCATTTCCCCTCCCCGCAAAAGTCCCTGCTGGCTCCATGCGACAGACCGAGACCTGTTGCGTTCCACAGGCTGGGCCAAGATTCTTGAACCACTTGCCTGCTTCAGCAAGTCGGCAAAGCTGGCAGGTTCACACTGCTTTCCCAGGGAACACGCAATTTCTCCCAGTCACGAGCATGTCATCTTGTCGCCCCACTTCAAAGATGACTGTGCCGCTCGGGTGCGGTTTGCTGACATGCATCCCGTGTAAGCAACATCCCTTCTGTAAATGAGTGACTCCACATGGAGTTCAGAACACCGCGGGGCCCACGGGAGGCACTGGCCGAGTGTAAGCAGTTAAAATTCAGTGACAAGCTCACCCCACATAACAGCTTTCTAGAAGTAAGTGCCCAGCTTAAGTCACTCCAGGACCGATCGATACTTTGATTGGCTACTGAGGGTAAAAGAGAGAGAATGACATCCGTGTCCTTTTCTCATTTCGCACAGAAATTAATCACGTCCCCCCGAAACAGCAAGCCAGGTGCCAGCGCAGAACTAGGATAGGATTCGACACCCCGGGCGGTCAGCACGGCCCTGAACGTGAACTAGGACTTGCGAATCACAGTGAAGGGTGATTAATCCAGGAGGGAAATGAAATGCAGTGGCCATTTTTTACAATACACCCAGGGCATCTACCGGTCAGCCGGTGTGAGTAATAGAGCCACGGACGCCAATTCAGCAGTAGGGAGAGTGATGTTTTCTTCCTCGGAGCTGTCTCCATGGAGACGGTACTGCACCAGGCTCCAGGTGGGGGTTGTAAATCGTATTTATATACTGTCGGCCTGAGGGGCTGGACAATGGGAACCTGGGGGGAAAATGCCTCCTGGGCACCTCTCCTGTCAAAGCGGTAAGGGCAGGTTAAGTCGGAGTAGAAATAGTTCCTACGTGTGAGCACGCCAGCGCCAAGGTGACGCTGAGCCCCGACGTCCCGTTTGGTAGAAACTCAGATGGACTGTGAGAGGCAGGGGCGGCAGTTCCCGCCCTTCCTCCTGGACGTCTTCCTCTTGAAGACCTCTGTTTGGAAGTCAGGTCGGGGTGGGGGTGCCCTCCAGGCCTTGAGCTGCTTCCCGGGAGGGGCTACAGATGCAGAGAGAGGCGCAGTAACTCATTCTGTCCAGGGGCCTCCACACCACTGCCAGCTCCCCACCCGTTTGCCGACCAGACCCCAAAAGCTCAGTCAGCTCTAAACAGGTGAAGGGGAAGCGAGGCTCCTCTCCCATGTCAAACCCTCCGTGGACTTTCTTCCCACCCCTCCGACCTCCTTCATTCCGTCTGAAAGGCGTCACAGGCAGGGGCCACTGCCACTGAGTGTCCGATCCCGGCTCTGCCCCGTCTGAGCTGGGTGGTGCACACAAGCTGTTTGCTGTCTCTGAGCCCAGTGTCCCGACTGGTGAACGAGAATGTCACCCCGTGTCAAACGAAGGTCCCTGAGAAGATTGATGACTGCGCCCTGTGTATACGAGCTTCCTTTCAATAGCTTTACAGATGTCGAGCCATTTGATCTGCCCGCAACCTTAAAAGGGAGGTGACTCGCCCTATTTTTACAGGGGAAGAAACTGAGGCACAGAAAAATTGAAATCCTTTGTTCAAAGCAGCATAGCTCGTAAGGGGCAGCGCTGGGATTGGAAGTCATGCCGTGGCTCCAGAGTCTCTGTCCCACCCTTTGTCCTCGGGCTCACACCAACGTGTCACTTCACAGTGGTGTCCTGTCTGTCGCAGTCTTCCTCTCAAAACATTCTTTATGGCAAAGAAAAGAGGATGGGAGAGAAACACACAAACACAGACAGATGAATGGGAGGGTGACAGGGACGGGCGGGGGGGTGACTAGGTGGACGAACGAGGGGATGCGCAGGTACGTGAAAGGACAGGCAAGTGGATGGAAGGATGCGTGAGCAAATGGGTGGATGGGTAGATGGATGGATGGGTGGGTGGATGGGTGGATGAATGGGTCATAGGTGGATGGAAGGATATGCGAGTGGATGGGAGAGTGGGTGGGTGGATGGATGGATGGACCAATGAAAGGATGGACGAACAGATGAGCAGACAGATGGGACAGAGATCGATAGGTAACACTTGAAACTCTTCTCGGTAAGGACAGTGTTCTCCCTGAAGAGCATGGGAATGAAACGGCAGGATAAAAGATTTAAAGGTAGTTTTAGAAATAAGATAAACCTTGAATGTCAGCTAAGTCATCTTTCCACCCAATGCTCAGATTTCTTCAACACCTTTCCCACCAGAATGCCCCCTCCCCCCCGCACCCCGCCCCAGGCCCCGCCTCTGCCTTACACACCCACCGTCATGGGGAGCAGCTGCCTCTCCAGGCAGGCTCTCCCAGCACTGGAGAGCCCAGATGGCGAGAGCAGCCTTCTTCGTAATTAGCTGAACTCCACCTGCCTAGAATTTCCGCCGCTGTCCCCAGTGCCACGGCCTTCTTCTTCATGATGCAGCCTTACAGATACCTGCCCATCGTGATCACGTGCACACAGACCATCTCCAACCTGGGCCACACAGCCTCGTGCAGGTGATGGAGCCCCGAGGACCGAGACGAGGAGGGAAGCTGTCACGGGGCTTTCAGCAACCAGTGCCCCGGCCGGGTCACTGATGAGACCCCTCGGCTGGTGTGTGGAGAATGGACAAAGGGTCGGGGCAGATGGGAGGTTAGTGCAGGAGGCCAGCGAAGACATGCAGATGGCTGGGACTCAGGTGGTGGCCGCAAGATGGACAGAGGAGAGAGCTGCAGGAGGGAGAGCCCTGAGGGGAGGGTGTGTCGGGATGATACCACACTTCACCTGGCTGTTTGCCATCTCTGGTTAAAAATAAGGAGGGCCTTTCAAGGGCTCTACACCACCGGCCACTGAGAGGGGCAACTGTATTTGTTTCCTAGGGCTGATGTAACCAAGCGTCCCAAACTGGGTGGCTCAAGTCAACAGAAATGCACTGTGTCACAGTTCTGGGGGCCAGACATCCAAAATCGAGGCGCTGATAGCACTGGCTCCTCCTGTGGTTACGAAGGAGAAGTTTCCGGGCCCCTCTTCCGGCTCTCTGGTGTTGCCGGCAATCCTTGGCCCGCAGCGGCATCGCTCCAGTCTCTGCCTCGGTCTTCACGTGGTATGCTCCCTGTGTCTCTGTGTCCCATGCCCCTCTTCTTGTTAGGTCACCAGTCAGTCACCTTGGATTGAGGCCCCCCAAATGACCTCATCTTGGCTTGAGTACATCTGCCAAGATGCTACTTCCAAATGAGGTCACATTCACTGATCCCAGGGTTAGGATTTCAACATTACTTTTGGGGGGTACATATTTCAACCTGTAACAGCAACAACCTCCCAGGGATGATAGTCCCTCATGACCAGTAAGATGTCCCGGCAGAAATGGGCTGGCCATTTCCTAGGCATACCAGAGAGAACATTTCTGCCCTGGCCAGGAGCTTAGACTAGATGACCTCAAAGGTCCTTGGTAGCATCAAGGATCTACCCACTTCCTCACTCTTTCCCCACAGACAAAGGGACACATCCTCATGCCTCCTTCTGGCGCTTCCCCCCTCCAATGCCACCTGTCAGGAAGGAGGTGCGCAGTGTCCCTTCTTATCACAGTGCTCCCATCCCCACGGGGCTGCATCAGCCTACCACCTCCCCACATCTCGTCTTTACCTCCTGCCCCCCATACCACGCCCAGCTTGTAAGCGTGGCGACTTTTGTTTCGGTCCCCGCTGCATCCCAGCACCTGCAGTGCCTGGCAGCAGGAGGTGCCTGTTAAATGTCCTGAATGGATGAGGCACAAGCCTATGTCCCCAGGGCCTCATCGAGCAGGGGGCTCGACTCCCTCCCTCTCCCTCTGGCTCCTTGGTCCTTGCGGCACCTTGAGGAGGTCCCTGTCTTCCCAGGGAAGCTGCCTGGCCTCCTTAGGCAGAACCAAAGTCCCCGCCCCACACAGTGCCCTGTCCCCTGCTGCCTGCACCCCACTCCACCTTGCTGGGACTGTCGGTGAATCTGTCATCTCCATGGAGGTGAGGGGCGGGGAGGGAGCCGCTATTCGATCGTCCCAGCTGCCAGCTGGCAGTCTCACTGCCCTGCACGTCCGTGTGAGCTGCCTCTCCCTGCGGATGGCGTGCATCCTGGGGGGCCTCGCTTTTCTCAGCTTCCTCCCCAGTCCCTAGCACAGCGCCAGCGCTCAGCAGGAGCTCAGTAAACACTTGCTGGGAGAAGAAAGGTGTTTGATGGACACAGGACTCCTCCAAGAAAGCTTCCTTTTGCTGGGAAGATGACAGTGAGGGTTGCCATGGAAACCGGAGGCATTACAGCCGCTCGGCTCTGAAGCAGTCCTCCGTCTGTCCCCCATACCAATCCTGTGCTGGAGTGTCAGGCACTGGCAGGGAGCGAGCACCTCACAGGAAAGCCAGCCGTGAGGTACAGGCTGCTTCCCGCCTTGGCTGGGCGCGGTAGCAAGGGTGCTCGTGTTGGCCCCTTGGTGCTCTGACGTTACCCCTCCCCAGAACGTGGGACCAACCCAGACACGTGTCACCTGGATGTGGGTTATACAGCAAACCACCTCGAAACAGCTGTCCATACCTCCTGTCACCACACCGCTGCTCCGGCTTTCTGCCCCTGCCCTCCCCCAAACCAGCTCTGGTCATCGATGACGTCCCGGTCATGAAAATCAAGCCACTTCTCAGGCCCCACTTGATTGAATTCGAGGCAATGTGTGACACAGATGGTCGCCCCTTCCTCTGGGACCCCCTTCTCTTTGGCTTCCCTGGGCCCCTCTAACTTCTCACGGCTAGAATTCCTAGGGCCCTGCCCGGGTTCTCCATCCCTCTTGGTCCTTCTTCACAGGCTCCTCCCTCAATCCCCACCTTGACTTCCCATCTCTAGGCCAGAACTTTCTGAGAACAGACGTACACATGGCTGCCCTCGACATCGCCACCCTGATGTCTCCAGGTCATCTTGAAGTCACCAAGTCCAACTCCCAACCCCAGTGAGCGCACCTCTCTGCTCATCTTAGGGACAGCACCACATCCACCCAGGCGCTCGGCCTGAGACCTAGGTGTCACCCCTGACGGCCGCAAACCCCACTCGCTGCCAACCCATCGGCAGATCCTGGGACCGTCCCTTGTTTGTCCCTCGATCCCACAAATACATATGAGCCCACAGGATGGACGTCAGACAGACTAAATCCTGGGGGACCCTCTGGGGAAACTGGCCTTCTCCCTGCACTGAGGGCAGGGGAGTGAGCAGCCGATCAGACAGACGGGGCGCAGTGGAATGACGGGGTGCAGATGGCAGAGACAGCTCCGGCTCCCGGCGGCACGTCCCGCTGCGAGGGTGTCCCAGGCGGAGCTGACGTCCTTCCTCAGGGCAGCTCTGGGCAACCTGTGAGACCGTGTCACATCAGGGAACGTGCTGTGGGGTCTCCGGGTTTGAAAAACGTTGCAGCCTCTCGTAATCTTTGCTACCAAAGTCCCCAGACAGCCCCTGGTTTTACCTGCTAGTGACTGTCCATCAAGCACATCACTGGGTGTGGCTCCAACCCCACAAGCACCTACTGTGTGCCAGGCACTGTCCGAGGCCTTGGGGGTAAATCAATGAACAGACAGAAGCTCCTGCCCTCGTGAACTCACTGCTTGGACGGGGAAGCCAGAATACCGAGACATCACAAAAAAAGACAGACAGACAAGATGGCTTCCGACAGCCTTGGGCGCGATGTGCAGAAAATCGGAGTTTTAGGATAGAGACGGGCAGCGGAGCTGCTCCAGGTAAAGGCGCGCACTGGCTGCGCGTGACCCTCGGGCCCACCTCCCAGGCTCCCGCCACCCCGGCCTCGGACTCTTTTCTGGTCATCAAACGCTGTGCCCTGGGCTCTGAACGCGCTGCCCCCCCAGAGTGCTCATCACTCAGGTCTCGGCTTAATCGACTCCCCTTAGAGGCGCCTCCCCGAGACCCCACACAAGAGCAGGCCCCCCGCTATTCCTGTTCCCCTACAGCCCTTGCCACGTGGGGCCAGAGACCAGGACCCTGTAGCACCCGACAGGGTCTGCCACACACCCGGCGCAGAAGGGACCCCCAGCGAGGATCTGCTCAATAGCCAAGGCATCAATTACCTCCTGAAACTTGCCGCACGGCGAACAACGAGCGCGGAGAAAGAACGAATGGACGAGAGAAACCTGGGCCAGCGGCTTCAGGGCTCGAGATGAGGAACCAAGTCACATCTCTGGTGTGTTTCCCCAGATGGAAAGGGCCGCAGTTGTACGAGACACATCACACGGCCGGCACAGGAGAAACGACTCCATTCCCACTTTCCACAGGCTCGGGTCAGCAATGCTCATGGAACCCCTACTTTGTAGGAGGTATGATTTTGAGGCACACTGGCAACTGGCAACATCGAAAGACAGCAATAGCTTCCTTCTGATAACAGAGGAAATAAACACAGGCTTGGGATTTCTTCCTTCTCTTACTCTTCCTTTGCCCCTCTGGAAAAATCTAAGCCCAGGCTTTTTGAAAAGCTGTTATGCCAATAGAAGAGTGGGTTTGAAAGCACTCAGGCCCAAGCCCGTTACCCCTCGTGCGACCGCAGGCAAACCAGAAAGCCCTCCTGAACGTCGCTCCCTCTTGAGAGCTGCGGTGAGAATCAGCCACGGTCGGGGGCAGGGGTTCTGGCAGCGGTCGGGGCCAGAGTGCTCCGGCGCTCCCTGCCTCTGGAAGCCTCCGGGACCAGCCAGTGCCACGCGCTTCCTCTCTCCTCCTGTCCACTCATGCCTGGCACTGAGCCACCTCCATCCCTCAGGTCAAAGTCCAGGAGCCTGATAAAAATCGAAGGAAATATCCCTCCCTCAAGTCCTCTCTGTGAGAGGCAGCCTGTGAATAATCGGCAGAAAAGAGAAACCACCAAGCAAACCAAGGAAATGCTCTTTATCAAAAAAACAAACAAAAAATCCACGAGCCCTGACCCGTGTGGCTCAGTGGGTTGGGTGTCGTCCACAAAGCAAAAGGCCGCTGGCTGATCCCACTCAGGGCACACGCCTGGGTTGTGGGTTCGGTCCCTGGTCAGGGCGCATTTGAGAGGCAGCCGATCAATGTTTCTCTCACACATCTGTGTTTCTTTCCCTCCCTTTCTCCCTCCTTCCCCACGGCCCCAATAGAGGAATAATAAACACGTCAGTGAGGCAGAACAAAGTGACTGTTCTGATGGGTCTTAGAAGTGAGGCAGTAATCAAGCTGCCTAATAGCCTGCCCAGAATCCCAGCGAACCCTCTCGGAAGAATTACAAGTGGGGTACATGATTAGCTGGGGAAAAAGCTATTTTTAGTGGGAGACCATCACAGATTTCCAGGCACACGAAGCCCTGACATTCGGAGAGATATTTTCTTTCAAGGTGCTCCTATGAGCCAAGATAGAAAAATGAAAAGAAACCCACAATGCTGCTATTAAAAATGTGTCTCCTGGCCCTGGCTGGTGTGGCTCAGCGGATTGAATGCTGGCCTGTGAACCAAAGGGTCGCTGGTTCGATTCCCAGTCAGGGCACATGCCTGGGTTGTGGGCCAGGTCCCCAGGAGAGGGCATGTCAGAGGCAACCACACATTGATGTTTCCCTCCCTCTCCCTCTCTCTAAAAAGAAATGAATAAAATCTTTAAAAAAATGTGTCTCCAGGTTCCCCCAGTGAGCACCCAGCCACGGTGTCTGAAGCAGAGCTGGCATTCCACAAGCAGGGACCGTGGGATGGGCGGGCGGGGAGGCTGGAAGCTGGGGGGGAAGGAGGGACGGAGGGATACACAGCTCTCAAGCGAGGCAGTCTCAGGTCATGCCTGGTAATGAATGCTTAACACGCTTCAGGCAAAACAGGATCGGCTCCCAAGGAGACAGAAATACAAAATTCCAGAGCTACGAGAACACAGTCCTGGTAAAACTCACATCCCCGTGCCAGCCAACTGCAGTGGCTACGACATTTCACACGACGCAGGGATGAAGGGCGACGGGGTGCCTGGTACTCCACCACCTCTTGAATCGAAAACAAAGGAGGATGAATTTTCAAGGACTAACTACCCCAGTAGAAGGTTAGAGACTATTACCCACTTGCCAATTAAGTACCTAGGTACTGATCACATTTCACTCAATTCTACATTTCAACAGATTGGAGGAAAACTGATTTTTAGCTAGGGACATTTTGGTAATCACCTGCCTGCTCACACCACTTCATATAACAAGAGACATTTGAGAACCTGTCAGGGACTCCCCCTTCCTTCCACTGCCCATCGTCCTCCTCCTCCCTCTTCCCTCTTGGACAGTGTGGCAAATTTTAAACGTCACCCATGGCCTTCTGATTAGGGGACCGAGCTAAAATGAAGGATCACACCTGAGAGGCCACCCAAAGCCCGATGAGCCACACTGCAGCAGCTGACACCCACAAGTGGGTTCGCGAGGCGGGTGCCAGGCCAGTCCTGTGCTGAGGAAGTGAAGCCTGGCAGGGCACGGAGGAGCACAGCCAGGCAGGAGCGCCCTTCCGGGCAGGATGGAAGCCCCTCTCTGCTGACAGCACCCACTCAGCTCACGGAGAGCCCCAAGTCAGACCCGAGAGAGCTGTTCTCTCAGGCCAAGGACTCGGCACTCCTGGGATGGGGCAGTGCTCTGTTTCGGTGTCTGTCTTAGGTCCATCTATGTGCCACAGGACACGGTCACAGGACACGGTCACAGGACAAGGGCCACAGGACAAGGGCCACAGGACATGGGTCACAGAACATGGGCCACAGGACACAGCCACAGGACAAGGGCCACAGGACAAGGGCCACAGGACACGGCCACAGGCCACCACTTCCAGGTTCCGAGAACACAGGATCACACAGCTGCTCAGCTTTGCCTCCAAGCTTCCCCATGTTCAGGTGTTGCCAGCAATGCCCCGGAGAAAGACCCGAGGAGGCCCTGGCCACCTGCACGGCTTCTCTGCAGGGCCTGCTCTCCCCACTGTGAATCGGGCCAGGCTCGGGGCCGACACCGCAGTTAGGACGCATGACCCCCACGTATCTTCCCTGACATTCAGCGTGACGCTCTCCCAAGGCAGTAGCTTATGGTGCCCCAGGGCACAGAGGAGGAAACTGAGGATCAGAGAACGTACGTAACCCATAACGTGCTTGAGATTAAATACTGAGAAAGCTCAAGTCCTGCTCTGTCACCTACCAGACGTGTGACTGTGGACAAAGCTCTCCACTGAACCGAGCATCAGCCTTCGACTGTCGAATCCACAGCACAGAAGCCCGATGCAGAGGGCAGTGGGAGGACCACAGTAACCGAGGGGCGGGAGAGAGACCGGGTATTTTAAATTGCTAAACAGCTATAAGGTATTATCTAAAACTAGAAGGCATGTTCCTTTATCAGCCACGAGACCACTCCAAATCCACAGAAAAGGCTCCCCAGGGGCGGGCTGTGCATTCTGAGCCCAGAATCAGACAGAATTTACTGTAAACGGAACCCAGCTTAAGGGGCTCCCACGTGGCCCCGTTACGAATAACTGAGTAATGAGCAAGCAAAGAAAACCCTCTGATATAAGCATCCACCTGTTCAGGTGGCGCATTTGGCATAGACGGATCTCTCAAAGACCTCCGCCCAGGCAGCATCGAACGCTCTGGCGAAGGCGGAGCCCTCCCCTCCCCGTCCCGACTTTCCTGGGGCTCTGGGCCGACTGAGCAGCCGGAGCTGTGGGGTACTCCCTCCGTTCCCACTAAGAAATAAAGGAATCCCAAATACCTAACAAACAAAACCCAGGACTGGGAGTCACCTGAGGCTCCCCCACCAACGTCACAGTCGATGACCAGCTCTGGGGGCTCCTCTTGCAGAGCCCCCTGCTCCCCAGGGCCGCTGGTCCTGCCCCAGGTCACAACCACCTCCTCCTGCAACAGGCTGCCTGGACTGGCCCCTGGAAGCCGTTCACCAGGTGCATCCAGAGGCGTCTTTTAAAACGCAAATCTTCCCAATTAAGAACCACGCCCCGGGCCTCCAGGGCCTGCGGGGAGCCAGGCACGTGGAGCCCCCTCTCCATCCTACGCCTTCACTTCAGTAACTTAACCAGGGCAAGTGGGAGTAAGCCTCAGTTAAACCTGGACCTGAGCCCGGGGACCGAGGGCCCTATCGCTCTCTGCTATTCGGAGCCCTGTCTGCCCCCACATCTACCGGCCCCCGATGGCAGGGATGGTGTCTGGGTCATCACCTGGAGGACGTTCACACTACGACACCTTCAGGATTCTGTCCCCATGGAGGAAGCCCGAGGTCATTTGGGCAAATCTGTCCCAGTGAAAATAATTAGGAGAGCCGGGCAAAACCAAACTCTGTTGGAGAGCATTGGAGAGGGACACGGCAGTGCAGACCCGGCAGTGCAGACCCGTGGGGCCAAGAGCAGGGGAACGAGGACGCTCAGCGAGGGCAGGCCCGTGCTCGCCCAGGAATTTTCAACCTTCGTTGACCTGGGGAGATGAAAACTTGAGCCCGAAGACCCCAAGGCCAGGTCACCCTGATAAAAGCCCCTGGCCTTCCGGTTGGTGCAGATGCCTTAGGAGCAGAAGTTTTCCGACAGGCCAGCCGTGGGAGGAACCGAAGCCCGGCTTTGAAGGATTTCAACCTCCGGTTGAATGGAGGTGATCCATGATTACACCACCGGGGCCTCAACTGTCCTCTCCGTTTTCATACACGACATCTGGCACACAATCGAAACTGCCCTGGCGTACGAGGCAAGCAAATACGATCCCAGACTAAGGGGAAGGACAACCAGGCACAGCACAGGGGCAAAGACAGTGACGCGCCCAGGCAGAGACTTTAAATCGCTATGCTTGACCCGGGGTGGGGCAAAGTAGGTCTACAGTTGTGAGTAGGGGAAACAGTTTAGTCTCGAGTTATTATTGATTTTATTGCATTATTTTCCATACGAACAACCGCAAACCTACTTTTGCCCAGCCCTGTATGTTTGAGGAAATAAAAGACGAGATTGTGAATTGTAACAGACAACTAGAAACTGGAAAAAGGACACATAAAGAAGTCATCGGTAAGTTATCTGTTGAAAGGAAAGAAGGACGGGCGAGCTGATGAGGCGGAGGGAGTGCTGGTCCACTAGCGGACTGTAAGCCGAGTGCCCGGCCTGGAGAAAGTGCAGGCGGTGCGGCAGGCACTGAGAGTGTGCCCGCCCCGGGGGCCAGGCCGTCTGCCTCTGCATCCGAAGCCAGCCCTCCCACTTTCTAGCACCTGCATCCCCCGGTTGTTAAGAGGATCTGGTTTGTATTTGCGATGTCCTTAGAACCATCCCTGAGACGATGTTCTTTGGCACCAGGAAGTACATTGTAAGCGCTTGTCAAACAAATAAAAAGAACTGGGTCAGCTCAGCAAACGACATGTCGTCTGGTCTGGCCTCGCTCTCCAGCTGCATTTTCCTCTACTTCACTGAACTCGGCACCCAATCCACACAACCACCGCGCTAAGCAACACACACTTCACCAGACAAATCTTCGTCATTTCCTGTTCTGGCACCTGCCCTTCCTTCCCTCTGCCTCGAAAGCCTTTTCTCCTTGAAGCCACTTGGAAAGCTTCTATGCAGGCTTTCAGAATTAGTAAAAATACCACCGTCTCAGGGAGGCATGCCCATGACCCCCTCAGGGGTGATTTCTTCCTCTGGGCTCAGTGGCCCTGACCTTCCCTGTAGCAGGATGCTCATCAAATGGTGACTAAGTCAGTCTGTGTCACAGCATGAGCTATGTCTTATTCATGCCTTGTCCCAAACACCCAGCATAGTGTTCAGAGTGTAGCAGCTGTTCAGAGTGTATGACGACTGAGGGATGGATGAGTGAATGAATGAATGAATGAATGAATGGATTTGTGAATGAATGAAATATACTCAGTGCCACTGTAGCGAACCCATTCATCATGCCCAAAAAAGTACAATGTGAGCCAGAAGTCTTACTCTTCCAAGGCCTGCAGCATGCTCCCGGGGTCCTCCGAGGACAGAATGTCTACCATCTGGTCATTCAGAGCAAGGTCTTCGTTCACAGCATCGGCCGACGTGAACTGGGCGTGCTCCAGCTTGCTGTCGTGATGCTGACCCTGCGGGAGAATTTCAGAAACAGTGATGAAGGAGCCCTTCTCGTGACTGTCACGTGCTGGGAAAGTCACGGGGAAGGTGGGATTTACAGTCAGAGAACCAGGCTGTCCTCACCACGTGGGAGCAGGGGAAACTCAGGCAAGACACTGACCTCCCTGCGTCTCCATTTTCTCATCAAAGAAATGGGGTCATAATTCCGGGAGCCCTGCACAGAGTTGTGTGGATGAAACCAGGCAACGAATGGATAATCTCAATATGTAAAGACCTATAAAAATATTTCCCCATCACCACCATCACCATCACCACCATCACCACCACCATCACCACCGCCATCACCATCATCACCATCATCACCACCACCACCACCACCATCACTACCATCACCACCATCACCACCATCACCATCACCATCATCACCACCACCATCACCACCATCACCATCACCATCACCATCATCACCACCACCATCACCACCGCCATCACCATCATCACCATCATCACCACCACCATCACCACCATCACTACCATCACCACCACCATCATCACCATCATCACCACCACCATCACTACCATCACCACCATCATCATCACCACCATCATCACCATCATCATCACCACCACCACCACCACCACCATCACCATCACCACCATCATCATCATCACCATCTTCGCCATCACCACCATCATCACTGTGTAGAGGAAAACTACGGTTGGCAAATGGACATCAATAACAGGACCTGGCAGGTTTCCGATCAGAACACAGAACTGTAGATAGAAGTGACTGACTGGACGAGGCCGCCTTCATTCCTTCACATATGTACTGAGTGCCTTCTAAGGACCATGCTCCACACCAGGCAATGGGAACTGTAGCAGACACCATCTCTTTTCTACCCATGTCCCCTCACCCTTGCCACTTCAGTGTCCACAGCCCAAGATCCACCAGCCAATACCTACACTTCCTTCCCAGAATGCTTTTGCTGACCTTCAGAGCCCACGCCTGAGAAATGTCAACTACCCACCCCACCCCGCATCCTCAACCAATACCAATGGGACTAGGCAGGTAAATACCCCAGCTCCGTCTCTGCTCGGGTGATGGTTCCAAGGCTCCTCACTGTCCCCAGAGTGCCCGAGCAGGACAAAGCTCCAGGTGCCCACAGGGCTAACTTGATCGGCTGCCTCCCCTTCCTGCCTCACTCCCCCAGCACTCACCATTACTCCCTGGGGTCACTTCCCACACAAACCACATGCATTCGGATTCTGGTTTCAGGATGTGCTTCTGGGGAACCCAGACAAAGACGGGAATACGGAGACTGGGGACCTCGCAGAGGGGCCCAACAGATGAGCGGAAGTGCTACATGGTATCTACAGAACCTCGTGTGGGAACCCCGAGAGAAGGCCCTAACTCAGCCAGGAAGTGGCCAGTGACAACTTCCAGGGACAGAGAAGGCCGAAGCTGAGTCTCAAAGAACGAGTCACAATTGTGCTCACTGAAAAGCAGAGAGGGGACCGAAGGAGCGTCTGGGGTGAGTGTGAATGGCAAGTCACTGGGTGCAGGGGAAGCTGCGGCGTGAGACGGAAAGTGGCAGGAGAGTTGCGCGGGGGCAGGACCACAGGGTCTTTATAAGCCATGCCAGGGGGTCCAGGCTTCCCCAAGGATGACGTGGGTCTCCAAAGGCATTTCAGCAGGCAGCAGGGGACAGCACCTGAATTAGGGTGTGGCAGGACTATGGAGCCGGCCACACAGGGGGGCACTCGGTTACGCAACTAGACGGCAGGGGCTCTGAACACCGGTCATTTGCTAGAATCATCCAGGGGGCTTTTACAAGTGACTAATGATGGGGCCCCTCAGGGGACAGTCCAATGAGAGTCTCTGCAGGCGGGCCTGGACACGAGCACTTGCCCCCAGTTCCTGGGGGATCCTGATGTCCACCCAGGGTTGAGACCTGCTGAACTGGAGGACAAACTTCAACTTCACTTCTGTCACCAATCAAGCAACCCCCCGGAAGAAGACATGCGTGGAGACTCACCTGATGTCTGCTGAGCACGCCTCCTTTCAAACACTGATACCGAACCATGAAGAAAAGGGTGACCCAGGTCAGCACAAGGGGGACGACGAAGGCTACGAAGAACCCGGCTGCGTGAAGGCCATGGTTTGGAAGAACCTACGGGGACAAGAGAGTGACAGGGATTCGCCTGTGGTCACACTTCACACCTTTCGGGCTGAGCCATAACTCACTGGTAGCAGAACCAGGACAGAGTCAGCAGGAAGGAGGAGCTGGGTTTGGACCCAGCTTGCCACCTCCTCGCTGGCTCCCTTAAGAGAAGTCCAATTTATCTATTTTTTTCTTTTGTTGCCTGTGCTTTTGGTGTCACAGCCAAGAAACCATTGCCAATCCCATGTCAAGAAGCTTTCCCTCTGTTTTCTTCGACGACTTCGACAGCTTTAGGCCTTGCACCCGTCGTTGATCCACTTTGAGGTAGTCTCTGTGTATGCTGTAAGGCAAGGGCCCAACTTCATTCTCCGGCAGGTGGGGATCCACTTTCCCAATACCAGTTGTCGCGATGACTGTCCTTCCACCATTGAATGGTCCTGTGATTATTCACGCGAGGCTGTTTCCTGGGCTTCTGAGTCTATTCCGCTGGTCTGTGTCTTACGCCAGGACCCCGTGGCTTCAATGACTGTAGTTTGCGGCACGTTTGAAATAAGGAAGTGGGAGACCTTGGCCTTGTTCTTTTTTAGATTGCTTTGGCAATTTCAAGTTCCTTGAGAATCTGTATGAATTTTAGGGCGGGGTTTTCTATTTCTACAGAAAGATGCCATGGGGATTTTGACAGAAATTGCACGGAGTCTGTGGATTACCTCACATGAGGTCTTCCTGTTCGCCTACAAGGACGACTTTCCATTTGCATGAGGCTTCGTCCATCTCTCTCAGCCGGGCGCTGCAGTTTCCAGCGTACGAGTCTCCCCCTCTTGGTTAAGTTTATTCCTAAATATCTTATCCTCTTTCTCGCTACAGTAAATGAAATTGCTTCTGTAATTTCCTTTTCATGTTGTTCATTGTTAGTGTGTAGAAATGCAACTGATTTTTGTGTGGAATGTTTAATAATATTAAAAACACTTGTATCCTAATGTCACATTTTTAAAGAACACACAAAACCGCATGTACAAAATCCAAATTTCATTAAGGTAAAAATAGTGTCCATGCACGTGTGCGAGCTCTGAAGAAAGCCCGCAGAACCGCGCTGCGTGTGATGACTTGACGAGTTTTGTATGTTTCTGTGTTTTTTAAGGTCTCTACAGTAGGCATGTATTACCTATATAATCAGGAGGCAAAAATTATAATAATAAATATTCTTCTAGGGGTAAGTTTGGTAGATAAGAAGATGCACCACCCAGCTCTCCCTTCAAGGATGGACTTGGTGCCCAGCTATGGCAGTGTGGTCAGCAGACCCAGGTTCATGGTCTAGATCAGCTGCAGGGAGCCACCTCGCCTGAGGCCGTGCCCTTCCCGGTAGCAGCGTAGCAGGGGCCCGACGGCCAGTCAATTCGGCCCTGTGAGGGTGGTCGGCCAGGCAACACTCACCCAGAGCTCCCTGCTGGGCGAGGGCGAGGCTTCGTCAGCCCGGGTCAGGGCTTGACTTCTCCCTCCGTCCAATGCTGCTTCCCGCTCCTCCCTTTCACCGGTGACCATAGACTGGCTAGGTGGGGGACCCACAACCACCCCCAGGTTTGAGGATTCACTAGGAGGATGCACAGGACTCAGCATGTAGCCACACTCATAGCTGCCACTTATTACAGCAAAAAGATTCAAAGCAAAATCAGCACAGGGAAAGGCACGTGGGGTGAGCCCAGGGGAAGCCAGGAGCCAGGTGCCAGCATCCTCCCCCGGTGGAGTCACACGGGGCAGGTTTTACTCCCCAGGCAACAAGTGTGACAACTCATGCGAAATGCTGTCCTCCAGGAAAGCTCACTAGATTTGATTCAGGAAGGGCCACTTACACACCCACTGCCTGGCATGTACGAAAGTTCCGGAATCTCAGAAGCAGGTGTTCAGCATAAACTGTATCGTTTATAAAAAATAGCTGAGGCCCCAAGAGCCACTCATCAGTTTGGGGGATGGTGGCAACCCTCCTGAAGTCCAAGGTCCCATGTGCCAGCCCAGGGCCAACCTTGCAAGCTGGCCTTTCAGAGAGCAGCCTCAGGCCTGCTGTGTTAGCTGGTTTCTGCCCCCCAGGGCACGCACCCTACCCCAAACTCTGTCCCTGCATCTGCTGTGGAGAAACCAACCAGGGACACCAAGCTTAATTAAAAACAGCTCCAGGTGATGGGAACGTCAACTGTGTGTTCAGAGCTGGAAGACAACTGACCCACTCCTCACCCCTGTGGTCACAACGCGGGCTGTGGTCAAGGTTAAGTTTTTCCAACAGACCAACAAGGCCAACCTGACCTTCCAGACGATCACAGCCAAGTCAAGTCAGAAACAGGAGCATCATGCCAGAGGTTCATTGGACCTGGAATCAAGTGTGATGCCACATGTGGTCTGTCTGTGCAGTGGAATATTATTCAGCCATGAAAACTGATGACGTGCTCATACATGTGACAACACGGATGGACCTCGAGAATATTAGCTAAGCCAAAGGAGCTAGACGGAAAGGGGTGCACAGTGTATGATTCTACCATCTGAAATGTCCACGACAGGCAGTGTATGGGGACAGAAAGCCGGTGAGTGGTTGCCAGGGGCTGGGGGAAGGGGGAGGGAGGGAGGAATGGAGTTCTGCTAGATGGGTATAGAGTTCCAATCTGGGGTGGTGAGACTGTTCCAGAACTAGACAGTGGTGGTGGCTGCACAACCCTGTGTGGGTGCACTAAATATCAACAGTAAATAATCTTGTTACACGCACTGCACCGTGCACACGGAATAGATCCCACTGCGGCGTGCCGCGGTGCCGGGAACCCAGGAAGTGAATCTGAGCGGCAGCGTCCTCCGCTACTGCGAGACTGGGGCACAGGCGCAGATTACAGGCGTATACAGGAGACCGAGCCAACAGGATGCAGTGACTGAGTCGTGTAATGGATGTGGAGCCAGTGGCAGGGGGTTGGGGGAGGAAGAACGTCCCTGAATGTCTTGCCTGGGAGGTTGGGTGGTGGTGGGACCCACGACCACAGTGACAAGTAGAAAAATCAGAGCAGCTCGGAGCAGTGGAAATCAGCCCCGAGTTAATCATACTTTTGAAATTTTCCCTAAAAGTCTAGCAGCCAGATTCCACTGACAGTCACTGCAAGTACAGATCTCAAAGAGCCCCGTTACCTTAAACTTCACACTGTCTAAGAATAAAGGGAAGGAAGTGGCTCAGGAACCCCCCTTCCTCATCCCCCGAGCCCTCACTAACTTTCCTTGTCGTCTCTGAAAAAGATCAGCTGTGATCACTGCTACTGTAACCGCGCATTGGCGGACGGCAGATCCTTCGCCGGGCTCCACCGCTACGCTTTGCAGCATGGTGCCAGACAGACGGGCTTTCCACAGGGGTGCCTTCAGCCCTTCCCATCCCAGCCAAGGACAAGAGCATGGGGAGGACTGCTTAAACAGCGGGACTTCGATTATCTAATAAACATAGACTCCTAGAAGCAAGAAGCTACCGTGTTGGCAATAGCTCTCCCTGGTGGTGGGATTATGAAGCAATGGTATTTTATTTGTCCAACTTTCTCTCTTATCTGCGCCCCCCCCCCGCCCCCGCCCAGGTGTAGAGTCGATGTTTCCTCGATGTCCACAGTGGACACACATTAAATCCCACCCATCCCCCCACCTCAAAACCAGACCAAGTTTGAACACCAGGGGAAAGCACCCAGAATGATTCCTCTGGAAGAGATTTCCAGAGCATCTAGTTGAGATGCTTCACTTTGGGCTAAAGATCCAGGCAGCGGAGGGTCAGGGACTTGCCAACGGCTGTCCCGCAGCCACGGAGGAACAGCTCTGAGGGCCAAGACTCTTGTCTTCCCAAATGACAGTTCTGGTGAGAGCGAGAGCTTCAAGGTACTCATAGGTACAGCCGCCCTCGCTCTTTAATAAGTCACCCATGGGGGGGGTGGGGCTAAGTGGATCAGAGGACTAGTGCACAGCGTGATTGGGTCCTCAGCTTCAGGACCTCGGCCAGTTCACTGAGCCTCTCCGACCTGAGCTTCTCACTCACAGGAGGAAGTAAAACTAGATAATCTCTAGTCTCTTGGGGGGGGAGGCAAGGAGTCTATTTGATGTTCACAAAAATGTATTAAGTGCCAACCAAGAAAAGAAACTCCACGTCACAGAGAGGCAAGGTTGACCAGATGTCCCAGCATCATCGGCTCCACCAGCCTGCTTGAGTGAGGTTCAGGAATCATAGTAGAGGAGATGCCAGTCAGGATTCGGAGGGTGTTTGCGAGTTGCCCGAAGGACAAGCAGGCAAAGAACTGCAGGTGCAACACCAGGGCTGTGTGGAAAGCGGGCTCAGGGCGCCGGGAGGCAGCAGCGGTCAACAGGCCCCAGGGATCCTGCGAACTAACCTCCAGGAACTGGGCTTTGTCCAGCAGGCAGTGGGGGGCCCTCCAGAACGGAAAGCCAGCAGGCCTGCGCTTTGGGAAGATCACTCCAGTGGGGATCGCGGGCTGCGAGGGAGCAGGACTTGATAGGCAGGAGGTGGGTAGAAGGCAGAGGCGTCACCCAACTGCAGCCCCGCCGAGTTCAACTCAAAGTCAGTGACTCTGCCCCCAGCGACAGGCTCCCTCCCGGGGCTCGAGCGCACCCACCAAAACGCGTGTATCGGAGAAAGAAATTCTCGTGTTGCCCTCAGCCACCTGTGGGGCCGCTTTTTCTTACTGAGTAACGGGAGCTTTTTCCCTGTTAAACACGTCAATCTTTTTTTTATATAGGTTACGAATATTTTCCCATGTGTCACCTAACCTTTCTTCAGGCTATAGTTCAATGTCAAGTTTTCAGCAACTTGAGCTCCCTAGTCCATGGTTTTCCTTCACGGTCTTCTCCACATCACGTAACAGTGGTGAGCACTCGCCTGCTACAGCTCGTTTTACGCAGCTGGGTGTGAATCTGGTGAGGACGCTCCCCTTCGGTTTGCTCCCAGAAGTCCCAGTCAGTTGCCCCCAAATTTACGAGTGACACTCTCTTCCCACTGATTTGAATACCATTTACTACATGCACCGGTGTAGGTGCTCTATGTTCTTCCATCCGTCTGACTTTTCCTCTAGGAGCCTTAAAGTGGCTGTAGAACTTTTTAGTATTTATAAGGACGAATCCTCCCACCTAACTCCTCGTTTTCAATTTTTTTCATCCAGTTTCATAAATTGATATTTTCCCACACACACACCCCCCGCCACACACACACACACCAAATCCCACCAGAATTCTCACTGGTAACATCACAATCGCTTCCCAAGGCCCTCTCTGGCTTTCAGCAGAGGTCCTGCCCGCCCATTTGTGGCATGGCGCCCGGCCCTTCCCTGGGCACTTGCAATTAACATAAGAAGCAGCAGTGACATCTGGCACAATCGGAGCTCCAGCACTCAGTGTCCAGCACAGTGTGGTGTGACTTTTTCCTGTCAAAGAGGCTCCATCGCGGACATGTCATTTCACCTTCGGGAAAGTGACAGGAACTGAAGGACAGGATGCGCTCTCTCACAAGAGGTGCGGGATCCCAGCGTGCGTGACGGAGCACTTGGTGTCTTCACTGCATTTTTTAACTGCTTGATGCGAATGTCCGGGAGCCTCTGTCCTCGATGCCTTGCCCCTCCCACTCGTCACTGTCACACTTCCCCAGCGAGAGGATGTTGTCTTTGCAGGCGCCCACGTCAAGCCTGCTGGGACGCGCCCTGTGCAGTGAGGGCCTTGCCTCACCTCACGTGTGTCTCACCCGTGCCCGGCACGGAGCTTGTGCCCTGGAGACCTCGGTTCCCATCCACCAACGAACTGGTGTGGCCGGAACTCAGACTTCCAGCTGCACAGTTTAGAACATCCCTCCTCTCTCGGTGATAAAATCCTTGCTTTATGGTCCCAGTGAATTCTTACCTCCTCCAGGAAGCCTGCCGTGCAGTGAAGCCACGCAGCGGCTTTTCTCCCGCCAGTACCTGCAGTGCACACGATCTGCACTTCACACCCTCACGGAGTCCCTCACGGCTGCACGCCTGTGCGCTCTTCAGGCCTTTTGTTCCTCATTGAATGTCTCAGCGTGGGAAGAGGGGCTGTGGGGTGAGGGTGATCTGAGCCTCCAGGCTGCCCAAGACTCCACAACGCAGGGCCCTGACTCACACGCTTACAGCACCCCCATGGCCCCGTGGGCATTTGCACTGGACACGCTGACCCATACCATTCATTCGTGATTATCACAGCACAGGGGCCGAGGGTGACATCTGCCTGTGCAAGTGACAGTAACACTGGCAACGCTGCCGAGTGCTCACGAATGCCAGCACGTGCTCAGTGCTGGGCACGCATCCACACACTCCCTTTCACAAGCACCTAATGAAATGGGTGCTATCACCCTTCTCATTTCACAGCTGGAAACTGAGGCCCAGGAAGGGAGCACCACACACAGATTCACATACAGTCAGTGGGGGACAGGGATTCAAAGCCAGGCCTTCGGGTCCGGGGGCGTGCTGTCCCTACAACGCTGTAGGGCCAGCACCTATGTACACCATGTCTTCCTGTCTCCCCACTTGCAGCCCGAGGTCCCCTGGCTCCACCCCCTGGCTGCACTGCCACACCTGCGCCCGTGGGTCCGCAGCCCAGGGGACACCTGCAGGCACCGGCGGGCTGGCGGCCGCCCTGAGACCTGCATGGCTCATCTCTACCCCCAGGAAACAGTCTGGGGCCTGGAAGGAGGCTCATAAATATTCATTAAACAAACGTCCTCTGACTTCTGTTACAATCACGCAACGACCTGCCGCCTCCTCCCCTGAGAAGTAATCACCGCCACTGATGATAATCAGCGCAATCAGGGGATGTGCACGTGCGGGGTGCCACCCACAGGGCGAAGCACGGCAGGGGACACAGGGCGAGCCAGACATGCCCCCTGCCGGAGCTCACAGCCCAGCCAGGGGACTGTCTGCACCTGCATGGCCCCCCACCCCGAGACCATCAGCCTCCCACAGCCACACTCAGCTGTCACTGCCATCCCCCGTCCCCGGCAGAAAGCAGCTCACTAGGAGGCCATGTGGCCTGCCCACAGCCCAGCAGAAGGGCTCTGGAGCCAACGGCCTGGAGCAGACCCTGGTCCAAACACCCACTAGCTGTGCTGAGAAGCGCTCACCCAGCAGGCCCGAGGCTGGTCCCCCCTCACCACTGGCGCACCAGGCAGGCCCTGGGCTGGCAGGCGTCTGGGAGCTCAGTTCCAGGCGGGTGCCCACCATTTCTCAATGAGAGGTGCTTGCTGTACCCAGTGCTGCACCAATGACGGGGTCTACGCCGAGCACCTACTTTCTTCTGGGGGCCTGGAACCCTGGGATGTACTGGCACAGGGTCCTGCCCATGGGCCTGGCCCCCAGTAAACACCCCAGGTGTCCGACAAGCTCCTCTGGCGGACAACGCCCGACACAGTTGTCCAACTCAGGGCTGGAGGAACTGAGCATGTCCTGGGCCCTCCAGACTCCGCCCACATGCCTTTTCCTTCGGCCAACTCCACTTTGCATCCTTTCCCTGTGACGTCCCAGCCACGAGTGGGACCGCCTGTGCCACCTGTGCGTCCTCGCAGGGCATCATGGAACCCTGATACACTAGCTGTGTGACCTGGAGCAAATCTCATGACCTAGGTGTGCCTCGGTTTCCCCACCAACAAAATGGGGGCGATTTACAGCTACAATCTCCCTACTGTTGTGAAGATGATGGGATTCACATATGCAAACCACTCAGAAAGCCTGGAACACAGTAGGTACTTAAGAAATGCGCAGTGCAGCCACGAGGTGGGGGACACCCGGAGACTCCACGAGGGAAGGAGGGAGTGTGAGCTGCGAGTGACCGAACTGATGAACGGAAATGGGGACGTGCCGATGGCGAACGGCAGAAGCAGGGGGAACTGCCCCAGACTACGGAGCTCAGGGAATTTTCGAGAAGATAAAATACCGCCCCCAGCTGGCCGGGTCACAAACGCTGCAGGGTGTGTGTGAGGGTGGCTGGACAGAGGCACAGAGGAAGGAGTCATCCCAGGAAACTGACCGTACAGCCTCAGGACACAGGGGGGACCCCAGGCGCTGGAGCCCCTGGCCTGGTGCGGGCCAGCAGTGGGCTCTTCCCTGGCTCTGAGAATAAGAGACCCCACCCCACAGGCATAAAAAGACACGTGGGGCCTAAAGGGGTGTCCAGGTTGGATATTCTCTCCCCTTTACCTTTTCTTCTGCTGTAACAGTGAAAAGCGCTCTCAGCTGCGTTCTGTTCTAGAAAAAAAAAAAAAAGATGTTTTGGTCAAACGGGCCTGGAATCTGACATGGGTGTAACATTTGCTGTATTTCGTGCCCACTGTGCCTGGAGCCTCCTCCCGTGTCCCCAGCGCAGACACAGATCCTGGCACCCGCCACCCAGCCACCGCCCTCACTGCTACAGCGGCAAATGAAAAACGAAGACACCGACCTCCATGGCACTATGGCCTGAGCTGCGTCCCCTCAAAGCCACACATTGAAGCCCTGCCCCCAGAATGACACAATGTGGCCATGTTCAGAGATGGGGTCTCCACAGAGGTCGTGAAGGGGGAGTGAGGCCACGGGGTGGGCTCTCATCTGGTGTGACCGGTGTCCTTACAAGAATAGGAGGTTAGGATACAGAGGGACGACCGTGTGAAGATGCAGGAAACAGATGGTCCCCTAGCACCCAGGAGAGAAGCTCAGCGGGGAGCCACCCTGTGGACACCTTGACCTTGGACTTCCAGCCTCCAGATTGCGAGGGATGAAGTCTCTGCTGTTGTCCAGCCATGGAATCCATGGAGCTCTCTCACGGCAGCTCCAGCGAGCCATCCAGCGTGAATGCCGCTGGTTGAAGGCTCACTCTGGGCAAGGCGCAGCACGAGACTTCGGCATCTGGTGCTAGTTATCTTTATACGAACCTTGTGCTGGGTCCACGGAGGTTAAGGAATTACTCAAGGTCACAATGAGCCACCAAGAGACCCAGGTTCATGGTAAAGGATGTGAGATGCCAATGCCCGTGCACTCATCCAGAATTTGACGTCAGTGAAGGAGGAAGGGAGGGAGAGAGGGAGAGAGGGACAGATCCCGGGCCCTCAGTGTCGACGTTTCCACAACAACCCCACTGGGCAGCGACAGGACAGAAACCAGAGTGACGAGGCTGTACACACCGGTGACGAACTCTGGAAGGTGAGCTGGGCCGGCAGCACCAGGGTCTCCCCATGCCCGACATCTCCGGCCTCGAGCGAGGCGCTGTAGCTGATGGAGAAGGAGGCTCCAACTGCTCAGAGACAAGACACAGGGGGGTCACAATGGGGCCCCTGCCACGCAGCCACAGCTGGTGACAGGTGATACTAACTGCCGCTTAGACACCTCCAGGCAGCGGGGTCTGTGTGCCCAGCCAGTGGCACCAGGCAGGGACCTGGAGGGGCAGTGAAGGTCCCCTGGGGCTCAGAGAGGGTCCCCAACCTCATGGTCTCTAGTTGGCCCTCAGCTGCTGAATTACAAAACTGTTCCCTTTGAAGGAAACAGAGCTCCCCTGGGAGACGGGTCCCGGCCCAGAGCTCTGCTTGGGAAGAAGCTGTACAGAAAACACAGGCTCTTGGGAGAAAGCGGCTCTGCTGCTGGAGGAGCCACCCGGGGGTGCACAATCAGGTCCTGGAGGCCTGGTGGGAAGAGAGGAGCCCCGAGTGCGATCGGGGTGGGTAGTTTTTGCAGGACGGGCAACATCGCAGCACCGCTTCGGGAGGGGAGACAGCGGGGACGGGCAGGCAGCGGGGATGGGGCGGGGGTGCGGGGGGCACTGCCACCAGATGCGGGCCATGGGTTGAGTCCACTGTAACCACTGACAGACTCATCCCACTGACTGGCTTCTCGGGTGGGCTCCGGGCACCTCGCGGGGACTGAAGGCACTTTGTAAACTAAAGCCACTCTTTGTGGCAGCGGCCTCGGAGCCTCAGCCACAGCCTGGGGACGGGGACAAGGCCAGCCAAGCCTGTCCAGGGACTAAGACCAGCTTCTGTCTGAGCCGGGTGATCGTGGGGCTCAGCTTGTGAGGGTCTTTTTTTAAAAAAACAGCTTTGAGATAAAATTTGCATAGCACTCAATTCACCTGTTTTAGTACATTTCCGGCTGTGTGACCATCACCACGGTCTAATTTCAGGACATCCCCTCACCCTGAAAAAAGCCTGGTGCCCAAAGACGGCCACTCCCATCGCCTCCCCTGCTCTCATTGCCAGTCTGCTCTCTCTGGGACACATCTGCCATTTTTGGTCAGCTCACGGGAGTGGGAGTCTAAACATGGGTTCCCGGGGCACGTTTTGGGGGGCATATCTACAGAGCACGGACCAGCACTTTGCCCCTGTTCAGTGCCGAGTAATATTCCACTGTGTGGCCACTCCACACTCTCTTTGTGCCTGAGCTCTGTGGACTTTGTCAAAAGGGAGGCATGTGAAAACCTGACGTTCAACTAACTCAGCGTCTGAGACAAGGCACCGCACCCCCTGCAGTGGAAGGAAGCCCACCCTTCCAGGCCCCAGCAGCGTCTGGGGGGCCTGGACAGAACAGCATGTTGGGAAGCTGGTTTAAGGAATTCTAATTTGATTTAAGACTTCTGGACTTCAGACTTTTAAAAACTTACAAGGGCTAATATCTTGGTCTCAGATTTTGACTTCTTTGGGACTTGAATCTATTTGAATTTCAATTTGTAGGAGGTTCACTCCTGAGATTTTCATTTCTCCCTGAGAATGTGCCAAAGGGACGTGCTGGCAGGTCCCTGTTGGAGGATTTTATGCAAAATAAACTCCAGGTTACCCTTTAATCGTATTGCAAACCCATGATTTCTAACACCTTGTTGAATAGCACGGCTGGGCACGGTTTGAGTGGGTAGTAGAATCAGGAAGAATTTCCAGCCTTGGGGAGGGTTTATTTCCATAACGGGGCAGGAAACGAGGTCTCTTGTGTTCACTGGCATTCCCAGAAGGGCACACAGGGGCGTGGGCAGGTAGTTAGGGGAGTGGGGTCATCCGGAGTCCGGACCGGCAGAGGATTCCCTTCCCCAGAGGACCAGCCACCAACCGCCCTGCAGACCAATGAGAAGCCCAGGGGACTGGAACAACAAGCCGACAGAGCCCATCAGGGGAAACACACAGCCACACCCGTCATCTCTGTCCACAGGCGCGGGCACCTGACCAAATCCGGGGTGGCCCTTCCCTGCCCTCTCTCCCTGGGCAGGGCACCTCCTCTGACTGGTAAGTTTGGGGTGCATCGCCAGGGAGCCCCTCTTACTTGGGGAGAGTGGGTTCCAGTAGGAAGCAAGACGGCTCGGCTCCTGCCAGACTGGCAGCGCCAGCTCCCTCGCCAGTGGGTGACAGAGCCCAACCAGCTCTGCGGGCAGGGCAGCAAGCCATCGGGTCTGACCGATGCCTGTCTTCCCACTTGGCCCTCACCCTAGCATGCTCTGCTGCGCCCCATCTCTCCATGTGTTCGGACCGCTCTCCAGCACAGCCCGGGACGAGCTCTGCATTTTCCTGAGAAACGGCAACTCTGGCACGTGGGTGACGGCCATCCTGGGGTTCGCTACAAACTATCTTTGTTTACATTTGAAATGTTTCACAACAAAAATCGAGTGTCTATAATCTGTTAAAATTCTTTCCCCAAATCCCACCCTTCTGATCCAACTTGTCGGGTGCAGCTCTAGGGAGGTGGTCCCCTCCTCGGACGCCCCCTGGGAATTCCTGGGAGCACCGGCTGAGTGAACACGTGGAACGAGGCACGTGCTGTGGGACTGCGCGTGTCCCTGACTCGGGGCACCGGGCCATCACCTGCCAGGAACTTCCTCCTGAAGGCCTGCAAGCCTGCCGAGGTCCTGTTTCCAGGCGACTCCCTGATGGTGAGGCCGGTGATGTTGTCGAGCAGAAGCAGGTCTGAGAGGTTGGCTGCCGCCGGCGTCGGGGTGTTGTTCACCAGCAGACGCACCTGAGCCGTCTGCGCCGCGCTCGGCCCCGACACCTGGGACAGAGGTGAAATAGGGCAGAGTCAATGACCAGTCCAGTTCCCTGAAAGGACGCTGCGGCTCAACCTGTGCGCGGTACGTCTCTAGGCAGAGAAGGTCTGTGTCCATGTGCATGTGTGTACACAGATGTGTGGGGAGGGTACACACATGTGCACGCACACTCATCCTTGCACACGCATGGTGGAAAATGTCTCCAGGAGGACAAAGGAGGGCATTATGGTCTCGCAAAGGTTCTGAGAATTCATCAGGTCTGACTTCCAAGGCCCCAGGAGAGTTTGACGCCAGCCAAGCCACTGCCTGGTGACAGTTTCAAAGTCGCTGGGGCCCCGAGATGCAGGGAACTTGTTCCTGCAGAGAAACTCGGGAGAAAAGACATCCGAGCACAAAACCAGCATCAGGCTGGGGAGACCGTGACAAGTGGCGTCACCGAGAAAAGCAAATGGAGGTTCTCTCTCGGTCCCTTGTTTTAAAGATTTGGCCCCAGAGCCCTGCCCAGCTTCAGACTGCCATCTGGTCTCCAGGCTCGCCTGCAGGCCTGTCCTCCCTCCGGCCTGGCCATGTCTGGCCAGTGCAGCTGTTGGAAGGCGCCTGGTGGCCCAACAGCTTGTCCCCACCTGGCCTCTGCAACTCTGCCCCCCTCCCCTCTGTAACTCGGCTGCCACCAGCCCGACCCCTCCATCACCCAGCTCTGCTGAATGAGATGCCGGAGCTGGAGGGAGGAGGGGTGCCATGCATGTCCCAGGAGAAGTGACTCTGGGACCCAAATGTGAATAGCAGGTTGCAGAACTCTGGGTCCAGGGCCCCGTCACGGACGTAAAGGCGCAGAGGAAGGCATGTGCATGGACACATGTAGGTACCCGCGAGTGCGTGCATACACACACACACCCATGACTGCAGGCACGTGCCAGGACACGCCTCCAGGAGGACACAGGAGAAGCTGGAACACTCAGTGTGCCCAAGAAGGGGAGAAAGACCCCCTGAGGGCCTGGGAGAAGATGAGGGCCAGGCACTAAAGGGGTCACTTGGCACGTTGGGGCCGCCCATGCCCTGCACACTCCACAGAAAGGACTGGCCCTGGACCAGCTCCTGGGAGCCTGACCCCTAAAGCCCCAGAACACCCTGCCTGGTAAGAGCGTCTTCGTACACCAGGGGCCTTGGGCTGAGCCAGGTCAGGGTGACCTCTGCAGGGGCTGGAGACTGAGGGTGGTAACACGGGGTCTCCGTGCCTAACCCACCTGTGATGGAAACCCTGGACCCCAAGGCTGAGTCAGCGGCCCTGGTTGATGTCACACATCACAGATGGGAAAGTTAAATGCCATCCACACAACTGCACCAGGAGAGAACAGCAGGTGACGGCCCCTCTGGAACTCTGCTTTCCTCTGCTGGCTTTAACCTGCACGCTTTTACTGTGATAAACGGCACTTGGAGACCAACAGCTTGGCTCAGTCCTGTGAGTCCTTCTATTGAGTCACGGGCCCTGAGGGTGGTCTCGGGGACCCACCACACGGACAATGTGGCAAGCCATCTCATGGGATTGAAGATCTAAAGGACATCAAATAACTTTTTAAGTGGTCAAGCACCATTTCAATGTTAAAGCCTATTCTAAGTGAGCACAGTGGGTTTTCACTAACGACACTCTATTTGTCACCAACAATCTGAGCCCTGCTAAATAGGGCTCAGATAATAAAATAACGATAAACCCCTTGTCAGTCACCTCATCACTCTGGTGTCCAGACGTGAGTAGATGACCCGTGCTCTGCCAGCTCTTACACACAAAATCTCCCCAATAAAGGATTTGGGCGAAATCCAATTACCTTCCCCTGGAGCATGAGCCGCCCGTGAACACTCACCACGGCACATTTCTGAAAAATTACTCCGTTCCCGGGAGTTCCTTGAATGTCTCCTGAAATGTCTCCATGCTACAATAAAATATAGAAATTATTAGAAAACAAAAAAATTTCATGCTACACATATTTCATAAAAGTACAAGAAGGACTTTTAAGGGGGGTAAAGAAACTCCTTTGGCTAGTCTAGAAGTGCCGCAAGTAATCTCGAAGATCTTTTTTAAGAGGATTAAAGGGTTGGCACTTAAAACCTATAGGACAGAAGGAGGTGGCTGTGGACAATGGGGCCTTTTCCGGGTCTGGGGCGCACACACAGCACCCATTGTCATAGGGGTGCACCTAACCAGACCTGACACTTCGGCAAGAGCCCGTGAGCAGAGGAGAGGACAAATTCCTTAATGATAGCGTCCAAGGAGGGGGCACACTAGCCAGACAGCAGCAGGTGGCGTGAACCCCAGTGTTCTGAGGTGGCTTCCCGGGAGCTGGATCCAACACCCAGGTGAGAAGCCGCCCCCGTTGGCCTGCTCCAGCCTCCAGTGGCTCCGCTGGAAAAATCCCAGTGGAGCCAGGACTCAAAGTAGGCAGCTGAGGGAGACCCAGAAGGAATGGTCACCAAAGGCCAGAGGGAAAGCGGTGGTGGCACTGAACCCAGGAACTGGTGGGGGCGGCGAGGGGCAGACATCGGAGCTGATCCGGAGCAAAGGGCAGCGGCCTGGTGACCAGTTGGGGAGAAGGAGGTGCTGAAATCTAGGGTGACGGCCAGGGCTCTGAGCCTTCCCCAGAATGGGACGGCAGAGGGAGGGGCAGGGTGAAGAGGGAGTGGCTAAACTCCACAGCTCGGAGGGTGCGGTCAAGTACAGCTCCAGCCAGCAATCCTACACCGTTACTCTCTCCTGGGGCGCTCCCCTCTGCAACGGGCTCTGCAACCGCGAACTCACCAAACCCCGACATCGACCCTTCGGGGTAGATGCTGCCGCGCTTACAGAGCAGGAAACGCGGGCACAAGAAGTGCAGCGACTGGTCCTCGGCCGCAGAGCTCTCAGGTTGCAGAATGGGGTCCCCCTGGCCCCCCACCTCCCGCCGCGGGCTTTCCGCAGCCATCTCGCGGCTGTCCCCACTTTTCCGGGGAGTTCTCGGCCGTAAGCAGGATGCACTAAGAGACACCGCGCTGCGCCCGCCCTTTCTGATAAGTTCCCCAACTCCACGGAGCCCCCGCCTCCAGTGGAGACGGAGCCGAGCCGCCCGAGTCAGAGCGGACACTGGGAGCCCGACCTCCTTACCTGCGCGGTGCGCTCGGGCCCCGCCCCGGGGGCTGGGGGGCGATCCTGGGGCGCCTGCGCGCCCAGGGGGCGCTGGAGGGCACTTGGGCCCGCGGGGAGCCAGTCTCGGGCCCCGGACACCGCGGGCAGCGCCAGGGCAGCGGCCAGGAGGCCCCCAGCCAGCACCCAAGCGGCGCTCCCCGGGGCGGCCGCCGCGCCCATCGCCTGCCCCAGGCTAGCGTCTCCACACTTGCGGGCGCCGCGGAGTTGCGGCGGCTTCCGGGCCGCAGACCCGCCCCGCCGCCGAGCATGCCCAGTGCGAGCCGCCGCGGAAAGTTTTGTGGAAGACCGCGGCAGCTGGTGCTCGGCGGCCACACTTGGGTTAGCTCGCGCCCCACCCGGGGGCTCGGCTGTACGCACGACAGATCCGGCGGCTCCCCTGCCTCCAAAGATCCCAGGGGCTCCAAGCGCCCCTCCACTAACGCCTACGTTCTCTAACTCTCAGCGGAGACCCCCTTCTCCAAAAAACCTTCCCTGACACATACCGGGCTGAAACCCGAGTCTGCCCCGGCCCACGAGCTCCCAAACAGAGAAGCACTCAGAGAGGCAAGGCCGTGTGTCCCGGAGGGCCCAGAGAGGGCAGGACCACACAGGCAGGGGTTGGGAGGGAGACTGGCAGCTCAGGGGCAGAGAGAGGAAAAGGTGACTCTCCTTTCCCGATGGGTTCAGTTCAGCCCAGTTGGGCACCCCTGCCTGAGGCCTTCGCTCCCAGTGGGGCACCGGTGGGGCAGGTAGTCCGGCCAGCCTGTGGGGCGTCTCTGGTGAGCCAGGGAGCAGGGAGTTAGTGTCTGGAGCCAGGAGGCAGCGCCTGAGCAGCCTCCCTGAACACTCTGCATCGGGCTGTGCGTTGCCATACAGGGAGGCGGAGTGGGAAAGGGAGGCCAGAAGGCCTGTAGATTGCTTTCTCTGCTTCCTCCTGCTCCACTGGGCCCTCTGAACGTTTCCACGTGTTCAGGGGGAGGGGCTCCCCTGCTGCGGCCCTCTTGCAGGGCAGCTGGCCGGGTCTGCAGCCTGGGGCCAGGAAGCCAGGCAACTGCCAGACCCTCCTTCAGCCCCCAAGGACAGGCCTTCCTGGCCTTGACCTGGACAAGGTGATGGGGTTTGGGAGTCTAAGGGTTTACTAGCTAAGCTTCCTGTGGAGGGTACCTGGCAAGGATGGGCAAGACAGGCCAAGGCTCAATGCTAGCATACTGCTGGACCACCTACTCTATAGTACTAGACAACAAGTAAGTTAAAAGGTGATTTTAATATTCAAACAACTTTATAATAAAGTAAAATGCAAAGAGCACTACATTGTCAAAACTGAAGCCTGAGTCCCCAGCATAAAGCCAGGAGGCCAGGCTATCGCCCCCACACACATTCCCAGAGCCTGGGCGGCGCTTCCAAGGAAACGTTGAGGAGGCACCGCAGAAGGTGGTGTGAGCCCTGAAGCCAGACCCACACAGGCGCTCACCCATCTGTCCCATTTCCTCGCGGCAACACCTTGGGCGAGCCCCTTTTCCTCTCCAGCTGTCAGTTTCTTCATCCATAAAAACGAAATCTGGGTGGGAGTTCCCATCTGGCCCACCCGTAAGGGTTGATGGGGAAACAATGAAAAAAAAATAGAAACTTGAGCTGCGTGTCCAGGTTAAGAACACAAGAGCCCCTCATTCTCTGTTGAAGCCAATCCCTGAGGTCCCCCTGCCCCTGCCCACACAGGGAGTAGAGCTCCAAACTCTAAGAGAGTGTGTGTGTACATGTGCGTACGCATGGGTGTTCACCTCTGTGCCCCCAGCACCCAGGACAAGAGCTGGCATCTAGTAGCTGCTCAGTGAATGTTTGCTTAAAGAAGGGATGCTGACCTCACCTGGCCCTGAAACCCTCCCAGCCTGGGCCCTGTCCGGTTCCCGGCTGGCCAGGCGCTGGTTGCATCCCAGTGGTTTCTGTAATCGCCGAGGGAATGAAATGACTCCACAGCATCGTGTTTCTGCTGGGTGCTGGTGCAACAATCTTTCTACACACTGTCTGGGAGGAAAGTGTTGACTATGGTGAAGAAAAGGCATAAGACAGATTCTTAAGAAAAGTTCAGAGGCGCAATGGGTAGAAGCTGGCCGCGAGCCGGAGTGGGACCTGCGCTGAGTCCCTTGGATCTGAGCTTCGTCACCGCGAGGATGCCCCCGTAACTATCTCAGGCTGTTGAGAAAGTTGCTGAGATCGTGAGGCTAAATGTCTGGCACATGGTAAGCGCTCAGTAAACTTATCCGAGCAACATCCTCCTTGGTTGCTGGGAACCCCTTCTCTGCTGAAGCTCCAGAGGCCCAGGGAAAACCAAGAATCCTCCGAAAAGTTCTCCTCGCTGAAAAACGCGCCTTCCGCTGGGCATGCTCAGTGCAAAGGCCAGGGTGGGGCGGGGGTGGCTCGAAGTTTTTGGCGGAAGATCCAGGCTCCTCCCTCTGGCTCCGGCTGCCCGGGGATCCGGGAGAGGCTACAAAGGAAGGCAACCGCACAGGCCAGAAAGTCTGCGGAGCACACTGCGCCCCTGGCCCGCCCGGGCTCCCAGTTCTGCGTCGCAGACCTGGCGGGGACAGTGCTCCGGGCGACTGGCCGGGGTGGTGGGAGGCGGCAGACGGGATGCGGCCGGGCTGCGGCCTGAGTGCCCCCGATGGCCCGCGGAGAGGCCTGCCGGAGCAACGCGCGGCTGCTGCTGGGCCGGGACACAGTGCGACCGGCTCCCGAGCTGCTGGTCCCCGCGGTGCTGCTGGGCGCCGCGCTCGGCCTCGGCCTCGGCCTCTGGCTCGGCTGCCGCACCATCCGCCGGTGGCCACGACAACAGGTGGGTCCGCTGAGCAGGCAGCCCGGGTGTGGGGCGCACGGGGCGCGGTCCTCCTCGGCCCGAGTCGGACTTCGGGCCCGGGCTCTACTTCCACTGGAGCTTGATCGCGGGCTTTGCGCGCAACTGGTGCTGCCCCGAGCTCCCCTTCTGCTCCGGGAGGAGGCTGGACACAGTGACTCCAGAGGGGAGCGGCGTAGGGACAGAAGGGCGCTGTCCCCAGAGATGCCTGCATCCGACGCCGCTGTGTGATGTAGAGGACCGCCAAAACCCTCCCAGCCTCAGTCTCCCCATCGGTTGCACTGGGGGTCTGGACTGGAAGCTGGCGGGGGACACCCAGGTCAGCCTCATGGCCGGAAGGCTGGGGATCCCCACCCCTGGGTGCCCATTCTGCTTCCTAGCTCCGTGCTTTACCTTGTTAGCCTCTCCTGAGTCCCAGCTGCTTGCTAGGATGCATTCACGGCCTCCCTTCATTCATTTATCCTCCCTTCATTCATTCATTCATCCCTACCGTGAAATTTGCTGAGCACCTTTCTGCTGCCAGCTCCACCATCCAGGGATCTTAGAGGCCACCTCAATGAGCTGAATCGACCCTGCCCTGACTGCTGGAGGCAGGGAGCCTCTGGGAGACAGGTTACAAGTCAACATGTGATTGTAACACAGCCACAGGAGTCTTGCGTTGGGGAAATGGTACCAGCACTACTGAGCGCTGGCTGTGTCCTTCCTGTCCTCAGAAGGTTCTCTCTTTATGCTTGGGAAATGTCATGTGGGGCTGGCCAATAAGTTCGTTTGGGGTTTTCCCCACAATGGCTCTAGTAGCTCTTAGTTAGTTGTCTTTAACTTCATTTGAAACAATTTTGTTAGATTGTATTGTGACAGCTGTCCTATCAGCACGCATTAAAAAAAAAACTTATCAAAATTAGTGAGTTTTGTGTAGCCATTTTAATATCGAAGATGGAAGAAAATATGCCACATTTTTGGCTTATTGTGCTTTATTATTTCGAGAAAGGTAAAAACTCAACTGGAATGAAAAAAAAATTGTGCCGTGTATGGAGAAGGTGCTGTGACTGATCGAACGTGTCAAAAGTGGTTTGCGAAGTTTCGTGCTTGGAGATTTATTTCTCTCTGGACGATGCTCCGTGGTCGGGTAGCCCAGTTGAAGTTGATGGCGATCAAATCAAGACATTGAGAACAATCAACATTATACCACACGGCAGAGAGCTGACGTACTCAAAATATCCAAATCGATAAAGTTATTGGTGAAAATGAAAAATGTATCTTTTATTTTATGGGATAAACCATACAAACTTTTTGGCCAACCCAGTATTTTATCTCTCCGAGGGTTTTACAATTCGTCAAGTTTCCCGCCCCCGTCCCCTCCCCGATTGCCTTTTCCTCTTCTTTACTTTGTGTCTGTCTTCTGTGTTAGTCTGTAATCAAGTGGCTGGTGACTCTTGGCCTCCCAATCATTTTTAACTGGGGAGCAAAAAAAAAAACCAGATGACATTTTTCTCCTGGAGCCTTCACTCTAGGATGACCCGACCCGGGCCTTCCCTGCAGAACCTGGTGCTGGGCAGCTGTGAGTGCAGAACAAACAGCCCCTAAAGCTCCCGCCACCAGAGTGCCCCAGCCACGGGCTTCCCTGGCCAGGCTGAGCGTGCTTCTGCCCTGGGGCCTTTGCATGGGCTCTGCCCCCTCTCTGCAAAGCTTGTCCCCGAGATAGCTGACTGGCCTGCTCCCTCTCACTTCCTTCGAGCTTCTTCTCAAATGCCGTCTTGTCCGAGAAGAGTCTTGTTCCCTCCCGTTACTCTGCATCCCCCCACCCGCTGTTTCTCCATAGCATTGGTCACCTCTGACAGACTACCTGTTTATTGCTTTGTCTACATCTCTCTCCTGTCGCTAGAATGTAAGGCCCACGACGGCAGGGGCTCGGTGTATTTTGTCCAGTACTCCGTTCCGGGGGACTAGGGTAAGGCTCACGCTTCACGGATGCTCCGTGACTAACTCCTGGACGAACATTTCTTCAGTTCGAAGGTCATACCCACGAGCAGCCGGTTTGTCAAGAGGGGCTTGAGAAGTGTCGCTGGCACAGCACGGTTTCAAATACAGTCGATAATTACGCTCACTGCAAACACAGAATTAGCAAACACTGCATCGTGGCCCCTGGGGAAACACAGGGCTAGGTTTCTGCAACGTTTCATTAAGCCTTGTCGTATGTGTGTTTCCGTTTAAAGACACATTACTTAATATGTAGTGTTGATCGGCTAACACTGAGCTCACAGCCAACAGTGCTGTAACTCGTGCCGGAACGAAGCTTACCTGGCACCTGCGTTTTCTCTGTGAAGCACGTCACAGCCTTCCTGTGCTTAGGACGCTAGACCACAGGCAGTACTGCACTTAGAGGTCACTTTCAACAACAAAATCACCTACAAAGAGTGCAAAAGTGTGAAAAAAAGCCTGGCACTAAATAGAACACAGACAGGACGCTCGTTTGCGGTCTGAGCTGAACAAGAGGCAGCTCACTCTCCGCTGGACGTTGCCCAGTAGCCCCTCAGACTACCTCCCCCAATTCTGCACACGCCCAGGAGTGAGCACAACAGCGCCCCAGGCGTTGCTTTTTGGGGTTACGAATAATGTTCAGCCAGTAGGCAAATTTGCAAGTGCCATTCTGTACTTTAAGGTAATCTGACATATTTTCTAAAAAATCACCCAGTGATGTTATCGGCAATAACAGGAGAACTAATATTTATGTGCCATGTCCCGAGTTAAGCTGTCACCCCCAAGGGGCTCCCAGGCTACCGGGACCACTGACGGACGAACATTGGGACAAACTTTGACCCAAGTTCGGCCCCCAGGTCCTGACGACGCACTGAGAAGGGGCTGCAGGGGCTTCTCGGGGGGCGCACCTGGACAGTCTGAGGTGCGGGTCTGTCCCCAGGTGGGAGTGAGAGGCGGGGCAGCACACACAGGGCCCAGTGGCAGAAGCCCTGGAGGAGCACACCTGGCTGCGGGGGGGTGGGGCCTATGGCTCCAGTCCCAGGGGCGCCGGGCCGTCTGACATCAGTGTGTCCCCCACCTTTTGCATTTCAGGTGGACGACACTCGAAGTCTGCTCAAGAACCTGGAGTCTAATGCACAGGCTTCCTCGGAAACCGGCTCCCCGTCCAGGAGGAGGAAGAGAGGAGCACGGACTTCGAAGGAGGCGGAGGCTCTGGACGTAAGTAGGGTGTCCTCTGTCCCACCTGGCAGCCAGATGTCACCCAGATGAGCCTGCGACAGAGCTTAGGTCCCAAGCGGCTTCTTTTTCAAGGCACACTTTACCTTCGATGAAATGCCCAGGTTTTACGTGCACGGTTTGATGACTGACAAGCGTACACCCCCTCAAACCCGATACCTCAGTCAGGAGCGATCCGTCACCCTGGAAAGTCCTCCAGGGCCCCTGTGTCCCTTTCTGGCTTACCCCCCACCCCAAGCCCCTTCCTGAGGCAGTCACTGACCTCCCGCACTGGGGCCGGTTTGCGGGTTCTCGACTTCTGCACCAGCTTTCTGGTGCCTGCGCCCCCTCAGTGGCTTGCTTTTGCTGTTCGCAGCACGGCATGCGTCAGTAATCCGACCCTTAGTCACTTGGTGCCGCAGCGCAGTGGTTGCAGAGTTCGGCTGCTCTGAGTAAGGCTTTGGTGAACGTTTGCATGTAAGTTTGTTGGTTTATTTGTTTTCATTGTGTTTTATTTCTTTTAAGTAAATATCTAGGAGTAGGAGTCCTGGGCCTCCGACACGAATGTTAAAAGATGGATTCTCGCCCTGGCCCGTGGCTCAGGTGGTTGTGGCGTTGTCCTGTACGGCAGAGGGTGTCCGGGTTGATTCCTGGTCCCGGCACACACCTAGCTGTCGGGTTCAACCCCTATGGGGGCATATGGGAGACAATCAGTCAGCGTTTCCCTCCCTCTCTCTCTCCCCACCTCTCTCCCTCTCCCCTCTCTCTCTCTCTCTTTCCCTTCCTCTGTCTCTGAAATCAATAAAACATATCCTCGGGTAAGGATAAAAAAAAGATGGAGTCTCCCTGTCCCTCCTTCCCGGCCCCAGCACAGTCCAGCCCAAGCCTGCCCACGGGGCATCGCTTTCTGCTTTGGGATCCAGGACCCTGGAACCCAGTCCCAGCTCTGCCACCTGTTTGCTGTGTGATGTTGGGCCAGAGACATACCCTCTCTGGGCCTCCGGTTTCTCAGCTTTATGATGACAGTAGTGAGCCAACTTCTCGGGGCCACCACCAGGGAGCTCTGTGATCATTCCTGCCACAGAGTAAGCGCTCAGTCCCCATTTGCAGGGATCCCAGTCTTTCCACCTTCCCAGGAGGCTAACTTATTTTTCCTGTGTAGTGATGTTTTCCCTGTTCATGACTTAGCCACGCCCAGCTATGTCCATTACCAGGCTAATGATTGCCAAGGGTTCAGTTAAAGATCTGCCCGTTCCAGTGACCGGCTTGCCCCAATGCCCTGCCTTCTGCAGACTGAGCTCGTCAAAGAACGTGCCCAGGGCTGATTTTGAGGGGGTGTTGGGCTGCGACCCCTGTGTCCTCTGACCCACAGAAAACTAAGGTATGTGTGCTTCCTGCCACTCTTCACATGAGCTCTGTTTTCATAAATAGCTCACATCAGCCAAAAAGAAACAGAACATTCCAGAAGGCTCTGGAGCCTGCGACTGTGCAGCCTCGGCCTTGTCCTCTCTGTGGCAGCCCTGTGTGTTGGCAGACGGAGAGGATGCTTCATGCTTTATGGACACAGGTGTGCGTTTGCTGAAAAGAACACCGCTACGTGGGTGCGGGGAATGGCTCCTCTCCTCCCGCAATTGCGGTTTTCTGAATAATTGCGCCGGTTCAGCTGAAGAAGTAGCACGCTGAAGTTCCCGCTGCATCCAGCGTCCTCAGCGCTGTATGGCTGCGACTGGGGTGACGGTGGGGACCGGGAGGAGCCCTGGAAGGACAGCTGTGAAAACCACCCACCTCGGGGGTTCCGGCGATGGAGCCGAGTGCGTGTGCTGGGTTCTTCTGGGTCAGCATCTGCCCATGAGTGCTGTGATGGTCACCGGGGCTGCTCCGGGGTGGGGGTGGGGGTGGGGGTGGCACGTTTCAGGCGGGCAGCTGGAAAGGCCCTAGCAGCCCAAGGTTTCCCAGCTGGCTGGGGCAGGTGCCTTGGGCGTGGCGGGGGCGTGGCCACAGCTCGGACCTAGCTGCCGTGCACAGGCCCTGGCCTCTACACCCTGCCCTTCTCAGTCACGGTTCTCACGGGAAGCACACTTTCTGTTCTGTCTCCCCTGTTGAAGGTGAGCCTCAGGCTGCGGGCTCATGCCCTTGTCTTGTTTGCGGCCTTCCACTCCGCCCTTTCTTTTCCTCTTTGGGTGAGGAGTCTACAACAGCGCCACACCCTTCTGCCTCCGTGCCCTTTCCTGGGGTCGGTGTGTCTCTGCTTGGACGTCAGCCAGGGCCGGGGCTGTGGGCATGCCACCCATGAAGTCACACAGGCCGAGTCCTGCCTCCCCAGACTCTGCCGTCTTGAAATTCTTAATCATGTTTGGACAGGACCCCACATTCACTTTGTGCTGGGCCCCACAAACTGTGTTACCAGGTCCGACAAAAGCCTTCTCACCTCTGCCACCCTTTGCTTTTGTACAGAGTGAGTGAGGCCTGGGGCAGGGGCCGGGGGCTGGGGGGGCCTCCCCCTGGGGTCAGAGGGGAGCCAGGAAGGCTGTGAGCTGGACAGCGAAGGGAACTGCATGTTTAAAAGGTCATTCGATTGCCATGTGGAGGATGAAATGGAAGCTGTCAACCCCTAAGCCTTGGTGGACCCCTGTGGAGCCAGAGAACCTGAGTTCGAATCCCAGTTCTGGCATTTGTTAGCTGTGTGACCTTGGGCACATAGCCTAACCTCTCTGTGTCTCACCTGCACTATGTGAGAAACGGAAGCTTAAGGAGATGGCACATGTTGGTGGTCTTTCCCCTTCTTGTCACCTAAGTCTGTTTTTATGAGTCCTAAGGGACAGGCAGAAATGACAAGAACCGGGGCCTTGCCCCTCCCTGCCCTGCTTCGTAGGGCACCATGGGAAACCCTCACTGGAGAATCACAGGGGCCTGTTTGCTGGCTGGGTCAGGTGCTGGTTTGACCCTTCACATTATGAGGAAGCAAAACATCTTCTATACCTTTTGCTCGTTGTCATGGAGCTCTTTCTTCAAGGTCTAGCTGAAAAGCATGGACGTAGAAGTGGAGGCTGTTGGGTAGAGATGCTCGAGGTCTGGGCACTAGGCTGCGGGCTTACCTGCCCGCTCACCTTTGTGCACTTGCTGTTTGTTTCCTGAGCCTTCATTCAGCACCGACCTTGCTGGGTGCAGGGGGTGCCCCCTGCAGGGCAGAGATGCAGAGGGGCGTGGGGAAGGAGAGTGGGCTGTGGATGAGTGCGTGCAGCCACGGTCAGGGTGGCTTCCTGGGGAGGCAGCTGCTGAGCTGGGCCTCCTGGGCCCCTCACCTCTACTCACAGCTGCCACGGTTTCATTCCTGTCTGGTCCCCCCCATTTTACCTAGGCGGTTCTGGGGACAGAGCCTCTACCTGGTGCTGTCCGGGAAGGCCAGGGCTCAGAGAAGTGGAAAGGCTTGTCCAACCCCTGCTTTCTGTTGACGGGTCTAATCCAAAGTCTTGCGTGAACATCGCCACGTTTAAGTGTTTATACCACTTGGCAGTGTTAATGTGATTCTCTTTGACTTTTCCACTAAAATAGGTAGTTTTTAAGAATACTCCTGTTAATTGTTGTCATGTTATTTACATCCTGATTTCTTTCAAAGGTAAAGACTTGGAATTAAATGAATGTGTTATTTAATATCTGTCTGTCCATTCATCCACCTGTGGGTACATCCATTCCTCCCCCATCCATCCACCTGCCCTTCCGCCTATTCATATCCATGTGCCCATGCACCCATCCACCCATTTGTCCATCCATTATTCCATCCATCCATTCATCCATCCACCCGCCCGTCTGTCCATTCATTCATTCACCCCCCCATCTATCTTTCCAGCTGTCTGTACATTCCTCTATCTACCCATTTGTTCATTCATCCATCCATCCATCCATTCACCTGTCCATCCATTTATCCATCTATCTGTGTGTTCATCTGCCCATCCATCCATCCACCTATTCATCCATCCATCACCCACCCTTCTACCAAGTGAGCACGTTCCTAGATCTGTATGTGCCAGTTGTGGTCCCTTTCCCAGGCCACTCTTACAAATAGGGTGTGGTATTTGGGAGACCCTTGGTGGCTTATCCTTCATCCTGTGGAAAGCCCCCCATGCCATCTGTTCTGCTTCCTTCCCAGGAACACGACCTGTCTGTCAACAGCAATGTCACAGCGTTCGCCCTGAAGGCCAAAGTCGTCTATCCCATCAACCAGAAGTTCCGGGTAAAGGTCCCAAGCTCCTTCTTGGAAACACAATTATTCAGTAACGGACTAGAGACTGGGGCAGGAGCGGTGGGGTCAAACGTGCAGTTTCGGGATCTCATGGAGGGTTGAAGAGGGATGAGGTGAGGCTCTGTAACTGGGCAGCACATCAGGGCGGACCCCCCTACCCCCGACCCACCGCCAATGATAACGTCGTCAGGGTCAGCGCGCGCCCCTGGCATCTCGAGGCAAGGAGCTGCCATCGCCTGCTATGTCCTCAGGGACACAGGTGACGGCACGGTGGGGCGGCCCCACCCTGCCCATTTAACACTCATACAAACACTGGTTCGGACAGAGTCCCAGCATCCAGTCACCGTCCCTGAGCCCGACGCCAGCGGCTGACACACACTGAACACTTACTGCAGGGCCGGCAGAGGGCTGAGCATTCGTCCGTCAGGCATTTCAGCCTCGAACTACCTCTGTAAGATATAGATAATACTGTCACCTCCACTCTCTACACGAGGACGCCGGGCCCAGAGAGGCCCCTGGCCTGCCTGAGGTCACTCTGCAGGCAGTGGCAGGCCAGCAGCCACCTCTCCTCCCACCTGCCTGGCTGCAGGTCTTGTGCCTGGAGGCAGGAGCTCGTGCTGGCGGCCGGGAGTCTTGCTGAGAGCGGTGTACCCCAGGCTGCCCTGGGGAGCCCTCGAGGGGTGAGACACCTGTGAAATAAGAGTTTCCTGGTCAAGTCAGTTGGGGAAAATGCTGCCCGCTCTCCGGGCAGGAAAGAGAACCAGCTCTGGAGTCACGCTGAGGTCACGCAGACTCCGTTAGGTTTTCTGGGGGACCCTTACAGTGAGCAGAGGGCATGGTTCACAGAACTGGGCTCTGGAACACACACGGGGAACCACTTCGTTCCCTTAACTCTCAGGGGGGTGGATGGAGGGGCAGACTCCCAGGGCAGGAGCATTTCTCTACCCTCAGCACCCGCCGCAGGGCAGCCTCCGAAGGGGATGACCCAGGGTCAGGGGAGCATTGTCCTCACCCCGGAGGCTGTCCCAGGCTGGTTGGGGGACAGCATGTGGTGTCAGGCTAGACAGAAATGACCAGGGGCCTGTGGAACCTGGTTTGGGCTGTCGTCAGAGAAGGTAGGCTTGGGAGGGGCTGCTTCAGCCTGGGGGTCAGCCTGGGGCACAGACTCCTGCTCAGGCTGTGCCGAGCTGCAGCCTTTTGTGGTCACGGCAGGGACTGCGTTTGTGTGATGAGGAACTTTGAGCCAATCCGAGGGCAGTGGGGTGCCTGCTGCTTGGAAGGCCTGGGGGCAGGAGGTGCCACCCAGGTCAGTGTGGATGAAGAAGAGCTGGGTGGTCAGCAGGTTAGTGGACAGAGCAGGCCGGGGGATCTGAGACAGCAGCGAGAGAGGTGGGCCAGGTAGGCGGGCTGCATAGAGGGGTCTGGGAGGGGGCGTGGGCCAGTGCTGGGGCCACCAGGAACAGAGGCAGGCTCAGACCTAAAGGGTGGGGGCTTGGTGCAGAGCGTTGGCCTCTTGGGGATAAGGAAGCTGGAATTCGGGACACTCCCAGCCCTCCCCAGTGTGCCTGGGGCTGGCCCCCTGGGAGCGGCTGGCACATGCAGCGGGTGGAGTTACCCAGACTCCTCCTGGTGGTCACACACATGCACTAAGCCTTCATTTTCTCTTCTGCCGCCCCAGCCGCTGGCCGACGGTTCCTCCAACCCGTCTCTGCACGAAAATCTGAAGCAGGTGGTCCTGCCCAACCAGCTGGTGGAGGCGTCCCCGTCCAGCAGCCTGGGGAGCCTGAGCCAGGCCGAGAAGGACGACTGCAGCTCCTCGTCCAGCTTGCGCTCGGCCACCAGCGACGACCGGTTCCTCAGCCGCTCCTTCCTCCGGGTGGACAGCTTCCCTGAGCTGCTGGCCTGTGAGAGGTGATGAGGGGGCAGGCGGGTGGGCAGCAGACTCGGACTGGGGATCCTGTCCTTGTCGGGGGAGAACACAGAGGCCCAGAGAGGTTCAGCCATGCAGCCATGGACACATAGCCACCCAGCGTCTGGGTGGGACCCTGTGTCCCTGTCACTGGCCATGCTGCGTCACTGGCCTGAGGGCTGTGGAGTCAGGCTCCAGCCTTGGGGATAGGCATTGGGGGCTGGCTGGCACGGCAGCAGCCAGCCCTGGTTAAGCACCTTGCATGCACTGGGCTGGTGCTGGCACTGTGGGGGGACCATGTATTGTGGGGGCACAGGGGTTAGGCCTGCATCACCGCCCACCCTGTCAGCACACCTCGGACAGGGTCGGCGATGGGTGCCGTATCTGCCGTGTGTACTGCACGTTTTTGGCCCAAATTTTTGAGGGAAAAATAAGGATGTGACCTATACATGGGTAGTACTAATTCTGTATCTGTATAAATGTTTTTAATTCTTTTATTTATACTTTTATACTAACAGGGTACCTCTAGAAAGCAATAACGATAGCCGTATGCAAAATAATGCCCTGGAATACGATAATCAGTTTTGTTTCTAAATATAAGTAAATTGAATTAAAAAATTGAAACAAAAGATTTTATTCCCTGAAAGTTTGGGCCAAAAACACAGGTGTGCGTTATACATAGGAGCGCATTATGCACAGTGAAATACAGGGAACTACTAGTCAGTCAATGAATTAATGCCTCCTGGCAACCCTGTCGGGTAGGTGCTGTTTTGTCCCCATTTTATGAAGAATAAAGTGAGTCTCAGAGAGGCTGAGTGACTTGCCCAAGGTCATACAGCAGGTGGTGAAGGGGCCAGGGCTGACCCCACCACCTTATCTCCAAAGCCCACGCTCAGCGTCATCAAACCACCCAGCCCGAGCAGGGCCCCGTGTGTGGTGGGTTCGCAAGCACCTCAGCCTGGCAGGTGTGGGGATCGGTCCTCAGGCCCCTCTGCTCTGAATTCTGGTGAGGTCAAGGGCACTGCACACAGTCCAAGGCTGTGGAAGGAGTGGGCCCAGACCCTGAGTGTGGTGTGGACCCTGCAGGGGACCCTGGGCAGGAGGGACTCCGCTGAGCAGGAGCCTTGTTGGCTGGGCCCGGCACGCGGGGAGGGGCTGTTTCTGAGCATTTGGACCATCTGACAGTTTGGGTGGAGTGTAGTTACTTAGACGCATTTATTTACACACTGCCTCTTATCTGCCCCTGTGACCGTGTGACTAATACTTGATTTCTCTGAGCCTCGATGTCCTGAGTCAGTTTCCCCGTCTGTAAAACGGGCACAAGAATGGCTACATTTCAGCCCTCAGAAGGGTGACATGTGATACTCGATGTGCAAGTGACCAGGAGGAAGTGTTAGTCTCATTTTTCCCACCTTCTGGCTCTTCCTGTCTCGTCCCTGAGGTCCAGGCAGTGGTTTTCTTCCGGTCACCAGTGGGTGTCAGGCCGCTCCTGTGGTTCCCTCTTGTAAACCGCGGCTGGCTGTTCGGAACCCCCGCGTGCCGCCGAACTGCAAATCTGGAGCCAGGACGCACGCGGCTCGTACCGAAGTGTGGCCTCTCTCTGCACCTCAAACACACTAAAGGTCTTTTCCATCTCTCTCGTGACCTCGCAGCGCTGACCTTGACTTGTGCGTCTGTAACCTGCACTTAAAAGGTCTGCTAGAGCTGGACACGGCGCTGAGGCAGGACCAGCACTCGGTAGGTGGCATGGTGGGCTTGTCACCCTTTCGAGGCGCAGGACCGGGGCCACAGGCTCTCTGTGCCCTGAGTCCCCGAGACCCTGGGGGACAGGCGTGCTCAACAACGGAGCCAGCACAGCGGGAATGGAGAGCAACATTGGGCACGGACCCCGAAATGGCAAAGCAATTCCTGCCGCTGGGGGCATGGCTCCGCTTTACCCAGAGAGAGAGACAGGCGGACAGACAGACAGAGCGACAGAGAGAGAAGCAGGAGGAGGAGGAGAGGGAGGGAGACACCGTTGTTTAAACTTTTCCCTTTGTTTTATTTCCTTCTCTGGCCATAGATGTTTATTCAGATTTTTAAAATGTGTCTCCTTGACATTTTCCCAAAAAAGAAGTCTGATGATGAATTCTACCAGAAGATTCTTTCAAAACAAGAAAGTGTAAGTCTTCAGCCTATTGTGTCAAGGTAGCCGAAAAGCGGTTTGTTACGATACGTAAAACTTACGAAAGTGTTTCTGCTTTCATGGATGAAGCAGTCCGTTGCCATACACACTTTGAAACACCACATAGAGATATTGAAGTATGTGTACGGATATAAAAATAACAAAGTGTGTTTTTAAAGTGTGAGACAATATCGGAAGCAGAGAAAAGAGAAGGAGGTCGGTCATGTTCACTACTGGAGGGAATCACCACGGATGTTATTTTCTGCCCAAGCTTGGGGTATTTTTAAATATATAATTTTCCACGGCTTCGTAAGGATTGAAAGATCCTATTTCACTGCTTACTAAGTATGGTCTATTTTTCGTGGGCGATGAGGAATATAGAAGAAAATAATCCATTATGCTTGAGCTCTATATTTAATGAGAAAAAGAGATTTCTGTCACAAGCCTGAAATGGGACCACACCTGGAGCATTTAATTGCAGCTAAGAAATATGGCATGATGATGAGAAAAGCCAAAGCATTTCTTTTTCTAGAACTTAAGAAACATTCTATTTTTTTCCCCTTTGTTTCCTTTCCTTTGCTTTTCCAGGATTTACAGGAATTGGAAAAGGGGCTCCAGGTCAGACTGTCAAACACAGAGAAGCTGGGTGCTGGCGACTCTGAGTTCGTCACCTTGGCGGATGTAGAGAAGCAGGAACGTGAGCGCTCCGAGCAGCTGATAAACAACGTACGTGGTGGGCGTTCTTTCCGCAGGAAACCGGGGTTTCGTTTGCTGAGAGGGGAGCAGCAGTGCCCCGGGAGGGCGTCCAGTACTGGGATTCCCGGGTGGTTCTGCCCTGCAGCCAGGGATAAGCTTCTGAATGACGCCACAGGGGGGTCTGATGAAGGGCCAACACTTTCTTTTTTTTTTTAAACCGATCCCCCTTGTTTAGATCTTAGGTGGACCTTTTTATAATGTAAGCAAAGGTTGCTGTGATTTAAGTTCAGAGAGGATGGCTTCCCTCAGATATCTCCTTCTGGCTTTTGGGTTCCTTCCACGCCCACCCCCCCCTTCACATATTATATATTAAACAAACATTTCCTCGGCACCAGGCATTGTGCTGGCTACTGGGGATTCAACGTGAACTTGGACCTTGCCCTGCCCAAGAGATGCTCAGGCCAGCCTGGGGGCGGGGTGGGGGGTGTCGGGGACCAACAGGTGAGCAGATGCAGACTTATGAGCCACAAATGTGAGAGATGGAAACACACAGGAAGGCCGAGCACAGTGCAGGGAGGGCTTTTGGAAGAAGTGTGGGCGCTCGCCAGTGGGCGGATAGAGAGGGTGGCCAGGAGGGCCCGGCCCCAGGGTTCTCCACTCCTGCCAGGAGGGGAGTCCCTTCCTGTTCTAGGACGACCACACAAGCTGCCGCCGGGGTCCCCTAAAGAGCTGCAGGGCCAGTGCAGGAGGGATTTCATGAGGGTGGGTGTGGTGGGGAGGGGGAGGGGAGGAGAAGCGGGAGTTCACGGGTGGGATATAATGAGGTAGGGGAAGAGGGTGCAGAGGGCCAGTTCTATGGAAATAAGAACCCCAGAGTGAGAAGCAGGCTGGGAGGAGAGGTGGTGAGTCTGCTTGAGAGCCTGCAGGTGCGTGCGTACAGAGCCCCCCAAGCTCGGGTGGGAGGGCAAGGAGAGCGGGTGTGTTCTTAGGGGGAGCCTGGGAAGGGAGGGCGCTCGGCCTGGGCCCCGTGGCCCCCCGGCCTCCCGAGGCAGTGGGCCATCTCATCCATGCCTGTACATTTCCGGCAGAGGGGGCGCGGTTCTCAGAAGAGTCTCTAAAGCGTCGGTGACCTGCAACCACGGGGCACTCCTGCCCAGGAGCGTGCGGAGGGAGCGCAGAGGAAGGGGCCTGTGCCAGATCTTGCATCCTGGCAGCAGCTGAGGAGCAAGGGTCCAGGAGAACCAAGACAGGACAGAGGAGCAGGGACTTGGAGGAACCAGGAGAAAACCCTGTTGCGGACGCAAGGGAAGTCTGGGCTTGTGAGAAGGACCACGGAGCCTCCTGGCTCTCTGGGGCTGGAGGAGAAGCCGCCACGCTGGCTGGACGTGGACTGTTTGCGGGTTCAGAGGGTTTCACGGACGATCGTCTACATCCTCTAGCAGCAGCTGGAAAGGAGGCGTCTGATGGGCCAGAGGCACAAGTGTGGGTCTGGTGTCCCTGACCCCTGGCCCCTGTCCTGCAAGATCATGTGGGTCTGGGGCCCTGACCCCTGACCCCTCCGTGCCTGTCCAGCAAGAAATGTCTGTCTCAGCGGCAGAGAGGTGGAGCCGAGATGGAGGCATCCAGAGCTGGGGGCTGAACAGACCCGGACCACAGCTGCCTCTGCCTCCCGTCAGCTCAGGGGCCTGGCCCGAGGGCCCTGCCTTCCTGAGCCTGCTCCTCTGTTTCATCCAGACACAGAGCACGTGAAGCACAGAACCGCCGGCTGTAAGATGAAAAAGGGCAGCTAAGACCCTCAGCGACGTCACTCTCAGTTCTGAGAGGCCACAGGGACGGCAGGGTACTGCCTTTCTCAGCTGCTTGGCGATTCCAGCTCTGCTCCCGATGAGATGGGGAAGGAGGGTGGTGTTAGAGAGAATGCCATCATGGCCGGCAGCGCCTCTGCCTTCTCCTCTGCTGTGCATTTTGGACAGGAGCTAATATTTAAATGGCCATTGGCGCTTTCATTTCCAGGACATTATTTTTATTTCCAGTTTAATCCCTTTTAAAGATCTGGAAGCTTCCCAGAGCACACTGGAATTCCGTGCACCCACCGCCCGCGGGAATCAGCCCGGGGAAGGGCCCTTACACTGTGGAAGCTGGTGCTGACCTCCGTAGCGGCCTCTCATTGCCGTTTGCTGACCGGCGCTGGCAGCGGCATGAGGAGGGACCTCCAGAGCATGTGATTATTGCCAAGATAAACTTGCTCCGGAGTGAAGATGGTTTAGAATCTCAGCTTGCGATAAGGAGCGAATCGAAATTCCCGAGCCTGAACCAGATAGCTTTATAGCTTTCCTAACTAAGTCTTCTCCCCCCGCCTCTTGCTTCTCATCCTCATTTCACAGATGGAAGCTTTCTGGAAACAGATGGAAAACATCCAGCACTTGCTCGTGGACCAGTTTAAGTGTTCCAGCTCCAAAGCCCGGCAGCTCGAGATGAGCCTGACGGAAAGAATGATCGCAGCGGAAGGGTGGCTGCGTGACTCCCAGGATCTGCAGACTCTGGTATGCTGGGGGGTTGGGAGGGGGCGCGAGGGACACAAACCAGACATGTGGGATCAGGACACCTGAAGTGTTGTACGGGTCATGCAGGTGAACACCTTCGTATTGTAGAGGGGGAGAGAGCCCAGAAATAGCAATGATCCATCCATCCATCCATCCATCCATCCACCATCCATCCATCCATCCTTTCATCCATCCATCCTTTCATCCATCCACCATCCACCATCCATCCACCATCTATCCTTTCATCCATCCATCCACCATCCATCCATCTATCCACCATCCATCTATCCTTCCTTCTGTCCTTGCATCCATCCATCCATCTATCCATTCATCCACCATCCACCCATCTATCTATCCTTCCATCCTTCCATCCATCCACAATCCATCCATCCATGCAGCATCCATCCATCCTTCGTTCCATCCTTTTATCCATCCACCATCCATCCATCTATCCTTCGTTCCATCCTTTCATCCATCCACCATCCATCCATCTATCCTTCCTTCCATCCATCCATCCATCCATCATCCATCTATCTATCCCTCCTTCCCTCTTTACATTCATCCATCTACCATCCATCCATCCACCATCCATCCATCCATCCACCATCCATCCATCCATCCACCATCCATCTATCCATCCCTCCTTCCCTCTTTACATTCATCCATCCACCATCCATCCATCCATCCACCATCCATCTATCCATCCCTCTTTCCCTCTTTACATTCATCCATCCCCCATCCATCCATCCATCCTTCCTTCTGTCCTTTCATCCATCCACCCATCTATCCACCATCCATCCATCCATCTACCATCCATCCATCTACCATCCATCCACCCAGTCATCCATCCATCTGTCCATCCACCATCCACCATCCACCATCCATCCTTCCATCCACCCTTCCATCCACCCTTCCATCCATCCTTCCATCTACCCTTCCATCCATCCATCCATCCATTTATCCTTCTTCCCTCCCTTCCTTCCATTCATCCACCCTTTAACCCCTCCATGCCAGGCATGAAGGCACCTGGCTGGCTCCATATTCCTGCAGCACGGAGCACTGTTTCTGAACCCTGGCTATCCATTGACATTATCTGGGGAGCTCTAAAAATGCTGATGCTTGGGGCCCAGAGAAGTCCCCCCGCCCCGAGATTCTGCTTTCCTCAATCGGGGGTTTTCAGAGCTCCAGATGGCCATGGTGAGCTGTCCTAGGTGACGCTCCATGGGGGTGGATGGAGCTTTGGTTCGCTCCCAAACCGCCTCATGGGTCACCTGGGGAGCTTTCAAAACTGGCCCTGCCTGGGCCCCGTGCCCAGAGATCCTACCTGAGGGGTTTGAAGCAGAGGCCCCAGCTCTGCTGGTTTTAAAACTCCCCAGACAATTCTGATGTGTAGCGGGGAAGGCGGACCACCGGTGCAGAGGCCCCTGCGGAACCACCTTCAGACCTAGGCTCAGCCACTGGAAGCCGTGTTACCGTCCACTGTCACTCAGCCCCTCCGAGTTTCAGTGACTCTCTTTATGAAAGAGTGGTCCCAGGAGCTGTCACGGACGAGGCCCGGGAGTGCTCACTGACCCATGACACCCTCGTCACCAAGTGTTGGTCTGTGGAGGTTTGGGGCTCACCCTGCCTCTGACCCTGGGGATGAAGTCACACCGTACATTTCGGACCTGTGCGCCACCCAGGTCACGTCCGGCTCAGAAACCTCCAGTGGCCACCCTGCCCTTGGCTCACAGACTCAGCTGGTCAGACCTGGGAGCAGGTGCCGAGGGGCCAGAGGGGGTTCCTGCAGCTGGCACCTTGGAAGGGGAAGGCCCTTCCCTTTGCTTATGAGACCCACACACCGTCTGCTCCTAAGCACGGTCCGCAGACCTGCAGCGTGAGCGTCGCCCGAGAGCTGGTCAGAAATGCAGTACCTCCCCGCCCCATGCACACAGCCACTGGAGGACTTTATATGGCTTTTCCTATCCGGCTGCTCACACAGCCCCCTCGTCTGCCTCGGTGCTGCTAAAAGATAGGCAGGTATGATGCTCACAGTGAACAGATAAGGAGCCCGCTAAGGACCAGCCGAGGACCCCACCCTGCCAATGGCAGCACCGAGCCTGCACCCCAAGCTTCCTGGTGTGCTGCCCAAGCCCCTTTGAACTGGGTTTTAATTTGATTGGGCTGCTGATATGAATGCTCGTCAGTGGAGAAAAACTTTTCCTTTTCTAACTCTTCTTTTTTTGTTTAATTATTATCCTCTCAGCAGGATATTGATGCAGGGAAAACATGTGTCTTTAGCCGACTCTGGCCTAAGTATTTGCCAGAAACGTCCAAATAGGAAGGAGGGAGAGAACTGTGCAGGTGCTCTGTGCGCTTTTCCTTCAGCTAGCGTTGGATGGGTTCAGCCTACTCCCAGCCACGTCCCATTACAGAAACGGTGTTGCGGACTCCGGCCAGAGGGCTGAGCACGCGCCCCAGTCCTGCGTCTGATTGGCCGTGCAACTTTGAGCAGTTCCTCAACCTCTCCGTGACTGTGACTCAGTTACATCCTCTGTAAAATGGGATCAGAGTGGCCGCTGCTTGGGGAGTGTTAGGAGATCCGACCTACGCCAGGCCATTCAAAAAGAAGCCGGCGCCCAGGAAGCGCGCATGCGTGTTAGTGGTCAGACACGTGCAGGCCACAGGTCCGCGGGCCAGACGGACGTACGCCACGGCAGCAGTGGGCGTTTGTGCAGGAGAGGGCGGATTAGCTCTGCCTGCCCCCGCCCGGCCCCCCACCCCCACCCCACGATGCACTTAGGGCTGTGTTGTAGATGCACTCGAGAAGAATTTCGGTCCGCAGGCCAGCGTCACGGGCCTGGAACGTGTCACGTGGCCTGGATGACCGTCAGAACGGAGCCCTGGAATGGGCCCGGAAGGTTATGGAATCCGTCTCTTGGGACGCTTATGGACAACTGGAAGCCACGAGCGGTGTGAGGGGCCCGGCTGCAGAAGCGATGACAGCCGCCCGTGTCCCCGGTTCCAGCTGCTGTGTTGGCTGCTTTGCACATTGTAGCATCTTTAGTCCCTATTAGCAACTCTGCACTTTAGAGGTCCGAGGAGGACCCTCTGCCCAAGGTCCTGCAGCTCTGAGCCCTGGGCCCTGCCTAGCGTCCCTTTGTTCGGGCTCACCTCTCCCCTCCCGTCGTCTCTCCTGCCCAGAGCCGGGGCTCTCATGAGGAGCCTGGAGGGCCTCAAGGCGTGAGCGCCTATCCTCCCGCGCCCTCTAGTGGTCATGGGCCGGCAGGCTGCTGGTGGGGCCTTTTGATTGAAGGAGAGAAAGGTGAAAAGCCACTGTCCCTTGGGCTACTTGTGTGGGCTTCCGGAATAAACCTCATCGTCCTTGTCCATAGTCGGGGGTGGTTATTCTTGCCCTGTCCACACAGACCAGTACGGCTCAGCCGCAGTGAGGCCCAGGCTGGGCAGCGGGTGGCCCGGACTCAGCCCCTGTCTTCAAGGGCTCTCAGTTTAAGACTGTCCTCAGGGTTAGCTCCTTAAAGACAGAGGCACGTGGGCAGCGGAGAAGGGGCCTGGTGGGGTGGGGAAGATCAGAGCCTGTCCAGGCCCAGGGGTGAGTAAAGGGAGGCAGGGGAGAGGTTGCAGTGGGAGGCCCGGCATGCACCAAGGCCTGGGGGAACTGCAAGCTGGGTGTTCAGGGCAGCCAGAAGCTGGAGGTGTGGAGAACTGGCTGGGGACTCAGCCAGGCCTGGTCCTGAAGGCTTTGTGCACCATGTCCCGGAGTCTGGACTGGGTCTGAGAGCCGGGGCTGGAGGGTTTGGGCCAGGGGACCACAGAGCCACGTCTGCATCTCAGAAAGACCCCATCTGCCACGCGGGGGCAGAGTGTAAGGGGATGATGGGGGACTGGGAGACCAAGAATGGTCCGAGGCAGCAGCCCAGGGCAGAGGTGACCAGAGCTGGCCTGAGCTGGCGTGGCTGTGGGTGGGCAGGAAGGTAATAGAGAGGGGGGATCTGGACCAGGCAGGATTGCAGGCGGGGGGGGGGGGGGGGCAACTCAGGCCTCTGCTGGTGTCACATGGCTGGTGGGGCCCTGGTGAGGTGGGAAAGGACATAGGCCTGCAGCTTCACCTCGCCCCACATGCTACGGCAGTGTCCCTGCAACTGTAAAGTGACCCACGTGCCATGGCAGTGTCCCTGCAGCTTCACTACAACCCATGTGCCACAACAGCGGTGTGCCCGCTCCTTCCACTGTCCTCACTCCCATCCCACAGTGCTCGTTCATTGGGCATCTGCTCTCTGTGACTTAGAGCCGGCAATGCAGACCTCAGGGCCCCCTTGGCCTCTGGTCAGCATGTCCTGTGTGGGGGAGGCCTCTTTTTCAGGAGTGGTGTCCTGAGTGATGACGACTGGTAGGACAGGGTGGGGCCGGTTCTGAGGTCTGACTCTGGGGCAGGGGCCTCCTCAGGTCTCTTAAAGCCCCAGCACTCAGGCTCTGTGAGGCTCAAAAGCCCAGAACCCCCGTGACGTCTCTCCGCTCCCTGCAGTTCTTTCCAGGGGCTGTGGTGGCCACAGGCCCAGGGGATTGGTGGAGGGAGGGAGAGAGGGCTCTGAGAAAGGTGGGTTTTCCTCCTCAGTGGTTGTGTGCACACACTGAGTGCCTTCCCAGAAGAGTGGCCCTCTGCGGAGCACTCAGTGCGCTCTAAGCGCTTTGCATGTGTTATCCAGTGTCCACGTCCCCATGTCCCCACGAGGGACGATGTGGTCCCTGTCTGAGGAGCAGACGCAGGAGACTCAGGGGAGGTGGGGGCCCCAGACAGAGCCCGTTGCTGTTAACAGATGGGAGACGTCCCACCAATCGTGCGGCGTCTTTCTCTTCTTAGGACGCCCTGGAAAGGATGATGGGGCGGGCACACATGGCGAAGGTGATCGAGTCCCTGAAGCAGCAGATCCAGGAGGAGACCAAGTGCCGGCTGGCCGCCATCTCCCGCAGCCTGGACGGGCTGACCGCCGAGGGGAGACTGTCGGCGGGGCAGAAGGAGGAGCTGTTGACCCAGCAGCACAAGGCCTTCTGGGAGGAGGCTGAGCACTTTGGCAGGGGTGAGAGAGCTTCATTCAGCAGGGCCCTGGTCTGGGGCACGGGCCTCCCTGGGCCACCAAGCTGTGGGCTGTGTTGGCGGGGTGTGGGGTGCGGGGAGGGGGGCTTGGGTTTGGGGACAGCCCTTGTAAGTGTCCCAGTTCTGCCCTGGGGGACCAGTCACTCAAATTCTCTGAGCCTCACTTGCCTTCTCCATAAATCGGGGTACATATGAGCTGTCTCCTTGGGTGGGGCTCTCCTGCTCCATTGGGTCGTCGGTGATTCAGGAAGAGCCCAGGGTCTTAGCAAAGGCACCTGGAACATGCAGAGGGCCAAGGAGGGTGGAAACGCCCAGAGGAGACACGTGCCTGTCAGCTGCAGCCACAGCCCTACACAAGTCACAGGCTCTTTGTAGCTGCCGGGTGGGTTGTGTGAGGCAGGAGAGGGTGCCCGGTGTGGCCACTTCCCCTACACAGTCCTGCTCCCAGGCCGACTCTGCGGAGTGGCAGGTGAAGACATCAGGGGCCCCGACACTTGGTCCAGGTCAGACCTTCAGTGGGACCCGCGAGAAGAAACCCTGGCCTCTCACTGCAGGGCTGGCACCACCTCTGCGCCAGCTTCCTTGCACCCTGGGCAAGAAACATGCCCCTGGGCCTGGGGCCTCTCGAGTCTCATCAGGACATCCGCAGGGCACCTGTGTGCCTGACAAGGTCCCCATCAGGCTCTGACCCCACACACGCCTGGACCCCACAGTTTGGGCCACCCTAACAAGATGCCGTGGACGAGGGGCCTGAGCAACTGACAGTTATATTTCTCCCAGTTCTGGAAGCTGGAAGTCCCAGCCGATTTGGCTCCTGGGGAGGCCCACTCCCTGGCCTGCACGTGGCACCTCCTCGCTGTGCCCGCACGTAGCAGAGAGACAGCTCTCTCATGTCTCTTCCCCTTCCAAGGCGCCAGCCCTATGTGACAAGGCTCCAGCCTCATGACCTCATTTAACCTCAATGACCTCCTTACAGGCCCCATCACCAAATGTAGAACCACAGGAACACAGTTTGGAGCAAGTTGAGAGCAGGGCTGGACCCGGACCATGGGCTGACCCCAGCCCTGGCACTGTGCTCAGCATGCTGCTGGGGTCGAAGGACTGGGTGGGGTGGGGGGTGGGGGCCCTCCCCCCGGCTCACCTGCCCCAGCCCACGGGGGACCTTGCCCTTGGGCTGCCCCCGCCCCAGGCTGTGGACCTAAGAACTCTAAGTGGGTGTCTCTCCAGTTACTGTGGGGCCACCGGCTTTGAAGGGCCAGGGACCCAAACACCGGCCTTTTGGAAGCCCAAATAACACAACAACAATGAAATGGAATTTGCCCCCCCAAGCCGCACGCTCTCTTCGCACTGGCAGAGGAAGCTGGGGCAAGTTTTGGCAGGAGAGTCACCCGGGATGTCCTGTGGCTTGTTTCAATTTCAGAGTTTGTCCAGCGAGCCAAAGATCTGGTCCAGGTGTCATGGGTTCGCCAGGCGGAGGGGACGGCCGCACTGATGCTGGCCCAGGAGGAGGAGCGGAGGAACTTCCTGGCAGAGGCGCCACTGACTGCTGACCCCGACAGGCTCCTGCAGGTGACCTGCTCCTGACTCAGCTGCCACATCTGTGGGCACGTTCGTCCCGGGAGCAGCCATGCAGGCTGACTGCAGTGTGGCTCAGTCCCTGTCACCGTGCACGGGAAGCCGGAGGCATCCAGTGGACAGGAGGTCAATTCTTGGCTTCCCGTGTGTCAGCCCATGACCTTGGCTGGGTTCTCCGAGCCCTGCCTCCCTAGCTTCCTGGTCCGTAAGCTGGCAGTAAGGGCCCTGCTGGGGGGGCCTCCCCGGGCCTGCGCAGTGGTCCCCAGCAGCAGGAGTCAGAGAATGCTGTGTCCAGGAGAGAGCAGTTGTGGGGCAGCCTGCTAGCACCCCCGACACGGGGCTGGACAAGTGCACAGCCCAGGGTGTCCTGGAGACTGGGCTTGAGGGGCGTGGCCTGGGCCTCAGTGTGCAAGCGGCAGGAGGCTTCAGACCCCGGGCCTCAGTTTCCTGAGTATGAATCATGGGCGGACATCCTTTAGATCTGAGAGGCAAGGGTCAGGCAGGGAGATTTTCTAGAAAAAAAATCTGCATTTTTCTATCCGATTCAGCCCGTTTTTACTCACAGGCTTTCCACGAGGTCCTGGAGCGGCAGCGATTAACACGCAGTGACCTGGAGGAAGAGGACAACTTCAGAACCACCGAGGCCATGGCTGCGCTCTGCCAGGTATGTGGCCTCCTGGTGGGCCGGCCCCCAGCCCTCAGGGTCTGAGTGTGCGCCAGAACCTCACAGCCTCCAGGGCCCGGGCCACAAAGCCCCAGAGTGGCTTGCCCTGTGTTTTCCAAGGGTTGTACATACAGCGGCCTGTAGGGGGCGGAGCTGGAAGCAGGGAGACTGGGGAGGCCTCCCAGTAGTCCAGGCCACTGGGGCCTAGCTGGGGCAGTGTAGGCGCGGGGGTGGGGAAGGTGGGGGTTGGTGAGAAGGTGGGGGCCAGTGTCTGTTTTCATGGTCAACGTCTCAGTGTCCTCCCTTAAAATGGGGATGATAAGCTTTCTTCAAGCTTTCAAAATGTGTCATGACTATTAGTACATCACTACCTAGGGGGATGTGAGTGCACAGGGGGACGTGTATGCACAGGGCGGCGTGTGTATGCAGGGGTGTGTGTGCACAGGAAGGTGTGTGTGCACAGGAAGGTTTGTGTGCACAGGGGTGTGTGTGCGCAGGGGGGTGTGTGTACTCAGGATCGTGTGCCTGCCCAGGATATGCTCATGAGGGAGCTCGCCGTGCAGGCTGGCGGGCCGTTTCCCAGACCCAGTGCACAGGGGAAGTCTCCCCCTTTGTCAGGGCTGGACGCGCACCGCACGTGGGCATGGTGGCTGGGAGGTGGATTTGACAACCACCTGACGGTTCTCAGGCTGCTGAGAAAAGTGAGAAAAGTGCACTTTCCTAAATTCCCACTTGACCTTTAAACAAACAGCAGAGTCTCAGCTTGACTGACTCTAAAGTCAAGAGTGGCGAGACAGACGCCACTAAATGACAGGTCTCGGCACCGCGTGCTGGGATTTCTGAGCCCCGGCCAGAGGACAGGCGCAGGCTGAGGGCTGCGCAGACCTGCTTGCTCACCCCTGACCCCCCTGCTCACGCTCTGTCTCTTGAAAGGCTCCCGGGGGGGGGGGGGACAGTGCAGTGACAGACCACCACGCTCGGGGCTTCTGCGCCTCTGGCTCTCACGAGGAGTCAGGGTGAGGGAAGGAAGGGAAGGTGAGACTCTGGCCTCAGGGAGGGCAGAAACAACAGACACTGATGAAGGGTTCAAGGGTAGGCCCCACGACATCCCTCACCTCTGATCCCAAGGGCAAGTTCAGGCGCTCCCAAGACCACCCTCTGGCTCTAATTCTCTAACGGACCTGTGCTGGAAGCTGTTCTGCTCGCGGTCACGGGTTACGGCAGCAGAAGGTACAGATTCAAGTCAGGGAGAGACAGGGCCTGTGGGGTGGAGCCTGGAGTTCCCAACACGAAGCTCCCAGTGCCCTGTCCCAGCGGAGGCCTGGGCAGCCCTAACTCCTGAGGATGACGTACAACCTGACACACTGCACCTCACCAACCAAGGAAGCTCCCTCGAGCCTCGGTGTCCACGGTGTTTGTCGCGGCGCGGTCCCATGGACATGCTAGACCACACGGACATGCTAGACCACACGTGGGGGTGGCCTTAACCTCCAGCCCCCTGCGGGTCAGCTGATACCTCGTGGCCAAGGCCCCACCCTGATGCCATCATTATCATAGACCATTGGATGGGGCTGAGATCCCCAACAGCCAAAGAGAGCCTCTTATCAGGGAGGACATTCCAAGAACTTAGAGGTCACCTTCCAGGAACCAGGGCAAAGGTCAGGCCTCTCTGTCAGCAGGGTCACTTCTTTCGTGCACAGCAGTGACCAGTTAAGGTGTTTTGTTCAAGGTTATGCAGCTGGGGAGCCTGGATTCAGACCTAGGGCTCCTGACCTTCAAGTAGGGAGAGTGAAGTATTGGGGAGCAAGGGAAGGCAGAGGAACGTGCAGTCCCCCCCACGAGGGTGCAGCTGGGCTCCCCGAGGGCTAGCCCAGGGGTGACACAGGAGAGGTGATCAGTCCAAACAGATGAATGAACGAACAAGTAAGTCAAGGAAGGAGGGAACCCACTGAACTGCTGGCATTCTGAGGGCGGCGCCTGAGTTTCCTGCGGCTGCCGCAACAAGGTAACACAAACCCAGTGGCTAGAACAATAGGAAGTTATTACCTTCCATCTCTGGAGGTCAGGAGGCCAAAGCGGGTGTCCCTGGGTGAAAGGAAGGTGCCGGCAGGGCAGTGTTCGTCCTGTGGGCTCCAAGGGAGAGTCTGTTTCCTTGGCTTCTCCAACTTCTGGGGGCGCCCCCGTTCCTTGGCTCGTGGCCCCTCCTCCGACTCAAAGCCAGAGGTTTTGTGCTGCTGCCTCAGTTCCCATCATCCCACCTCCTCTCGCTCTGACTCCCCGCCCCCTCTTTCACTTACAAGGAGCCTGTGATTGCATTGCACTCACCTGGGTACCCCAGGCTCACCTTCCCGTCTCAGGGTCCTTAACTTGCTCACATCTGCAAAATCGCTTTGACCGTGGAAGGTGGCATATTCCGGGGGTTCAGACATGGACACCTTGGGGAGCCACTACTTTGCCTACCACAGACTGCCGTGGTGTGACAGAGGGCGAGTCAGTGTGCGTGGCCCTTCATCCAGGGTGAAGGGCGATGCGTCGTCGCTAAGGGTGCAGAGTAGGAGAGAAATGGACTGGCACGTTCCCGCCCCCCTCCGAGGTGGCACGCCAGGGCAGCGTGGCTCTGCTTTCACTTAATAAAGCTGCTGCAGGGAGTACGTTACGTCTTCTTCATTTGCAGCGGTGAAACTTGCCCGAGCCCTCACGGTACTACCTGCTGACTGGCTACACCCGCTCCTTCCTTTGGTAATTTCCCCAAGCCGCTCACCTCCCTGCACAGATGGGCCAAAGTGCCCAGGAGAGAAGTCGCTCGGAGCGCAGACAGACCGAGTGTGGGCCCCTTCTGGCTGTGTCCCGGCTGTGCGGCCCTGTCCTTGTCACTTAACCTCTCTGATCTAGGAACCCTTAGCGGCCTTCCTTACAGATTGATTGTAAGAAAGAAGCCCCTTAACACCCAAAAATGCCACCCGCAGCCCTTGGGATAAGGCCTAACACCCTTAACCTGGCCCTTGGTGACCTGCCAGCCTGGTCTGGACGCTCCCACATGACCTGACCCATCTGACTTGGCTCAAAAGACCCGCCAGTCTGACCCTTGAGACCAGCTAGCCCGGCCCCTAAGCAGCCCTCCTGACGGAGCCCACAAGGCCTGCGTGAGCCTGCCCGCCCACCACCTACCTGGACTCATGCCCCTTGCTGGCTTCCTGCCAGCCAACCTCAGACATCCCTCAGTTCCCCAAAGGTGCCCTGGAGCCTCCTGCCCCAGTGCCTTTGCACGTGCTGATCCCCAGCCTGAGACGCGGTTCCCTCCATTCCCTCGGGTTTGCTTGTCCTCATTCTGGTCCCACTTACAAGTCACTTCTTCAGAGGGCCCTTCTTGACCCCTCTCCAGACCAGAGGCTGCCACCCTCGCCGCCATCACACGTGTCCCAGCAATGCCTGCCCCCCTGGGCTGCGCACTCCCGAAGGTCATGGTCCACTGCCTGTCCCCTGCCCTGCGCCTGGCACAGAGCCCACAGGCAGTGCCGGGGAGACACGTACAGGAGCCATGTATGCCCGCTGCGAGGATAAAACCTCTCTACCCCACAGTGGCAAAGGGCCCCTGCTGTCTAGGGGCCTACCCCGTAACCAGGGCCACATGAAGTGACAGAGATGTATCCTCTCGGTCGGTGCCCTGGCCAGAGGGTGGCGGACCCAGGCTGGGCCTGATGAACACAGCACATTCCACCCTCTCTCGTTTCCTGCTCACGCCAGCGGGCTAGCCTGGGAGTGTTCCTCCCCGAGCCCAGTGGAGGGCTAGCCTGCACCCCAGCACACTCCACACCTGCCTCGCTTTATTGGCCAACACAGGTCACATGACTGAACCCAACGTTAAAGGACAGGAAGGTACTCCCCAGTCCCGGGGGTGGTGGGGGTTGGGGGGCAGAGGGAAGCTTGCTCTGCCGCGCCGTCCCTCATCATTATTCATACCGTGTTCACCGTGTGTAGTGCACTCCCACGTATGGTCCACATCCACGATTTTGGCCCAAACTTTCAGGAAAAGAATCTTTCACTTTAATGTTTTAATTCAGTTTTTTATTTGTTTCAATTTAGAAACAAAACCAATGATCATATTCCAGGGCACTATTTTGCATATGATATCATTATTGTTTTCTAGAGCTACACTTTTAATGCATAAGCATAAATAAAAGAATTAAAAACAGTTATATAGATACGGAATTAGTACTGCCCATGTATAATGCGCATCCTTGTTTTTCCCTCAAAAATTTGGGCAAAAAAGCGCACATTATACACAGCCAAATACAGCGATCAACCCTTAAAGCAGAGACTGTGTTCACAGAGGTGCTCACAGATGAGAAAGTGGAGACTCCCTTGTCCAGGGCAGATGTGCTTCTGCCCAGGCCCGAGTCCTTTCTCCGTGAGAAGTCTGGGGCGGGCACTCAACCCCCTGGAATCAGGCTGCGGACGTGGAACCCCGAGGGAGGGCACAGAGGCAGGGTGAAGGTTTGCCTCGGCCTGGGTCCCCTGGGCCCCTGGGCCCCTGTGTGAGGGACAGTGTGGGACCCAGGCCTGCGGCCAGCCTCTCTCCCCACCAGGGCCCCCCCGTCACTGGCTGCCCGGACCCACACACATGCCTGAAGAGAAGTGCCACACATTAATTCCGATTCTATTTCAGGCACAGAATAAATCAGTACCTCCCGAATGAAATGTGTCAGCATTAAGCGGCAAGCGGTGTGTTTTATGGCCTGTCAGAACATGTGACAGGGATGGCAGAGGTGGCTCTTTCAAGGGGGCAGACAGGACCCTGCGCGTTTTTTATTGGAAACAGCCTAGGTTCATGGACCGTGTAGCTTTTACCAAGTTAAGCTTTCTTGAATCTGCAAACAGCACGTTTTTGTGGTTTGACAGCCGTGAAGGAAAAAGGAATGATCGCTACGGAACGATCGAGTCCCAGGTGGGAGAATCGGTTTTAAAATCTGTCTCCTGGCAGGAAACCGGGGCCTGCTGAGGCCGGGGGAAATGTGAATCGGCCCCGTGCGTTTAACCCATTTTGTTGTGAACTGTAACACACGCACATTCCCCACGGACGAGCCGATGATCATTAAAACTCCATCCAAGTGACCGTCACACAGATGAAGGGAGGGACGTGGCCAGGCCCCCAGGAGCCCCCGCGCATCCCCTCTGAATCCCGTAGCCTCCCTGCTCCCAGGAGCCAGACCCTGGCTCCTTCGAAAACCCAGTCCTTGCTTTCGTACAAACAAAGTCATGTGGCACGTGCTCCTGGGCGACAGGTGTCCTTTACCCAACTTGATACCTGGGGGATTCATGCGTGTCGTCGCGGGTGGCGGCTCATTCTTCCTCATCGGTCTGTGTCGGGCCGTTACATAAACACATCTCCATTTACCCCTCCGCTGCTGATGGGCACGCGTGTGGCTCCTCAGTTTAGACTGTGACACGTTCTGCGGACATAAACGTCCTTGGAGCTGCCATCTGATATACTGGTGCACGCCTGTCTCTTGGGCGGAGACCAAGGAGCGGAGTTGTTGAGTCAAAGAACAGAAGGAGATTCAACCCAGTCTCCGCAGTTACTGCTGTAGCCACCAGTTTGGTTAGCGTGTGTACTTTATAGATACTTCGGTGAGAAGTAACATCTGTACAACACCAACCTTCCAATCCAGAAACGTGGTATATACCCGCACACTTATTTAAGTCTTATTTAATTTTCCTTCATGTTGTTCACAATTTCCATCTGTAGGTATAATGTTTGCTGTAGGTTTTTTGTGGGTTTTTTCCAGATTAAGGAAGTCTCCCTCCAAGCTTCCTTCCATTTCTGTTTGGCTAAGAGTGTTGCTTATGTGTGCAAATTAAATTTGTAAAATGATTTTCCCCATCTAGTCACACAATCATCATGACACGTTTCTGCTCTGTTCTGTTAACGTGGCCCATTGCACGACGGGGCAATGCCTGTGAGTGCGAACCAATCCCGACGTTTACTTCTTCCTGCGAGTTCAGCCTGTTAGCCTTGTGGAGGAAACCCCTTTATTTCTAGTCACGCTCTTTTTCTTAAAGACCATTTCATCTACTATTAGTGTAGCAAAAAGCGACCCCATGTTCACTAGGTTTGGGTGATAGGCTCATTCACTCATTTCAAAATAAATTTACGGGAGAGCATGGGGGCTGTAAAATCGGGGGGCTGGGCCTCATAGGTGAACTGGTGCGATTCGCTTAACCTCTGTCTTACCGGACAGGTGAAGCCTCAGTCTCTCACCTGTGAATTTCTTCCATCAGTTTTGGGGAATTTCTAAGCCATTGTAACTTCGAATATTGCTTCTACCTGGGCTCTCTCTTCTCTCTGTTGGGGACTCCAGTTAAAAATGTTGGATTTTTCTGCCCTGGCTGGTGTGGCTCAGTGGATTGAATGCCAGCCTGTAAACCAAAGGGTCACAGGTTCGATTCCCAGTCAGGGTACATACCTGGGTTACAGGCCAGTCCCCAGTAGCACGTGTGTAAGAGGCAACTACACATTGATGTTTCTCTTCCTCTCTTTCTCCTTCTATTCCCCTCTCTCTAAAAATAAATAAATAAAATAAATAAATCATTAAAAATTTTGCCCTGGCTGGTGTGGCTCAGTGGATTGAATGCTGGCCTGCGAAGCAAAGGGTTGCAGGTTCAATTCCCAGTCAGGGCACATGCCTGGGTTTCAGTCCAGATCCCCAGTAGGGGGCGCATGAGAGACAATCACACATTGCTGTTTCTGTCCCTCTCTTCCTCCCTTCCTCTCTCTCTAAAAAAATAAATAAAATTTAAAAATAAATTGTGAAAAATCTTTTAAAAACATATTGGGTTTTCTGATTGCATCTTTTATGCCTGTATCTTCCCCACGCTCTCCATCCTTACTCTCTCCTTGCTTTGTTCGGGTTTTCTCCTGACCTGTCTTCCAGCACACTTCCTCGCTTCAGCTGCGTCTGGCCGCCATTAAACCTGTCCATTGGGTTCATAAAATTGGACCGTGTTCTTCAATTCTAAAACGTCTGGCAGGTTCTTTCTAAGCGAAGGAGCACCGCTTTTTATACTTTCCAGCGCTTCGCTATTAGGTTTAAGAGTAGCTGGCCTTCACGAGCCCAGAGGCGTCGATGCCATAAAGCCCATGTCTTGTCATTCCACCCTCTGCACTACCTGCGGGTTGGATGTGTAACTCTGTCGCGTGGCTCTCTCGGGTTCAGGAGCTGTTCCGCAGCACCGTGGAAACGTTCCAGGCATTCGTGGACTCCCTGTTCCTGCACACGCTCCCAGGCGTGACCGGCCTCTCCCGGGAAGAGTGTGAATACTTGAGGCAGGAGGCCCAGGAGAACGCAGCCCTGCAGCTGGGGAAGTCGGATCGCTTCCGGAAACAGCAGTGGAAACTGTTCCAAGATCTCCTGGAACGAGAAAAGCAGGTGCGGGTAGTTTGTAAAATGGGGAGGGCGGGGGTAGCGGCTGCGTTTTTGAAACTTAGGAGGAACGAGGAGAGGTTTCATTCACCGAGCATCTCCTAGTGCCTTCGCTGGGCGCTTTACCAAGGTTCTGGTTGCCAGCCTTTCACCAGAGCCCTCAGTGGGCTGGGGGGATGGCAAAGCCCTTCCGTCCCAGGATAGGGGGTCAGTAACTAGTGCCTTCGGCTGACCCACTGAGAAAGACCAGCAAAACCTGTTCTTTGCAAAGAAACTGCAGAAGGTGGTTCACAGGGCAGTGGATGGGGGGCGGAGACGAGGGGCTACCCACATGTGACTCCTGTTTTGCAGTGAGTCTATTTCACTGTTAAAACCGTGTATATGGCCCTGGCTGGGTGGCTCAGTTGGTGGGAGAACCGTCCCATACACCAAAGGGTTGCAGGTTCGATCCCTGGTCATGGCACATGCCTAGGTTGTGGGTTTGATCCCCGGTCAAGGCACATACGGGAGGTAACTCTCACATCAATGTTTCTCCCTCTCTCTCTTCCACTTTCTCTGTTTCTCAAACCAGTGCATGTATCCTCGGGTGGGGCTTTAAGAAAACATGTACATCTGCACTAGGTAGAATAACGCACGCAGAGAGGCCCACTGCCACCTCCCAGACCCAGAATATGTTACTGAACAGGGCACAGGGGTCCCTGCAGTGTGATTAAGGATCTTGGGATTTGGAGCTTATTCTGCATTATCTGGGTGGGCCAAGGTCATCGCCAGGGGCTCTTTAGAGACAGCTGTGGTTTGCAGACTGGCCCCTAACCTTGGAAGCTGAACCCTGGGTTTCAGCCAGAGCAAATCCGTTCACGGGCTGGGTGACAGGAGCCTGTCAGCTGACCTTTAACAAATTCCGTTTTGCACAGGCTCTGTGTGAAGGAAAAACTGGGGATTGGGTCACGGCCTTTTGCACAGTGTTTAGCCCCTTGGTGACGTTGACATTGAAAATATCGGGATTCCACTTCTGGTAAATTATTAGGCAAACACCTATGACTCATCTAAAACTCTGGGCAGAAGCTTAAGTTATTTTAGGCCAATGCCACACTGTGCGCCGCTTCCGGTTTCTGCCCGTATCCGTTTGCCTTGCAAGGAGAAGCAGGCACGTGAGTTTTTCTTGGCTCGCTCAGAAGTGTTTTGCATGCAAGAAGCAAGATGGTTAATGACCTCATCAACTGATTAAAGAGGTATGACCCCAGACTGTTTGGTCAAGGTGTATAAGTCATAATTAACTTACCCATTGATTATTTAATTGCCTTAAATCACCACAAGGTATTTGAGGTCCGTGTCCCCTCCCACTTTCCATGTTTGCTGGTGAAGGTGAGAATGAGGGACGAGCTCTCTGCGGCTCAGGTGAACATTGAGTCGTGAGGGTAAAACACCAACAAGACCATCCACGGAAAAGCGAACACACCCGGACTATGAAATGCCTTCCCCACGTGTTCTACCCAGAAGGCTGTGGTCATTTCCTGTCCTGTCATCAGGGAAGTTGTTCAAGGTTATGGAATCTGCTGCTGGACCAGGTCACAGAATGGTGGTCCTCAAAATGCAGTCCGTCTCATGCAGGGTTCTGGGCTGCCCCGCCCCCGTGCGCTGTGTTAGGCCCCGAGGTGCCTAAAGCCCCCCAGACCTGTCCCCACCCAGTTTCCCAGAAGCCGTGAGGATGTTCCCTTACGTGGCAGAGGGGACTTTGCCAATGTGATAAAGTCAAGGATCTTGAGATGGGGAGATCGTCTAGGTCACCGTGGTGGGGGGGGCCCAGTGTAGTCACGGGGGTCCTTGTGAACGACAGCAGGCGGCAGGAGGGTCAGACTCAGAGTGATGAGAGGTGGGGGACACTCAGCCCCCCAGGGCTGGACTTGAAAGTGGAAGAGGGGTCCACGAGCCAGGGATGCAGGCGCCTCTGGTGGCCGGACAAGGCAGAGCAGGGACTCTCCCTCTAGAGCTTCCAGAAGGAACACGGGCTTGTTGGCACCTTGGTGCTCCCAGCCAATCACACACCAGTGTATCAGTCTTCTAATGCTGCATAACAAGTAGCACCTAAAACAGCACATGTTCCGTCCACCAGTCTCTGTGGGCCAGGACCCAGGCCCAGCCCAGCTCCCTGCTTCTCCCAGGCTGCCGTCCAGGCTGCTGCTGCCGTATCACCTGGAGGCTAGACTAGAGACAAGTCACTTCCAAGCTCTCCCACATGGTTCTTGGCCGGAACCAGCTCCCGTGGGGGTGTTGGGCTGAGGGCCAGCAGCTCCTGTGTCCGTATCTCCCCCTGAGAACCCGTCCGTGAACGCAGCTCTCTGTGAGCTCTGCAGGGACGTGAGCAGTGGACACGTGCATTCAGTACGAAGCAGAGCCGCCGGTCCACCTGCCCAGCCTGCTCTGGCCAGGCTTCCTCCATCTTTCTGTTCATCCCTGACTCCTCTCTGTCACTCCTACATCCTGTTGGTGGGAAATGGTGTGGGTTCCACCTTCAGCCTAACCCAGCTTGTCACCACTCTCGTCACCTCCACTCTGAGCACCCTGGGCAGGGACACCCCTCGTCACTGAATGGTGGCCTGCTGGTCTCCCTGAGTCCACCCTGCCCCTGTGGGCTATTCTCAACCCCCAGCCAGAGTACATTAAAAATAAACCATAGGCCAGTAATTGTCAAGATTTTAAGTATATTTTTATAGATTTAAATATACTTTTATAGATTTCAAATACTTTTAAATATCCCCAAACATATTTTAAATATATTTTAACAGCCCAGAAATGAGGAGCATCTTCATTTAATCAGCAGTGATGCTTCGCCCTTAGTGATACCTAAAATGATTGTGCATCTTATAACCGCTGGCATATTAGATTTGATAAAAGACTCTGTGTCACCTCGTGTCCCTTCTTGGCTCAAAACTGCCAGTGGCTTCTCATTTCATGCAGCATAAAAGCCGGAGTCCTCACCGGGCCCTCTAGGAGCTGTGTGTCGGGAGCTGGTCACCCTCTGTCCTCCTCAGTCTCTTCGCAGGCTCGCTCTGCGCCAGCCTCTCTGGCCTCCTGGGTTCCTCTGGCTCCCCGGGCACAGCCCTGCCTCGCCCGTCCGGCCTCAGGTCTTCACCGCCATGTCCTTCCCACCAAGGCCTCCTTGGCTACAGGGCCCCACCCCGCCCAGCGTGCCAGTGTTGGCCTCAGAACCCGCCCCCCCACAGACCCGCCCTGTGAATAGGGGAAGGCCACACAGCCCTTAGCCACACAGGCACGCGCCGTTAGTCCCTTTTCCCTTCCTCTCCTTGGTCCACGCATGTCTGAAACGGAGTGGACTTAGCAGCAGTTCCCAGGGCAGCACCCCAGCCGGCCGACGGGGCGCGTTGCTCCGGAACATCCCTGAGCTTGCGCTGGAGAATGGCGAAGGGGCTGGAGGGACCGGTGCAGGCACCATCTGGTCTGATGGCCTCGTCCCCTTAACTGTCTTCCGACCCTGTTGCTTGCTGGTTTTGCCTGCATCCCCAAAACTCACACCAAAGACCCCGGGTACTTTAGTGACAAAGTGCGTTTACCTTTCAGAGAATCCAGACTGTAGAATCTTCTAGGTTCTGCTTTCCCAAGCACGTTGACAGGTCATTGTAGGCTCCTCACAGGAGGACCCAGGGACTGACTTTAACAACAATGTGATCTTGTGCGATGGAGCGAAAGTGTGACAAGTCACAAGGGCCAGAGCTGAAGTCCGGGCTGCAGGGCTGGGCGCAGGTCTGAGTTCTGCGTGCAGCCTGCGCCCTCTGCAGGCTGCTGGAAGTAGCACCCTCTGAGCAGCTAGAGGCGTGGAAAGGGAAGGGCTCACCGGAATGACTGAGTCCTGGGCTGGTACTCAGTCTGCCTGAGCTGGGTGCTTGTTCTCCTGGTGGCACCAAAAAGTCAGGGAGGGGTGGGGAGGGCCAGGCAGGGCTTGGCCTTGGAGAAAGGCAGAGCGGGATTGAGCCCCTGCTCCACGTTTTAAATGTATTAGCCACGCGGCCTTGGGCCTCATGGGAGCTTTCACAGAGAGGCCCACGTGGCAGGTGAGCTAACACCCAAAATCACCACACGCACAGCAGCAATCTGCCGGGAGAGCCAGCACACTCAGGGCACCCTGAGTTTAAGGCACGACAAGTACCAAGAACCTCAGGTGAAGCGCTATTACAAAGTGCTTAGAAAGGAGGGCTATTTAAATCAATTTAAAAAAAAACACATGGGGTGGAGTGGAGGGATGGGGAGAAAATGCAGACAACTGTAATTGAATAACAATAAAAATTTTAAAAAACACAAACAAAAAACCCACATAACAGAAGGAATTACTAGCCAGAAAAACAAAACACAGTGAAAAAAGACAGACTAGACGTCACATCCTTTTATGGATGAAAACGACAGCCGTGAAGCAGAGACGTAGCGGATGAGCAGACAGCAGTTTAGATGGGGCTGGAGACACAGTGGGAATGAGAAAATGTGCGGGAGAAAGTGCGCCAGGACGCGGGGCAGACAGCTAAAGAGGTGGCCCTGGCTGGTGTGGCTCAGTGGATTGAGTGCCAGCCTGTGAACCAAAAGGTTGCTGGTTCAATTCCCAGTCAGGGCACAAGCCCGGGCTGTGGGCCAGGTCCCCAGTTGGGGGCACACAAGAGGCAACTGATGTTATCTCTTGCACATCGATGTTTCTCTGCCTGTCTTTCTCTCTCTCTTCCCCTCTCTTTAAAAAGATAAATAAATAACGGTGAATTAAAAAAAAGGAAGTAATAATAGGAAGTTTTCAGAATTAGTGACAGATACAAGTCATAGAGTAAAGGAAATGTTGACTAACTTTAGGTCTATGGGGTCAGGAATGCATGTTTAAAGTTTGACACCGCCGGAGGAACAGAGAGAGAATGCGCAACCGTCAAAGCAGTGAAGGACCTAGAGAACCAAGAAAATTAGACGTAATACTGACCAAAGGAACATCAATGCTTTAACAAGAGGACTTTAGAAACTGGGCTCGAACCAAATGGATAGATAGCGAGTCATAGGAGGCAGAGGGGAGGCTGGAATTGTACTTCTCCTTCTGTTTAGAGGAGGGAAGGACTAACTTTAATTCCCGATTTGCCCAGCCACTGGTGGGCGCCCGGTGGGCTCTCGCTGGAGTGCACGGACCGAGGAAAACACTGAGTATGTGACTTCCAGACCCAAACTGACAAAGACGGTGCTTCTCTCCAAATTAATCGATGTAATCCCATCGGAGGAGAAGACAATCCGAAAAACAAGCTGTTTCCATATGAAAAATCCGTATGAAAAGAAGAACAACCAAAAGTAGCTAGACTGTTTTGTACAAGCCCACGGGGGGCGGGGGGCAGGGGGAGGTTTGCTGGAGCCGCTGGGAAATGTTACCGTAAGTGACAGCTGAGAAGCAGCGAGGTGTGGGGCAGAAATAAACGACCCACAGAATAAAAGACGCGGCTCAGACCGAGGTGTATGTGTACGTGGAAACTGTGTGTGGAAACTATGTGATACGCGGGGCGCAGCAGCGGGTCACAAGGGGATAAACGATGAAGGTGCTGGCACCCTGAGTACCCGAGTGTCCAGAGAAAACCAGGTCCCTTCCTCGCGCCACAGAAAATCCGTGTGAAATGCTTCACCCGGTAAATGCGAGTGGGAAACATTTTAAGTCTTCGAAGAAAATATAAGAGAAAATGTTAGTACCACCTGGGGAGAGGGATTTTAGACACATGCCCACAGAGCCGGGATGGACGGGAGGAGGCCCCTGAGCTGACCCTGTCCCTCTGTCTGGGGCGCAGGTGTGGATGGAGGAGCTCGCCCTGGCCGCCGTGCTGCAGACTCGCCTGCGGGACGACCAGGACGGCGTCACCCTCCGCGTGCTGGGCCGGCTCGGGGGCCTCAGCGAAGAGTGAGTACAGCTCTCGGGAGGGTGGGGGCCTTGGGTCCTGTGGACACTCCCGGCCAGCCCCGGTGACCTCATCTGCAAGGGGAGGGGACACAAGGACCGACCCCGCCTCTTACAGGGTGGTTTGGAAACCAACCAAATTGTAAAGACAGGGCGGGGCAAGAGTAGGTTATCAGTTGTGAGTGCACGAAAGAAACATGGAGCGTAGTCTTGCCGTGCTACTTACTCACTACCGTTTTACTTTCCATCCGAACTACGGTAGAGCCTCTTCTGCCCCGCCCCGTACAAGTGCGGATGGGGGGACAGCAGAGTGCCCTGAGGAAGGACTTCCCCTTTCTTACCCTCAATGTCCCCCTCAGCCAAGGGGGCTCCTGATGTGCACTTCATAGGGCTTCTTCCACGGGAGCTTTTTAAAACACCGTTTTGAAGAGCAATTTTCACACATTATTTTAAGTGTACAATTCAATGGTTCTTAGTAAATTTAGAGTTCTGCACCACCAGCACGGGCCAAGTTCAGAACATTTTCGTCACACCCAAAAGTCCCTGTGTGCCCATTTCCAGTCGCTCCCGTTTATCTATAATTGGGTGTATTTTTGTTTTATGTTTTTGCTTATAACGATTGGCATAGTGTGGTTGTTCAAATTGCTAACAATTGTTTCTTTTTCCTTACTCCATATCCCGTGAGGAAAGCGGTCTTCATAGAACTGTTTCTGTAGTTGCCCATCCTTTCCCAGGAAGCCCATCTGTGTGCTGGGAAGGAGGCAGGCGCGGAACACGCAGGGCCGCTCCCGGCCACGGAGACAGGCTCATGTCGGGCCGTGGCGGGGAACCCCTGGTGGCCACACTGGGTACAGTGAGGGGGGGTTTCTGCTGGAAACCTGTGTCTTTGAGCTGTGCTGGTATTTAGCCCATTCATGGTTAGTGTGAACCCCCAGGCTAGTGTACTTGGGGGTTAAATCTACTGTCTTACTGTTTGTTCTGTGTTCACCTCCCCTGCTCTGTGTTCCTTCTTCTCCCCTTTCTTGCCTTCTTTTGCATTAAGTGTCTTTCTTATTCTATTTTATCTCTCTTTGGACTTGTTAGTTCCAAATTCTTTTTCTGTCTTTCCGTGGTTCAGAAATTTTTAATTACATCCTTGACTTCTCAAAACCTAATCTGCATTACTATACTCCTTCTTCCTAGAGAGAGCAAACACCTTAGACTACTTAATTCTGCTTCTTCCTCCCCAGGTTAACCCTTTCTCATAGTGTATTTTTTCTCGATGTATTTTCAGCCCACGTAGATGCTACTGTTTTATGCAGTCGGTATTCCTGTAGATTTACTCACACATTTGCCCTTGTGTTGCTCTTGACTTTCCCGTGTCCTTCAGCTTCCACCTGGGAGGGTTTTCCCTCCCCTGTCCTTCCTGCGACTTCGGATCTGCTAGGGACAGATTCCCTCCGCATCCGTCTGTCCGAAACCATCCATCTCCTCTGCATTTGGGGGGAGTATTTTCACTGCGTATAGAGTCATAGCTTTATAATTGTCTTAAAATACTTTGTAATGTATTTTATTGTTTGTGCTATTACAGATGGTCCACTTTTCCCTCTTCACCCCCCTCCAGCCAGCCCTCCCCCCACTTCCGTAATCAGTCCCTCATGTTTTCCGTGTCCGTGGGTCTCCCACGTACGTTCTCTGACTGACCCCTCCTTTCAGTCAGCCCCCCGCCCCGGTCCCCTCCAAATGCCGGCATTCTGTTCCATGTTTTCATGCCTCTGGTTCTGTTTTGCTCATTAGTTTGTTTTGTTGATTAGGTTCCCCTTATAGGAGAGATCACAGGGTATTTGGCTTTCACCGCCTGGCTTGTTTCACCCACAACAGTCCCCATTTCTACCCACGCTGTCATAGAAGGTGGGACTCCTTCTTTCTTTCTGCTGCATAGTATTCCATCGTGTAGACGTACCACAGGTTGGGTTTTTTTAAATAAAGACAACCTGTTGTCTTCTGATTTCAGTTGTTTCTGGCTCCTTTCAAGAGTTTCGTCTGTCCTTTGGTTTTCACTAGTTTATTATAATATCCCTAAACGTGTATGTGGTTTTGTGTCTATATTTTGTCAGCTTAACATCTGCTGTGCTTCTTGGATCTGTGATTTGCTGTCTTTCATCGGTTTTTGAAAATTCTTGGCCATTATCTCTTTTATTGTTTCTTCTGCCCATTCTCTCCCTCCTCTTTCTGGGGTCCAGTTACACATTTGTTAGAACTTTTCGCTGGTCCCATATGTCTCTTACGTACTGTTCTTTATTTTTCACTCTCTTATTCTCTGGGGTTCAGTCTAGATACGTTTTCGGGGCTATCTCCCAGTTCACATGCTCTCAGCTACATCTTACCCGCTGTGAGTCCACCTGCTGAGTTCTTATGGTTGGTTACTGTGTTTTCAGTTCTAAGATTTCCATTCGATTCTTTTCATCATTTTCAGTCATCTGCTGCACTTGCTCGTCTCATTTACTTTCTTAAACCTATTTATCATAACTATTTTAAAGTTCACCTCTGGTTATTTCAGTATTCAACATCTGGTGGGTATGTTTCTAGTGTCTGTTTTTTCTCTTTATTTTTGGCCACTTCTTATCTGTTTGCAAGTCTGGTTACTTTTATTGACTACCGGGCACTGTGATTGTAAACTGTTGAGGTGATTTAAGACTTTAAATCATGGGGTGTTCCTTCAGAGAGGATGTATCGCCCTTCTGCCAGGGACGGCAGATAGTGGCAGCTCAACCGCCCACTCCCTCTGTGAATCCAGCTGGTTGAAAGGCCTTTGTTGCAGAATGATTCCTTGTTCTTGGGACGAGGGCCCCCAGTTGAAAGCTGGGGGTGTTTGCCACGTGGCTCCGCCTCGGTGGGCTGGCTGCCACGCTCTGTTCCGCTTCTCAGGCAATCAGCAAATACCTCCGTTTATAAAACCACAGGTTGGGCCTCGCTGGTAGACCGAGGCCTTCTAGTTGAGTCATTCAGATAGGAACTCAGTAACAGCCCCTGGTTTCAGTTTCGGATGTGTCAGTGTTGAGCGTTACATGAGAAACTCACGTGGGTGTGTACTGAAGGCAGCTGCACGCACGTCTGAAGTGTGGGACAGGGTGTGAGCAAGTTACACAGATCAATAGAAGAACAGATGGCTAAACGAAGCCGGGTGTGCACCGATGTCTGAGAGGGCGGACAGCAGGAGGCGGGACAGTCCCAACCTCCCGCTCTGGAAGGCCCTCTGCGGGGTGTGATTGTTTGGGCATTTCTGAGTAGCTCAGCGTGCTAGGGTTCTGCAGAGAAACGGGACCAACGAGGTGTGTGTGTGTGTGTGTGTGTGTGTCTATCTACGTATCTGCCTATCTATGTACATAATCTATGTATCTATGTACGTAATCTACGTATCTATGTATCTGCCTATCTATGTACATAATCTATGTATCTGTGTACGTAATCTATGTATCTATGTATCTGCCTATCTATGTATCTATGTATCTATATCTATTTAGCTATGTATGTATCTATGTATCTATATCTATGTATCTATCTAAGTATCTCTCTATCTATCTACGTGTCTATACCACAGAGACAGAAAGAGGGGCGGGAGGAGCAGAGAGACGGCAATATCTGTACTTGGCCACCTGGAGACGGGACAGCCCGAGAGGAGTGCCAGTCCCAAGTCTTCAGGCCTGAGCGCCGAGTGAGCTGCAGTGTCAGGTCCAGTCAGGAGGCCAGCAGGCTCGAGACCCAGGAAGAACCAGTCTCTCAGTTTGAGCCCCAAGGCAGGAAAAAAGTGACACCTCAGCTCAAGGCAGATGGGACACGTTCCCTCTCTCGAGGGCCAGCCTTCGCTCTGCTTCAGGTGTCCGCTGCTTGGATGTAGCCCACCCATCCAGGAAGGGCACTCTGCTTTCTCAGGCTACCCATTTAAAGTGGCTGTCACCCAGAGACACCCTCACAGGAGCACCTGGAATGATGTTGGGTCAGATGTGTGGGCAGCCAGGGCCCCTGCCAGGTGACACTGGAAACCGACCATCCCACTCAGAGGAGCCGTGAGCTCTGACCCCCACCCCGCCCCCTTCCCACTCTCCCCAAGGTCCACGAGGTGGCTCCTGCAGGGGCACGACCTGCTGCTGCGCTCAGCCCTGCGGAGGCTAGCGCTCCGCGGCCACGCCATTGCCACCCTGACCCAGATGCGGCTGTCGGGGAAGAAGAGCCTTCTGCAGGAGCTGCGAGAGCAGCACGCCCTGGAGCGGGGCTCCTCCCAGTGTCTGGACGAGCACCAGTGGCAGCTGCTCAGAGCCTTGGTGAGCTTGCCGTTCGGGCCCCTCACCCATCCCAGCCGAACCCCAGGTCCGGCCACCCCCGTTGTTACGGGGTGGGGACGGTGGCAGCCCTGGGGGCTCTAGTGCTACAGTGAGAATTATGCTAAAAACGCATATGAACTGGAGCAGAGCTGGGTACAGCCATCACCAGGAGGTCGGGGAAAGGGGGTGCTGTCACCTGTTCTAACAGATCCAGAGAAAGACTCCGTAAATCACAGGGCTGGGATTCCACCCCAGCAGGCTGACTCCAGGTCTCAGGGAGCCAGGGAGCTACGGGGGCAGCCGGGCTTTCTGGCCCACGAGTGCAGGGCAGACTCCCGCTCCATTTCCATTGGCCCAGGAGAGCTGGGCGGGAAGCAGGCGGCCTCTCCTTGCCTGACTTGCAGTCCCACGAGGCAAGGCAGTGCCCGGGGCCACATGGGCCCTGCTGCAGCTTCTGTGATGTTCCCCATTACTCAAAACCCAGCTCTGCTGTGTGACTTTTAGAAATTACTTCATATCTCTGAGCCCCTGTGCCTTCATCACTCCTAGTGCTCAGGCCCCATGGTGGTCAGGAAGAATGAGGAAGTCCTTGATGTGTGACAGGCTACAGGTGGCACTGGGCACAGAGTTGGGACACAACAACTGTCTTGGGTTGAGGGGGTACCTTCGACACACCTAGCTCGTCCATTGTGTTGGGCTTTGCAAGCCTGGAGGCCCCGGCTTTCTGCCCCGTCTGCATCCCTGCCCCAACCTTCCTGGGCCCTGGGGAAGGCGGGCCTCCTGTCTGGGTCCCGGCCGGAGCTCCCGTGCCGGGCAGCGATGTGGGCTCGTCCCTCTCCCGGCCCCGTCCTTTCCTGTCCAGGAGGTGCGTGTGCTGGAGGAGACCAGCAGGCTGGAGGAGGAGGCGCAGCAGACACGGCTACAGCTCCAGCAGCAGCTCCTGGCCGAGGCCCAGGAGGTGGGGCAGCTCCTGCAGCAACGCATGGAGCATGCCATTGGGCAGGCGCTGCTGGGCCATGCGCGGACCGCGGCCACCAAGAGCCGGGCCAAGGACCGGGAGGACTTCAAGGTGCGTGCCAATCCCCATCCCCAGAAACCCGAGGGCAAGAGGGTTGGGGTGGGTGGGAGGGCGAGGGGAGCGAGAGGACAGCTTGGACAGAGCAGCCACCTGGGCGCTGGTCTGTGCCGAGGGTTTCTGGCCTTTTGAACATTGCCTGTCATTCTACAGAGTGAAGGGCAGTAGCCTTTAACCTTGGCAGGGACGGTAACCCAGGCCTCACATCTCTAGGGACAGGGTATCTCAGCACTTCCTCCCTTTTCTGCTTTGGGGCAGAAGGTACATCACTGAGGAATGCCTATAGCTGCAAGTAACAGAAAGTCCCACTAAAGTGACTCAGATGAATAGGAGTCATTCATCCCATGTAACAAGAAGGTGGAGGTAGAGAGCTCCAGGCACAGAGGCGCTGGGATGTGACCAAGGACCCGGCTCTTTCTGTCTGATCTGCTGTTCTTAGGGCGAGTGTGTTGCCTCATAGTCTCAAAATGGCCACTAACCCTCCAGACATCAGATCTGCATTCCAGGAAGGAAAAGGAACATGACAAAGTCTTTCATTTACACTGAGGCTTTGCTTGGACGTTCAGAAAGGGAAGACCCCCTCCCCAGCAGACTTTCCCTAATATTGCATCTGATTGGCCAGGGTCACACACTCACCCTGAGACTGTCCCTGACCAAGGAAAATGGTACAGGGTGGGGCGACAGCAGGTTTACGGCTGTGAGTGCACCAGAGTTTATTCTTGTATTATTATTTCCTGTGCAAACAACTGGAAACCTACTTCTGCCCCCTGCCCTGTCTTACCAACTGGTTTAGTGCAACCATGCGCTCTCCGCCTGCTCCCTGACCAGTCCAGCTGAGGAGTGGGTCCAAGATGCGAGCCCGGGCAAGGGGAGGGGGGCTGCGTGCCACCCCTCACCGAGTCCTTTCCCTCCCGCCCACAGAGGACGCTGCTGGAGGCGGCCGTGGAGAGCGTCTACGTGACCAGCGCGGGCGTCGGGCGGCTGGTGCAGCCCTATTACCAGCAAGCAGGCAGGGTCGTGCGGGACCACGAGGAGCGCAGACTGGAGCAGCTGAGGGCCCTGCAGGGTGTGTGCCCTCCGCGGGGAGCCCGGGGCAGAATGGCTGTCAGGCTCTTCAAGTTTTCCTCTGGGAAATCTTACTCCGTTAGGTTTCATTTGCACATTTAGCCCCTGCTTTGTCCCCCAGAGCCTTTCGAAAAGGCTCTTAAAGAGCATCTGGGTAACAATAGGGTTTTGTTAACATGGGTGAATCCGGATGAGACCCGGACAATGCAGTGGAGTTAGGGGAGGGTCACTCACTATCTGGGGCGAATGTCATCAGAGTCCTGGTTAGTGGTGGCATGGTTTTGGCTCGGCTTCCCGGTGGCCAGAGAGGTGAGAAGACGCTCAATGAAACTGTTGCAGTGACCGTGAGAAGGGACAGGCCAGTGGCCCGTGTGATGTTCCCAAGACCCAGAGAATTTTCCCCATGGGCTCTCATACATGGTTACCCTGCATGACGGCACAGACAATGTCCCCATGGCCAGCAAGGACATCGTGTAATAACGGAGCCAGTCTCTCAAGGGCCACTCTCACGACGTCCTTCCCTGCTTCGGGCCCTCGGAGCAGGGTCCGCCACGTTCTCTGAAGGGCTGTGCCTGGACTGGCCGCGGGCGCACGGGACCTGGTCCCTAGGTGGATGGGTAGGGGGTTGACAGTTCCTGGTGGCAGCCTTCCGTGAATCTGATTGCTCTCAGTGAGATCGGCTGTGCCTCTGTCGTTCCCTTGTCCTGGAGAGTTTGAACCCTGGAATCCGGTAAAACCTGAGATGTACCGGAAATGCAGCCGCTCTGCAGACTGCGACCTGGGTTTCCAAAGGGACGCTGAGCTCCTCACCCAGCTGGAGGCAGCCACATGGGGACCTTCAGCACCAGCCCGCTCGCGTCCCCTTCCGAGGCCTCAGTTTCCCCGTCTGTGGTGCTAGGGTTCGGTCAGCCCTCCGTGCATTCTCTCCACTCTGAGTGCCTGCTTTCCTGATACCCCAGCTCTGATGTGGCGGTTGCCCAGTAAATGAATCGAGGCAATGCAGCCGAGCGTAACCAACCACATCAACACCTCTTTTTCTTCATTCTGTAAATTCTTTCGTATTTAAAACTCACAGAATGTCCTACCCCAGGAGGTCACCCAGTTACACCTGCCTTTAAGGGTTAGACAGCCCACGTCAAGCAAGGTAGGCGGGCTGCTGGACAGCTCACCACTAGGCAAGTTTGGTGTGGCATCCGGGGCAGTGTAGTGGCTAGGTTGGTGTAGCAGCTGGTTAGGTTGGCAGCTCTTTAGTTAGGTGTAGCCGCTGGCGAGGCACAGCCCTAGGTCAGGTAAGTGTGTCCCGACAGGCTGCCCCGTGTACCTCAGACTTCAGGGGACACAGTGCCCAACCCTTGGGGAGTACCCCTGTCAGCGCCTGTGTCTGTCTGCTTGACCACCGCTGTGCATGTCGGGCTGTGCTCCCTGCCGGGTGGGTTTAGCTGTTTGCAGTGGCCGCTTAGCATAACATCTTTCTCCTGTGCCTCCCCTTGCTCCCCAGCCAACGAGGTGGTGGGCGGTGGAGGGAGAGCGGGCTGCCTTCCTGCTGCAGCCTGTGATGGAAGCCGCTGCACCCCCACCCTGCCCTGTCCCCCAGGTGGGCCGCTGGCTGGTGCCAGGCTGTCTGCGACCAGGAGTGTGCCGCTGCCCCTGGCACCGGCACCCACCCCAGCCCTGGCACAGAGCTGAGCCCTCGAACACGCACCCGATCAGCATGTGTTGCATGTTGCAGGAGAGAGGACGGAGAATTACAAGCTGCGGAAGAAGCAAGAACTCGGCGACCCTTCGTCAGCGGACGAGGTGGCGGGTGGGACTCGTGAAGCATCCCCAGGCATCCACCAGAGGTGAGGTCCCCACGAGGACACACTCGGCCCCAACTGTCAGCTTCCTCTCGCGGCGTCCCCCACCGGCACAGACACCCAGGAGTCTGCCCGGCCCCCGGCCCTGCCCGCGCTCCCCCCAGGGGCCTGGCCCAGGGCTTCGGCCTGTCAGGCGTTTCTAGTTCTAAGTACTGTTCACAGCCCTGACACAGCACCACCCCCTCACTCACACCTCGGGGTCTCCCAGAAGCAGACCCTGGCCTGGGGACTGGGCAGGGGGGGCAGGTTGCTTATGGGAGGTGACCCAGGAAGCTCAGGGAGGGAGCAGAAAGTGAGGCAGACAGGTGTCTCAGCGGCTGCCTTCCCGGTGGCCCGCCACATGCCACACGAGGTGGGGGGGCACCTCACCAACCTGCAGGCCGGAGCCGGCCGGGCGCTGCTGCTCTCTCCGAGTCCCACAGAGTCTCGGAGTCCCACTGCGGCCAAAACACAGTGTCTGCCGGCTGGGCTCTGACTGGAGGCTCAGAGGAATCTCCCCAGGTTGCTCAGGCTGTCGGCAGAATCCGGTGCCTTGGAGAACGGAGGTCTCTGTTTCCTTGTGGCTGTCAGCTGGGGGTCCCCTGACCTCCTAGAGGCCTCTCTCTGGTCCCTGCCCGTGGCCCCCACATACCAGTCACACCTAGGATCTCTCTGCCTTCTTCTTCTGCTGCATCTCCAACTCCAGCTGGAGGAACTTTTCAGTTTTATGGGCTCCAACCGCTGAGACCCACCTGGATAATCCAGGGCAATCTCCGAGCCTTCAAGTCCCGCCTGCCATGGAAGGCAACATCTGCACAGGTGTCAGGGACTAGGGCGTGGACCCCGGTGGGGGGACATCACATGGCCTACCGCAGTGGAGAAAAGCCAATACTGCCTGCGATAATGAGGGGTTTCCAGAGCAACTGAGGCCCAGAGCACCAACCTCAGTGGTATCACAGCTGGTCAGTCCATATCTGTCCTCTCAGCCCCAGGTGGAGCTCAGTGAAGGTAAGGACAATGAGTCTCTTAATCACACCTGTATCTTCAAAACCCACCTCGGAACCTGGCAGGCCAGAGACGCTTTTATGAATGAACAAAAGAGTGGATGAGTAGATCGATGCATGTGTGGGTGGACGCTTGGATGGGTTTTGTAGGATGAATAGGAGTTTGCCGGACAAATAGTAAGAAGAGAGGAAAGATATCATTGGCAGGAGAAAGCATGAAGCAAAAGCAAGGTGTGCTTCATGGGTGGCTGCCTGTGATGCTGAAGGCAGCTTCTGCCTTCAGGTCTAAAAAAATTCAGCTCCTTTCAGAAAACCGGTCACGAAAGACTGAGAAGGCAGAGAGTAATCCTGGGAACAGGGAGGGGACTGAATGTTCCTTTTTGCGGACGTCAGAGGAGTGGCAGCGGAGGAAGGGAGAGTATTCGCACAGGCCCGGGGAGGTGTGTGCTCACGCAGGCACGGGGCATGGTGGGGGGGCTGTCTCCTGGTCAGGGGCCCGCTTTCTGCCCTGCTCTGCCCCACTGCATCCTCCGCCACTCAGAGGGACTGGGCTGCATTCTCCTGGTTTCTCAGGTGTGGCACCTAGGAAAGGGGCTACCTGGTTTGCAGGGAGCAGCTAGGGCGATCCTGCAATTTTCGGAAAGGGTGTGTCCTTCAGGAGAGCGCCTCCACCCCCGCCCGGGGTTTCCGTCTTTTCGTTGTGTGAAGACGTCACCTGCTGCTCAGCCACTTCGCAGCTGCACGACCTCAGGCACACCCAGCCCCCCTGAGCTTCTCTTGCCCCAACTCTCCCACTCTCTGCCCCACGATGTCACCAAGCCACCGCGAGGATCCAGTGAAAAATGTCCCCAAGATTCTATAAACCCCCAAGAGAGAATCACTTTCCTAATGAGCCCGCCTTTGGGGGAGGGGCTCGCTCTCTCTCTCTCTCTCTCTCTCTCTCTCTCTCTCTCGTGGCCCCAGTAAATCGTGGCCATTCTGCTCTCACGGCTCCCAGGGCTCACGGACAGCTTGCGGTCACTAATTCGCAGGATGCAGTAGGCCCTTGGCAAAGGCCTCTGACCCCCCTGCCGGCCAGGGCAGCCTTGATGGCCTTCCTTCCCTCTGCCAGGATGCGGGCACAGCAGAGAAAGTTCCTGGCCCAGTTCACCGTGCACCAGCGTGTGCGCCTGGAGACGTGGCAGCGGAAGGCCAGCGTCCTGGACCTCCTGGAAGCACAGCTGGAGAGCCAGCTGCAGGTGCGAGCTTCGGAAGCAGGCCTGGGCCCCGCGGGCGGGGCGTTGAAGCGGTGGAACTAGCTGGAGGCTGGCCTTGTGGCCCCAAGTCAGCAGTGGGGCCTTGGTGAGGGGACTGCATGCCCCTCAGGCCCCTGGCCCCTGCAGAGGCTCCCCAGTGGATGACGCATCAGCCTCACTGTGTGCTGAGAGTCTCAAGGCCGGGGGGCCGTGTGGATCCCACGCGGTGCGTCTGCAGTGCCCGCTCAGGCCAGGCCCTGGGCACTGATGGGCTCCTGTCTAGTGATCGTGGGGCAGGGGCGATCGTCACCTCATCACTATGGGCTGCTCCGTGTCAGGGCTCTCAGCAGTGTTCGCTTAGGCAGTGCTGCTGGGGACCCAGGCTCGCACTTTTTGTGGGACACACAGGAAGCTGAGTCCTTGTGATAGACAGCGGCCGTCTTGTCACAGAAGAATCTCAGCAGCGTGCGATCGCTGATGCAATTACTGGTGACATGCGTGCGCCTCTGAAGCGAACTGGCTGCCTGCACGAAAGAGCACCTATCCCAGAAGGGAGGCCCCGGGCCGAAGGTCGGCCCCGTCAGGGACAGGGGCTCCCATTCACGGACTGAGGGCCTATCATGCAGTTACTGAGCTGGGAGGGGTTCCTGTACCTCCTGACGTCGTCCCCAGCCCCCAAGGAACAGGTCTCTGCTAGGACCCCGGCCACATGAGGGGACAGCAGGAGGGTGAGGCGCTGTCCAGCCCTCACAGTGAGTCGTGGAGTGCAGCTTTGTGCAGTTAAAGTGCTGGGAGGCAGGCGCTGAGACTCTGGGGTCGGAGGGTGGCTGAGGTCCCGGCTGGCAGGGCCCTCAGTGAGCGCCCCTGGCCTCGGTGCTGGCCTCTGTAGAATGGGGACCTGTGGCCCCCATGGTGGGAGTGAGGGGGGACCGCTACCTGGTAAGAGCTGGTTGAGGTCAGCTCCCCCTCTCTGCCATGTGCTTCTGCCCTGCTCCTGACCACCCTGGGGGCTTCTGGGAGAGTTCTCCTCCACTCGGGGACATGGCCCGTCGGCCGCCCCAGAGACAGGGAGCCTCGTCCTGGTGGCAGGACGGAGGGAGGCCCAGCTGACGCTCTCGCTTTGCGTGCAGGACGCCGAGCAGAGCTTCCTCTCCGAGCTGGCGGCCTTGGCCCGCGTGCCCCTCGCCGAAAGCAAACCATCTTCCAGTAAGCGCGGGCCGTCAGGTACGTGGTGGGAGGTGGGGGGCCATGGTGGGGGGCTCCCTGGGTTGGGGATGGGGGCTCCAGTCCCGTGTCTGCCACTGGCTAGCAGTGTGGCCTTGGGCACTGTGCTTACCCTCGCGGGGCTTTTAGGTCCTTATCTATCCAGGAGCAGCCTCCGTGGGACACCCTGGGGGCCCTTGCTTGCCCTGCATCAGTAATTCTGATCCCGGGCCTGCAGTTCACCAGCTGAGTATGATCTCTGGCTCTGTTTCCCCATCTGTGAAGTGGGGTAATGAACTCCTCCCCCTGCTGGAGACGATTCAGTGACGTCACGGGGCGTGGCAGCCTGCTGCCAGAGAGGGACGGAAAGTGTGTAAAACACACAGGTCTCTTAAGATAAAATCTGAGCCTCAGGTTCCTACTGCTTCAGGAGTCTTCCAGTCAGCCGGCTGCTGCAGAAACACAGTGGGAGCCTGAGGATCAGAGTTCGAATCCCTGCCCTGCCACACATGGCTGTGTGGCTCCGGGAAAGCACTTCACCTCCCGGGCCGCAGCTTCCTTACATGCTAAACGGGTAGGATAGCAGCAAGGTGCCCAGCGCGTACCTGACCCACAGAGACACTCGAGTCAGGAGGGGCTGGAGTGAGGTTGAGAGAAGCTGTCACTTGCCTGAGGTCACAGTCAATGTCTGGGTCCCTGTGTTTTTGCAGAGAAGCCCCTAAGGACCAAAAGGAAGAAGCCCCTGCTGCGGGAGAGAGGGGATGCCGGGGGTCCCAGCAACGATGACCCTTTGTCTGGGGAACACCCCTCAGCGTCGCTCAGGTACCAGCGCCCAGGCTTAGTGCCTGTGGCTGCGTACTGACCACCTACTGTGTGTGTCTGTGTGCGCCTGGACGACCCGGAACCAAAGTTCTGACGGGCTGCGTCTCTTCTGTGTTTTATGCAGCAAAAGGCTGAGCCAGCAGGAAAGTGACACTGGTGACGGGGAGAATTCCAAGAAGATGCTAAAGAGGAGAAGCAACTTGTAGTTGGAGGCCCTTCGGTGGGGACTGACCGGAAGCCCTGATCGAAAGTCCTGATTGGAGCTCGCTGGCCCCTCCTCCCCGTGAGGGCCCACCCACCTGGGGACGGAGGGCGGGGCTTCCCGCGCTAACAGGCTCGCTGTGAGGGGCGGAGACGGACCTCACGGTGCCCCAGAAAGCACGAGGGAGTGTGGCAGACCCCGCTGACCCCGCTCCCCGTGCTGGACACCTTGTGAGCTTTGTCCCTTCAGCTCCATCCCTCGGGGTCTCTTCCTGGAGTCTGCATCTCCCACCACAGTGTCTTGGTGCCCCCAAACCTACCTTCCGCAGGGCGAGGCTCTCATTCTACCCCGGGCCCCTGCTCTCCGCCTCTCAGGGCAGTTCTGTGGGAGTGAAGGGTCTCCAGGCATTACTGCTGTTTTCCAGGTGGAGACTTTTCTCCTCCATTTCCACTGTCCCCCTTTTCCTCCATCCCGTGAACCATGGCCACTGGCTGCCACCAGGACCTCTTCAGAGCCCATCCGCGCCCATCCTGGGCTCAGCCAGCAGCTCGGGCCTGGTCCCTGGGGTCCGAGCCTCACAGCCCCACGACCCTGGTGCAGACAGCACCAGACAGCACGCCCCCTCCCACGGAGGGGTGTTCCGGAGGCACTGCTGCCCCGTGGACAGTGAGAATGTCCAGAAGCTTCCAGACCAGCCCCCATACAGCACTGCCAGGAGAGGTCCTTCCCACCCAGAAAGAAAATTGCTCTTTTCATCAAAAACAGGGATTCTCATCCTCGGCACTGTGGCCATTCTGGGTGAGACAACCCTTTGTTTGGGGAGGGGACCGTCCTGTGCATGGGGGGATGTGTAGCGGCACCCCTGGCCCCTGCCCGCCAGACGCCAGTAGCACCCCTAGTGTGACAGCCAAAAGTGTCTCCAGTCACTGCCAGCTGTCCCTGGGGGCCGTCCCTCCTGAGCTAAGGCATCCTGGATGGAGCCCTGGGCGTTTCCACGAATTCCCAGGACATGCTGGGCCCTGGGCTCTGGGCGCCGCCGTCTCGGGGATTCTCTGGACTGTTTAGGACCTGAATTTTTATCTCACGTAACCTGAATCAGCGTCTCCTAGGCAGGAAAGACTGGCTTCCTAACAGAAATGGCCCTCAGCAATCGCATCCGCCAGTCCTGACCTCCTGACCCGTCCAAGGCCGGGATTTCCACAGCGGACCAACAGCCCCGCCTTGTGGCGAAATGAAGCATCTCATCGTTCTGCGGTGTCTTCAGCAAAGCTTCCTTCCTGCAGATTTCCAGGACCTGGTTCACATTTTTCTTCCCACCCTCTGCACAGAGGCATCCTGGGGGCAGACGGCTCCCACGCGGGGAATGTCTGACTGGGAGGGAAGGTGATGGGGACGGCATTACTGCGGCTGCCTGGGCCTCCACCCACCTTGCGTGGATAATCGTGTTCTTCGTAGGTGCAGTTTCCTTCGCCCACAGGAGTTAGTCTCCTAACTCTTGCTAACGGCTTCAATGACAACACCCCAGTCAGGCCAGTGGGCCATTCATTTTATTTTTTTCACAAGCTTTGAATTCAGAAGTAAGAGCCACAATAAGTCAGTTGTTAAGTAAAAATGGGGGTGATTACAAAGGAAAACTTTGTACAAAACTTTAAAAATCTGACTGCCCCGCCGACCTCCTCGGAGGGACGAGGACACGGGCAACTGGAAGTGGCCCCGACTGGGGACGAGAGACCCCTTTCTGAGTGTGACCCGGGCTCGGCCTGACTACCCAGAGCTGGCTGGAAGGGCACACAGAGACGGGGAGGACGGCATGCCAGGGACACACGCCACGGAGACCAGGGTTTCCGACACGGGACGCGGAGGACGTTTCTCCAAGCTGCCCTGAGAAGTCACAGATGTCAGTGGGGCTGGGGCGGGGCGGGGCGGCTTCTCTCCAGCGTGGAGGCGGGAGCGCGGGGACCGCCCCGAGGGCTGGAGGCCTGGGCAGGGCGCCTGCACTGGTCCTCGGAGATATCCCCTCAGAGGCCCTCACAGGCTTGCATACGCAACTCAGGAACATGCATCAACTACCCTAGAACAGCTACGAGGGTGCGAAGGGACCGCCCCGGAATCTCGGAGCCCGGACGGCGCGGTGGGTGGGACGGACGTGAGGACGCGAGGACCTGTGCTCACTAAGGAGGGCGATGAGGACGCCACGCGCGGCGCAGGCGTCGGCGCGACACACAACTCTGGGCAAGGGGTTCCAAGCAAACATACCACACTAGTACCACTTCTTCCTAAACGCGAAAGGAAAGAACCTCACTCTTGTGTCCCCCAGCAGTTCCAAATAAAACTAGGGGTCTGAGAACCACTGACGGGGGGAGGAATGGACATTATTCCCAGAATCCTTCACTCTAGCTCAATCCACTCGTCCGTGGTCAACCGAGGCTGGTGATGTTGGAGCGGCCACCAGGGGGCGCCACGATGCGGTGGCCGGTGCGCCTGGGGTTGTTGTCGTCTATCTGGGCACCTGAAAGATACAGAGCCAACCACCTTTGTCACTATCTCCACTTGCCACTCCCCCATGTTCCCGGCCTTACCTCTGGGGAGGCACCCCAACCTCTCTCCTCGGTGCCCCCTCGGGCCCTGGGGCACCCTCTGACATTGAGTAGTTTCTTGTCGGGCTTTTCGTTCTTGAGACAGATGAGCACCCATCAATTGAGGGCCTACTGTGTGCAGGCACAGACTTGGTGCTTTAACAATGCTGTTGAACTTATGGTACACAATACCACAAAAGGAGAATTTGAGGCTCGGCTCACATTTCTTGGGGATACACCTAGAGGTCTGTCTCCAGGGCCCAACGCTCCGAAGGTGTTCTGTGTGTGGTGTGCTTGGGTGTGCACGTGTGTGTGTGTGTGTGTGAGAGAGAGAGAGAGAGAGAGCTGCTCACAGCCACAATGACCCACCTCGCTTGCAGTGGGCGGATCTGCGTGGAGGAGGCAGCGGTTTCTATTGGACCTGCAAAGCCGACCAGCCTTTCTAATCTCATGCATCCCCTTGCAGTTCAATAAAGACAACAGCCCAGCAGCAAGCCCGCGCCTGGGGCTCAGTAAGGACGGACGCCCTGAGCAGACAGGCAGTGAATGGGGGGTGACACTGGAAGGAGGGGTGCTGGGGGGAAGGCTCTGGGTCCAGGCCGGAGACTGCAGTTCCAGGATGACCCATGCCTGCACTCTGGGCCATTTGTAATCATGCTCTTTGCTCTCTCAGCCTCACTTCCTTTTCCGAAAAATGGGAGCAGAGGCCCCTCCACCCACGACCTTGCATAGTCTGGGTAAGCCACGGGGCAGGCGGGTTAGAGAGCAGCTTGGACTTTCTCTCCTCGTTTTGTTGGTAGACGACATATCTTCCTGGTGGCTCAGGAATCTCCTAGGGCCCCAAAATCAGGCCTCTGCTTACCACCTCTTCCCCTCACGATCACCTGCACCTTCCTGGCTCCACATCAGCTTCTCTGAAAATACTCGTTGGGACGAAAGGACCCCCATGCCATAGACCACGCCGCACCTCTGCCACGTCACCTCACGCAGATAGGTAAAAGACGGCTGTGAGGTTGTTCCCGGTGGCCAGAGGCATCGACACTGCTAGCCACTAATGAAGTCACCTGCCACACTGCTGTGAGGCTGGCCCTGGGCGGTGCCGGCGGCCTCAGCGCCAGGGAGGTCACGGCCCTTCCAGCGACAGTTTGCCTCACTGCTTTTCTCTGAAGCGCGAATGGTGCGACTTGCGAACAGAACGGTGGTTTGCGCACCCAACCGTGTTCCCCAGCACTGCATCCGACCTCTGTCCTGCTGACCGAGCGTCAGATGACAATCTCGAGTTGTGTTTCGGGTCTGTCTGTGCAAAATCACCAGCTCTCCGTGAGAACCAGAAGCACACCAGTGCACACAAAGCTCTTGCACGAAAGGCTCGTGGAAAGTGAGGTGGCCTGGACTGAGGGGCCTCCGGTTTGGGTGCCCACTGCACCATCGCTGAGCTCGACTGCCCTGCAGGGAGGAAAGGTCTGCCACGCCCACAACCTCCACCCACGTTTCATCTTCTCTCCGCCCCTCCACTCTCTTTCGCCAAGCGCCCCCCCTTTCCCGTTTCGAGGTCCTGCATTCCTGCCGGACCAGGAGTCTGAACACGAGGGCCCCCTGACAAAGCCTGGCCCACCGCCTGTCTCCATGGAGTAATGCCCATTTCATAGCTTGTAATATCTTGGTGTACTGAGCCTAAAATACTTACTATCTGGCCCATTAAGAAAAAGTCTGCTGACCCCGGAATAGACTGAGGGCTTATTCATCACCGAATTACTCATCACCATATCCTCGTACACACTGTCACCTCCAATATTTTGCAGGGTGATGCCACTTCCAGGTTCCAATGTGTGCGTGCCTGCCCCCCTGTGGTGATCCTGAGAAATTGCAGACACGCATCCCGGGGCGTTCGCCAAGTCTGAGGGACCACGCCAACTTCGGATTTTGCCCTCACACACTCCTTGAGCATCAAGTCCCAGCTGTTTGACACGGAATCCCTGGAGTCATCATTTCCTTTTTAAAGCAGTAAGAACAACCACAGTCTACGCACAGGGTTGCTGTGAAGACGAGCCGTGAGTCCCGAGAATGCGTGATAAACCGCAGGGGACAGGACAGGCTGAAGAAGGCGGCTGCCCCATCACCACGCCACGCTTAGCTCCGTGGGTAGAAGTGTAAAAACGTCCCCAAGTGGGACTCAGGATGAGCCAATTTCTAGGCAGACTCTTCATAAGCCAGGGCCCAGTACCTCTATGCTGCCCATGGCCCCCTCAGCTTCGTGGCCTCCCCCAGCCCGCACTGCCCCACCCAGAGGAGAGGAGGAGAGGGTCCCACAGTCCCCTCCTTGCTGCCTGTCCAAGGCCCTGTGTCCCTTTCCACAGGAGTGTGGGTCCCTGACAACGGCTGTGGTGGCAGCCTCGGCTGCTGTGGCCCCTTACCTGACAAGCTGAAGTTGGACTGGTGGAGGTTCCGGATGGGCGGAGGCTGGTGTTTGGAAGGCGAGGATTTGGCAGAAGGAGCGGGAGTTGCATATTTGGGTGTAGCTGGCACCTCGTACACGGGGCCGTCATACATGCCCCTGGGGACCCCTTGCAATCCAGAGACCTGAACGGAGGGAGGGGAGGGCGACTGAGGGACAAGGCTCACACGTGCTGCTGGTTCCGGGCCCTGGGGGCTGGATGGTGACTCGGGGTCACCTCGGGGATGTGCGCACCCACACACTCCACATGCATACTTGTGCACACGTGTGCAGTATGCACACACAATTCACATGTGCATGTGTTGGCACATGCAGCCATTCACACAATCCAACACACCTGAAGGTGTGCATGTGTGTACACTGACGTGCATGTACACCTGCATGTACACGCAGGCAGATACACACACGTGCGAGCTGGCCTTTCTGACAAACATCAGCCCTTTAGTGTGGGAAGCAGGTCGTCAGGGTGACCGGAGGGACCCAATTAGGGAAGACAATGGACTACAGTGGGAGTTTATCTAAAGTGTGTGCAAGCTTCCCCCTCCAGGCTGGACCACAGATGGGCTGGAGCCTGCTCCACGCCCTCTGACCTCCCAAGGTCAGTGCTAAGATTCTTCAAGGAAAGGAGGGAAAGAAACGTGCAGAATGGAAGGGGAAGGCAGGTGATGGCCACCCCTCCAGTTTGTGGGGGGCCATGTATTTTCGCTGAAATGGCGATGCTGTGGGCTCAATGCTTTCCCAGCCACGGGCTGGTCAGTCCTACATGGCACCGAGTGCCAGGCTCTGATCTGCGGCCGGAGGGTGCAACACTGCACAGAGCAGGTGCTGAGCACATGCACCCCCGCCAGCCACACCAGCACCCGCCCGCCCCCACGTGTGCACACCCCCATACAGTGTGCTGGGCCCTGGGGCCTTCACAGCCCGGTTCTGACTCTGGCCAGAGCGGCAGGCAGGACACTGTGCGGCTCGCGTGGCTGTGATATACGCTGACACCGTGCACCAGCCCAGGGGCGCATACCTTGCTCCGGATTCGGACGCGCTGGTAGAGATGCTCCGGGAAGGGCTTCCGCGGGATGAAGCGGCCCAGGCCCTTGCTGACGCTGAGGCTTCCATCCTCGAAGACGATCTTGCCCTGGCTGACGACCACCAGCGGGGAGCCGTGGCACTCCATGCCCTCGAAGATGTTGTACTCCACGGCCTGCCAGCGAGAGTGCCGCTGAGCCCTCACGGCTGCCACCAGGCCTCCGGCAGTGACCTGCTCCCCGGGGCACCCTGCTAAAGATGCCTCCCCCGGGGCTGTGTGATGTCCCACTTCCTGCCCCACATCTGCATAACCAACCCCTCACTGCTGGGCATTTGGGGAGGGGGGTGTGCATAACCAAACTAATACTGTCTGACGTGGCAGGAATGGGGACAGGGCCCCAGGAGTCAGGGCCCATGGCTACGCTGAGTAGAATGGTCATTTCTGTGTCTTTTTAAACAATGTGTTTTCTTTAGGACAGGACAGTTTTCTAAAATTAAATTACAGGGCCAAGGGACATGAGCTTTTTTTAAGGCACTCACTGCCTATTGCTGCCTATTGCCAAATCATTACATCCTGAAAACCTCAGAACAACCAACAGTACATGGGCCACGGAGGGATAGGGGACAGGGAGGTGCGGGGGTGGGAGGGCCTGCAAGGTTTCCTGTCTGTGAAACCCCTCCAGCAATGGGGAGGATAATTTTTACATTTTCTTTCTTCTACTTTGAAAGACGCTTCCTTAAACTACACACTCTTTTCATTACTCCTAAAGTGAGTACCGCTAGCACTAGCCAACTGCTTTTTATTGTTTGAAAAGGGGGTCAGGTACCCAGTAAACAAACTCAAAAGACTGGAACGGCATGTGCTTTTGAAAAAGTCAGCCCCTCTTCTACCTCGGACTGCTGCCTCAGGCGGATTTTTCTGTGCCCTCCCCCCATCACGGTCTCAGGAGTGGCGAGCGCCCCCTGCAGCTTCACCTTCTCTCAGCAGTGTCCACCTCAGCACACGGACGTGGCTTAACGTTCACTAACCTGCTGGACCGCATCCCACCACACGGCCGTACAACCGGTTACTGAGCCGGTCTCAGGGACGAGCCATCAGGTCGCCTCCCTGGCTCTGCTAACTAATAAACGCCATGCTGAAAGGCCCTATTGCCCGCATGGCAGGTGTGCCCATCTTGTTGAAGGTGGAGCTTGGGGCCAGAGAGTAAGTGGGTTTGGCCTTTGATGGGTCCACCCTCCAAAAAGGTGCCCCTGGTTTCAATTCCCAGCAAAACCCTGACCTCGTCTGCCTCCTATTAACCCCGGCACTCAGTCACGGGCCCAGATGAGGAAAAGCACCTGACCACCACAATTTGCACCTGGTTAACTATAAATGAGACCGGGTCTGTCTTTAAGCGAATATAAACCACGTGTACATTTCTCCTGGGCCACGGTTTTGCGTTTCTGCACTTTCTATAGGCTGGGTTCTGGGGACGGATGTCTGTGTTCTCTCCACATCCTCAGGTTCGCTGGACGAGGGAAGGGGTCCAGGGCTCGTGAGACAGAAAGTGCAGAGACACAGCCCACAGGCCCGGGGCCTGGGGTGAGGGCAGTGGCCCCCAGGCTGCGCATAAACATGACCCACTCTGGGGGCAGCCCCTTCCTTTGCTGCCTCTGAGCAGCGGGCACAAAGCAGGGCAGGAGGTCTCTCAACCAGATCCAAGCGTCTCCGGGTCGACAGCTCAGCTGAGGACGAACATGGGAGCTGGGGCTTCCCCTCTGCGAGTCTGAGAATTCCCACACGTGCCTGAGATGGGGGTGGGGGCGGCGGGGCAGACAGCACATGCTCATAATAGCCGCTGGGCCTAGCCCGCTGCAACCCCGTCTCTCCCACTGGTGGAGAGACCTGAGTGACGGAGTCACACCAGATGCCGGTTCGCAGCCTGGCTGCAAACTTCACAAACCGTGTCTAAGCAGACATTTCCAATCACTGCAAAGCCAGACTCGCTCGCCCAAACCAGGGCCGGCAGGGGTTCACTGGGACTCACCGACTTGTGACTCTTGGCTGTTATGGTCTTCACCTTATCAGGGTCCCAGATGACCACGTCGGCGTCCGAGCCCACAGCGATCCGCCCTTTTCTGGGGTACAGGTTAAAGATCTTAGCTGCGTTGGTGCTGGTGACGGCGACAAACTGGTTCTCATCCATTTTGCCGGTAGCCTGAGGGCGAGAGCCACAGATGAGAAGACCATCCCATAACAGGGCCGGAGAAGGGCTGACTGGCACACACTGAAACCCGGCGGTGGAGTCCAGCGAGGAGTCTGCACTCCCCTCCTCTCCCCAGCTGCCTCGCCGGAGCAGAGATTGCCTCAACCGCTCACAGGCATGCTGACATTTGCGTAACGGCCATTACAGCATCTTATCAGTGCCACTGGGCCCAGGCTTCTAGAGTGTTCCTGGGGGGGAGAGATGGGGTGCCGCCTTACCACTGCCTTGTCCCAGACGACGGTCATCCGCTCCTCGATCCCGTTGACGCCCTCGGGGATCAGAGTGAAGTTATCCTTGCCCACCGCCTTCTGGGCAGTACTGTAGGGACAGTGGCCGCTACCCGTGACCTGTAGGTCCCCGCTGGCAAGAACAAAAACACGGAGGGTTCAAAGCTGAGTTCAGGTTAAAGGGCAAACCCCAACTTCAGGCACTCAACACAGGCTGGAACCTAACGCCCCAGAGATTCTGGGGAGAGGGCTTGGGCCACATCACGGGCACTGCGGAGTGATGTCAGAAGGCCCTTTGGCCATAGTGTCTGGCTGCGAACCGGAAGGAGCCCTGGGCATGGGGAGCAGGTTCTCAGTTAGTGCTGGCTCCAGGCTGGTCTGGATGAGGCTCCCCAGGAGAGCCTCCTCCTCCTCACCTGGAGGAGAGGGACCCGGCCAGAAGAGGGGCCAGACTATCCTGCCCTCTAATGCTCTGATCTGGGGGGCCAGCCAGGGAGTGAGGGCCAGATCGGGTTCCGCCTACAGGACGTGGGGGGCTTGTGCTTCTCACTTGGTGAGGAGAGAACCCTGGGGGTCCCCAGGAAGGGCGGGGGCCTGGTCTGACTCAGGTTTTAAAACATCTGGGTGCCTGTTGGGAGTAGACGGTGACACGTGGGGACATGGAGGGGGCAGTATGGAAGGAGAGAGGCCTGTTGAGACAGAGAGATGGTGGCAGCCTGAGCCGGGATGGCCACAGCCAAGGGGGTGAGAAGTGGCCAGAGTCCAGAGCCCTCAGTCAGTGTCCTGCCAACCTGTCTGTGGGGCGGGGCCTGTTCTGGACTTGGACTTGGAGCTGCCCACTCGGCATTGGGCTGCCGACGACGAGGACGATGTTGGCTGTGCAAGTCCAGGGTTTCACAACTTTGGGGGGAACCATATTTCTGTGGTGGACACACGCCCTTGGCCCCTGTACTGGTCTTCTCCCTGTCCACCACGTGAACTCCCATGCATCCCCGGACTCTAGCCGGCTGTTGCCTGCTCCGCCAAGCCTCTGCGAGTCTCCTGGCTCTGGGCGGGCACCTCTGCGCCTGGCCTTCTCTTGCGGCGCTGAGTGTTCTTCCCTTACCTGGCTATCTGCACAGGAGGGGTGACTGTGGCTGTGCTCCTACCGTGTGCACGCAGCACAGCTCAGCGGCCAGTTAGTGAGCCCGAAATTCCAGGCCCTCGCCCACAGTGTCTCCCGGCCAGCTCTGCCGACACGCCAAGCCAGGCAGAGGGGCGTGGAGCGTTAGGGGTGATGAGACCTGCCCACAGTGACACAGCCCTCAGTATTCCTGACCCTGGCTGCTCCCCAGTATCCATGGTGGGGGGGGGGTACAAACAAGAGGTGCTTCCATAGTCACTGCATGAGCAGGAGGTGGCCAACATGCAAAGGAAGGGTCATGGAGTCAACCAGCCCCTCGGCCCCTGAGGGCCTGTTGTGGATAACCAGGGCTGCATGCGGAGCCCTCCCTGCCTCCAGCCCAAGGCCTGGTCCACACTGTCTGAGCCGGCCTGGTCTCTGCCCTTCGGCCCTTCTCCCTCTACCCCAGCATCCCCCACCCACTCTCACCAGGCCAGCAGGGAGGTCAAGTGGTCAGGTGTGGTGGGGTCCGGGCTCAGGGGAGGGGAGGTCACGAACGCCGCCGCCTTGGCCCAGTTCTTGCTCCAGTAATGGGTGCCGTCAGTCCCCAGGCTGGCCGCGATGGGCTCGCCAAAAACGAGGGGGCCTTGGGGGACAAACACAGATGCGCATGGTTAAAAGCGGATGGTCTTTCTTGGGAGGTGCTGATAAGAAGAAGTAGGAGATCTCAGACTGGAGAAAATAAATCGGCTGAAGGGAATAAATCATCCCTCCTTCTCCCAGGCTTCACCCCAGAGAGCCCGTCCCCCCGCCCCTGGCACCCGGCACCCGGCTGATGCCCGCAGCGAGCGTTTGGAGAGGTCGTGCTGTCCGGCTTTGGACAGGACTGCGATCTCCTTTTACAGCCTGGTCGGCCAAGGCAGGGAGACGTGTCCTGCTACTCAGTCAGGGTTCCGCCAGAAGCGGATCGTCAAGCAAGGGGTCAAGTTCAGGTGTCATATGGGGGAAGTGATTCCAGCAACACCGGCTGGGGGCTGAGGAGGTGACATGGGGAAGGGAGTCAAGACGAGGTGAGTCGCCCCTGAGTCACCTGTAGTAGCTCAGTGCACGGGGACCCCTTCGAAACTGTGACGTGCCTCAGAGCCGCCCACCCCTGGCCAGGGGGACGGGCTGCGCATGCAACCCGCTGCTTCCCAAGCATCCACTGCTGAAATCCCACCCCGCCTTCCAGGGAGGGGCCAGACTGAGGCAATCACCCAGCTACCCCGTGGCTCCGACAAGCCCCGCCCAAGGTCCCACACCGCACAGGGCGCCTCAGGACTCGATTCTAAAACCACCGGCCCCACCCTCCCTTCCCAAACGTGCAGGAGGCCTGTGGGACTCAGGCTCGGCAATGGGCAGTGAGTCTCTGCCCTGGGCGGGGGCTCCATTGGTGACCTTGAACCTGCCAGACACCCCGTCCTCAGAAGGCCGGGCGCTGGGCGGCCCACCTTTCTTCCTGGCCAGGGCAATGATGTCCGCCGCACTCTTGCTCATCACCTTGGTGATGTACACGGGGCAGTTGATGCGGCCGGCGATGGTGATGGCCCGGAACACAGCCTCGGCCTCCAGCTGGGGAAACAGCAAACCCTGGGTCACAGGAGGGAGGGGGCGAGGGCTGCCATCCCGCACCCCGAGTCCCCAGGGCTCTCCTGGAATCAGAGGGCTCCCGTTTTCTTTACATGTGGTCAGAGGAAACCCTAGTGCCCCAAGGAGGGAAAAATACTGCAGATTTTAAAAAAGAAGGAAAACGTTAAGCCAGCGTGGATTTGGTTAGAGGGCTGGAAGGCAGGACTAGGTTCTTACGCCACTGGGAAGAATTCTGCGTGTTCTGTCAGAAGGGGGTAAACTAGGCAGCGTCAAAAGGCCCCCCAGGTGGTCGGTCATTTATAAAACGCCTCACGTAAGTGAGCCCCTGTGCCACCGTGCACACCTTCCCTCCGCCCCGCCTTCCCCAGCTGAAACCACCGGCTGCCGGGCTGCGTCTCTGCCCCTCTGGGCCGGTGCTTCTTGAACAAAAGGTCCAGTTACGTTTTGCACAGTTCTGTTTTAATTTCCAGCCTGGGCTGCCCCGTGCGAGGTCCTGCTGCCGGCCCGCAGCTCCAGCTCCGGCAGTGGTGTCCGTGTGGCCTGAGTCTGTGGGCACCGCTGAGGGCCTGCCCTGACCTCTCACGGGGACCAGGAGCCAGCAGCTCGGGGGCAGTGGCGCCCCCGTGTGGAGCCCTGGGGGAGGGGTCTGTCTACTCGAGCTGTGTCCCCAAGTGTCCGACATGGCCCAGAGTGGAGGTCTGGGAGGACGGATGTGAGTGAATGAGGACACGGGGCATCCTCCACTCACAGGCTTCCAGTGTACCCTGCCCGCCTTCCTCTGTCCACCTACACACTCACAGACACAATTGTGCACACACTCCCCCTCCCCCACACACGTGCACAATGTGTACACACATGTTCACACAGAGTGCGTGCGCCGTTTGCACACGCTACACACTCTGCTGCTCCCAGGGGGGTGCACCACTTCCCAGTCTCGCGCACAGCGGGCAGCGAGCAGGGGCAGCTGTCTCACAGGTACAAGGCCTGGGACGTGTGGCTCCGCCCTCTCATCAAACATGCAAAGTTAGGTCCTTATCCAGTGTGGACACTTGACTGCCCCTGGGGCCTGGTGTGACGTTCCCGTGCTGCCTGGGCTCTGGCGGCAGGGCCTCTCCCTGGCGCCTCGGACTGGAGTCAGAGGCAGACCCCGGGAGGGCCCTGTGTGCTGGCACACTGTCGGAGGGGCACAGCGGGAGCGGGGGCTCTGGCTGGGCCGTCCCAGCCGGAACAGCGTCGGGCAAGCTCAGTGGTGCTGGAGTCACACCCCGTGCAGGGCCCCTTTACCTCCTCAGGTCTGCTCAGAGCATGGCCCTCGGGCCCTGTGATGCCCATCTCCAGGATCCGCTTTTGTTCCTGTGAGAGGAGACAGAATCAGGACTACAGAACATCAGGGCTGGGAGGCGCTGCTCCTCCGACCGCCCCTCCCTCAGACGGACCAACCAACCGCTGAGCACAGAGCGGGAGTCAGCAGGCTCTAACTTGGGCTGGGAGATCTGATGCTCCCTGCTCCCCCCACCGCACCTGCCCGCCTTCCCCTGGGCCGCCCCGGACCACTACATCACACCTGCGCTCTGCGCGATCTCCCGGGACCAGCGAGACGAGGTGGGAGAAGAGGTGGGATGACAGATGAGCTCAGAGGCCACCCCCACCCTCCCCGGATCTGAGGCTCAGCCACAGGGCTCTCCCCCAGGGAGACAGGTGACATCCGGGGAGATTGAAGCTCTCTGAACTGGGAGTCCTGCTCCAGACCCGTCTCTGTGACTCAGGGCAGGTGGGTCAAGCCTCAGTCTTTTCTCCCTCACTCTGGGGACAAGAGTGCCTGCGTCCCAGAGTTCCCGCCGTGAGTCGGCGAGGCCGAGTGTGTAAAACGGCAGCGCAACCCCTGGCATAGGGTCGGGGAGCCTCTCCTGGCAGCCGCCTCTCAGGACCTCTACAAGGTACCCCCTTCCCCGAACTGCCCGCCTTTCCAGCAGGAGGCCTCTGCCTCAAGTTCATCATGTAACCTTGAAGGGGCTCCCTAAGCTAATGGCTCAGATTCAAGCCCATTTGCTCCGAGGTTTTCTTGTGCCAGGAACACTTCCATTTCTCCAAAAACTTTTCTTTTTCCTTAATGAAGATATCAGCTGTGTGGGCGCTAATTTTAACCTCCGCCGTTTCTGGGCCATTGCTCTGCCCGGGAGCCCTGGGCCGGGTCCCCCCGGGAAAAACCCGCAATTCCCACCGACTCCGTGGTTATCGAGCTTGAGCTTATGATGGAAACGACCTGGAAGTGATTTCCAGCTTTAACAGCGGGGTGGGTCTAAGTGAGCGACGGAACAGTTCCAGCTACTGGCGGGGAAGTGCACATAAATAAAAGTGTTACAAGGTGGACAGAGCCCTGTGTGGGACTGTTGAAATGTCAGCTACTCCTTCTGTTGGGAGGGAGGGAGGGAGGGACAGACGGAGAGGGGTGGGGGAAGGACAAAAGTCCCGTAACGGGAGGAAAACACATACCCCTAAAGACGGGAGCGGGGTTTCTGGGAAAAGACCGTGGGCTGAGCACCCACATGACCTCTGCTCCCCGGAAACCCCACTGAAGGGACGGGAAAAGCACACAAGAGCCGAGAGAATGCAGAGGAGACAGCCGAGGTCACACTTGGGAGGCTGTAAAGCAGACATACACAAGGTAGGAGACTCATGGAGCCAAGGAAGACAACTCTGAAGTTCGAGGTGAGGGGGGCCGAGAAGCCCTGGACGTAAAGCCTAGCACAGGGGCTCCAGGTGGTCCTCCGATTTTACTGGAAAACTGTTTAGCAGTAACTGCTGACGCTGAGTAACACAGCCACCACCAGCCACCCCACTCCTGGGGTCACACGAACAGGTATGAAGGTGTGTGACAGAAGACTGGCCCAGCGGGGTCCCAGCTTGGTGCACGACAGCCCCCCACCCATTGGAAACTACCCAAATCCCCTGGAGAACACATTCTGACCGGCTCCCGCAGCGGAACTCTACCCCGGGCACAAAAGGGGAGCCACTGGCTCGTGGAACAGGAAGGACGAATCTCACAGACCTAGTACTGAGCAAAAGCAGCCACAGAGGATGCCCCACGGTTCCGTTTTCATGAGGTTCAAAGCCAGGCAAACCTGAGCTGTGTGTGATAGGCGACTTCTAAGAGGCTCGCAGTGAGCCGCCTCCTGGTGTCTGCGCCCCTGTGTAATCCCCTGTCCGTGGGGACTAGGCAAAGGACCAGGCCCTCAAGGCGTGCAGGGCAGGTGACGTTATTACCCCCGTGGGACCGATGAGCAAACCGAGGTGCGCAGCCCATGGGGCCTGCCAGGGGCCTCGCTGCAGGTGCGGCGCGCAGGCCTCACGTCTGGTACGCGGCCCAGTCACCTCACTGCTCCACGCCTGCACCCCGTCATACGACAAAGAGAAGCAGACGGAGGAGCAAGGGGGGAGCGCACAGCACTCACCTGAGCTATCAAGTCTCCGTTTTCCGCGTGGACCAGGATCACAGCTCCCAGCCCCTTCAGGAAGGTGAAGGCTTCGTACAGCTAGGGAGGCAGAGACGGGGGCGGGGCTGAGGTAAGCAGCGGGACCACCGGAGCAGACAGCCCCTCTGCTCACACGGCCGTCACTCACGGCCCGCAGAAGCAGCACAGCCGCTCTGGCAATTGAACAAGTGACCTTGGGAGGGATCTGCCCTTGACCCTGAGGAGGCCGGGGTGGGGCTCCATTTGCATTTGCGCCATCGTAGCGCCTGCTGGTGGTGACAGCTGGTGCTGGGAAGTCGTTTTTCGTTTTCCTGAAACTGTGTCGCTAACCCAGCCACGCCTGTGCTGCACTGACCTCGGGAGATGTGCTCTTTACAAAACTTCGACCCTCCTCTCTTGATAGAACACGGTGGGGTGGGGGAGCGGGGACACGCTCTCCAATAACTAACACTCAGATAACATACAACCTGCCCAGCGACCCGGGTTCAGCCAATACGGGCCCTGCCCACCGCCCAGGTCCTCCTCCCACCCAGGAAGGGGCTACACTCCAACCTTCCCACGGGGGAGGACCAAAGCCGCCATGCTCCCTCCGCAGGGCTCTCAAATCCTAACTGTGTTCTCCACGTGTGCCAGGCAACTCTGCTCCCCACCGTTCAGGCGCAGGCAGCAGGTGTGGGGGTGGGCGGGGACACTGGGAGGTGTGGAGCACTTTCGAGGACCCGCACCCAAAGCCTGCTGGATGGACGCCCTCTGTAACCAGGGCTTCCGGGGGGGGCAGCCGTTACAGCGAGACAGGCGAAAACCACAATGATGTTGAACGCCACGTGCTGCGTTCTCCGTGAAGCCGAACCAACGTCCAGCCTACGGAGGGCTGCGTGGGAGGCCGGTGGGGCACCTCGGAGTAAGACCTTCTCTAACTCCGGGTGTCTGTGCAGCACGGCAGGACACGTGCTTGTCCCGTGCACGTCACACTCCACGGTGACAGTGATTAACAGCTTACTAATACCCAGAGGCACCCCCTGTGGGTGGGGCCCCATCCTACAGCCTCACTGGTGGTGAATCATTTCGCCCTCCAGCAGCCCCGAGCCTAAAGCACGGATCGGTCAGGAAAGCCATCCCCGGCTGCACAGCAAGGCCAGGCTTGCAGCGAAGCCGCCTGGCTCCAGCGTCCACGCCATCCCCCAGCGCATTGCCCCGTACTTTTAAGGACCGGAGGGCAGGGCAATGATGACAGAGCAAAGCCAGCAGTCCCACTGGGGAAGGCCGGGTACCCCCTAACTAGCAGGTCCGCACGTGCAGAGCGTCACCTCTCTCAGCTCACTTCCTCCCGTAAATACAGTCTGACATCAGACAGGCTGGGGAGGCACACGCCACACAAAGCAGAGAACTGAGAGAGGAGGCGGCTTGCGATCCGCCTGGGGGGGGCGGCCAGGGCTCATGGAACGGTCCCCACCCTGGCTTGAGCCCCAGAATCGACAGCGGAGTTTCTGGGAAATAAAGACTCCCGAGCCCTACGCCTGAGCGTCCGTGACAGGGCCCAGGAATCTGCGTTTTTAACCAGCTCTTTAGGTGATGCTGAGGGTGAGCCGGGTGCGGCAGCCTCCAGGCGAGGGGTCCCCGCTCCACCAGATAGAGACACAGGCCCAGGAGGGAAGCTGACACCACAAGACTACGTGCCAGTTCCGTGCCACAACCAGGACTCGACCCCCGAGCTCCGCCCACCCCGTCCGTCCCGAGGAAGCTGGCCCGTTCCTGCCCAGCCAGGAGAGCAAGCACGCGGCAGCGCCTACCTGGCTGTCAGACATTTGGTAGAGATCCTTGTAGGCCATGTACACCTGGAAGGAATTGACACCTGTTCGAGATAAAAAGAGAGCAGAAAGTGCATTTAAGGAAAACGAAGCAGGTCTTCCCTATGAATCGATGATCGCAGCACAGAGCGGAAACGGCCAGGGAAGAAGGGTGCAGTGGGGCTCACAGGGAGGCGCACGCCCAGCCTGGGGGTGCAGGCAAGGGTCAAAGGAGGCCCTCCAAGCTAAATCTACAGAAGGAGGGGGGAGGCGAGGGAGAGGGGAAGGAGGAGAAAGTAAACAGTATTTCTAGACAATTTAAGAAGGAAAAACAGCAAACTAATAAAAATAAGGAAGAGATGTAGTCATATTTGTAATCAAAGTAACTCGAATGAAAGCCTCCATGTTGCGCCCCACATTTGAAGGCCGCCCGGGGCAGCGGCTGGGCCTGCGTGGGTGCAGAGTGGGCAGGGGGTGCTGGGAGCAGACCGTGTGGCCTTTCGGAGACGCAGGAGGTAGACGGTGAAGGTAAGACAAGCACCTGGCTTACCCCCGAGGGGGTTCCTGCCTCTGGCCTGGGCACTCTCCTGCCTGCAGGGGAGCCTCAGGGGACACAGCCGGCCTGGGCCTCATGCACGCATGCTCCCCCCCGCCCCCCGCCCCCAGGCTCTGAGGCTGTGGTCACAGGTTTCTCCCAGGAAGGGACACTGAACAGCAACTCCAATCAACTGTACCGACGCCTCTTGGGTCGTCCACCCATTCATAACCCCCTGTAGCTCTGGGAACTTTCTCACATTTTCTAGCGACCGCCCATTGCCCCCATCCACCCTTTGACCTTCGAGGTAGCCGAGTTCATGCCCTGCGGCCCCAGGTGGTGGTTGGTGGGCAGCTGGTGCTGAGATGAGCCACAAGGACAGACTGAGTCCAGCAGATACCAAAGGACACCCGGCTGGTCTCCAAGAGAGAGGCCCACCCACTCAAAGGACGGGCTGGTCCACTCCACCACGGGCATGATGGGAGCAGAGGGTACGGATGTGAGGCGAGAGGGGGAACAGAGCCGGCACAAAGAGGAAACACTCGGGTGAGCACAGAAAGACCCCGGCACGGGCCCCTGCGGGGCATGTGTCCAGCACAAAGCCAATGCTGGTTCAGCCTCGGCCACGCTCAGGAGCAGCTCTGGAGTCGGCACTCAGCACGTAGATGCTGACATCTGCTCAGACTGGTGGAGAAAACCTGGATTCGTCAGCAATCAGCATGTTTCTTAGCTGCAGGGTTTTAACACGATCACATGTGATAAGAATATTCACAAAAGAGTCAACAGTGAGCATTCCCAAACTTACTGGACCCCAGAAGGACCTTTTTTTCATGGAACTTTTATGATCTCACTCACCAAATAGTTTCTGAGCACTTACTATGTGCGAGTGCCACGCTAGAAACTCGAGACGCAAGGTAGGAAGGACCCCATCTACCTTCTACTGGGAACTAGCAATAAACAAACAAATAAGTAAGATCATTTCAGGTCGAGATAGGCGATAGGAAGATATAAAAGAGGCTGCCAATTTTTAAAAGTTTCACGAAAGTTTTTCAGTGACTCCCATTAAGAGGTGAAGTCTGTTTGGCCGGTCCTTGAACGTGGGCTGGCATCAGACCAGCTCTGGCCAACAGTGATGCAGAGGTGGCAGTGCACACGTCCCCAGCCTCGGCCACAGAGGTCCTGCAGGCCACTCTCACCCTCCTGGAGCCACCGGGGGAAGGCACTTACAACAGCTGGCTGGAGACCAGGGACAGAGGTGTCCTCACTGCCCTAGCTGTCCCCGAGGAGGCCCAGGCATGAGCCAGCCAGGGTGTGAACACAGGGCAGCTCGGCCGAGCCCAACCCAGCACCCGCCCACAGAGCCGGGAGCAAATAACCAACTGCTCTTTTTTATTAGTTGTGCTGAAATACACAGAACGTGACATGTGCCACCTTCCCCCGTCAACGTAAGAAACACCCAGACCTACAGAGAACTTCTGCGAGTTCACTTAGCCAAACTGACAACGCGGGGAACAAGACCGCAAACACTCCTCAAATCTGTCATCCCCTCGGCTCAAGTGAACGCTTAGAGAAATTCCCTCCAGGTGTGGGTGTTTCTGACGCCGACGTCCACGTGGCATCACTGGCGGGAACGGGCCACAGGACAGGCTCTCCTGAGGACGGCATGGCCGGTGTCAGAGGGACGTTTACCGAGAGGCACAGAGCAACAGGCAGGGCTGGCTTAGGGCACGGATGAGCCTGTGACTAAAGAAGCCACATGTCTGGGGGGCGATGGCCACCGTGACCTGCCTGGTTAGGGGTTTACGATCCAATTGCCCTATGAGGTGACTTTCCACAGAACCCCTCTTTTCATCCACAAACCATTACCCGCCCAGTTCAGCGGCATTGCGTGCATCCACACTGGTGAGCAGGCACTGTACCATCGTCTCCAGAGCTCTTCCTGCTGGCAAAGCCGAATCTCTGTCCCCAGGAAACGACAGCCCCCCTGCCCTGGGCACCCGCCATTCTGCTCTCTCTATGAATCTGAGTCCTCTAGGGATCTGGAGTGCCACCATATGGTGTCTGTCCCTCCACGCCGGGCCATTTCCCTGAGCGGGTCCTCCAGGCTCATCCACGGCGTGGTGTGGGGCAGAACGCCCTTTCTCTTCAAGGCTGAGCAACACCCCATTGTGTGGACGGACCACGTTCTGTGTCTCCATTCACCCACCGACAGACATTTGGGTCGTTTCCTTCTCTTGGCTGCAGAATCAACACCGAGCCTAGACTGTGTTCTCTCGTGCCTGGTGCCAGGGCCCTGACGCTATGGATGCAGAGGAGCCACTGAGAGAGCCTAGAGGCCAGCGGGGTGACTGGCCAATGTCACATGGCCAGGAAGTGCGAGGGCAGGACTCGATCCCAGGCGGCCAGACGGCTGAGAGCTTTCTACACGTCCTGCTGCTTTCTGTCCGGATGAGACAAGTCCTTTCAGCGTGCACTTGTGAGAGAACGAGAGATTGGGCAGGGGCAGAAGACGGTAACTCTGCCCAGTGTTGTTAGATGAAAAGGTGAGAGACAGAGCCAGCGACGCCACCACCTGGCGCCTGTCGGCGGAGCCGCTGGCCTGGCCTACTCTCGGGAATCCCCCCCTCTTCGCTGTCACCCCCCCACCCACCACCTCCAACCCCCACCCATCCCCACCAGATGGAGGGCGGGGAGTGCCCAATGTCCACAACCAGCCTTCGCTCACAGAAACACCTGCCCCAGCAAGCGTGGTGTTCTAACGGAGGTGTTCCTTCTCCCACAGCAAACAACTGAAACAGCCTGCAGGGGTGCTGTGCTGAGCCCCAAGGCCCCCTTCAGGAAGGAAAGCCTTGCCCCCACCCCCAGCTGCTGGGAGAGCTGTAGGCCAGGGACCCTCAGCTATCACCAAACCATTGAGGGACCCTCCCCAAAGACAACTGCTGAGCTCAAGTTCATGCCCCGCCCAGAGGGCCAAGCCACTGCCTGGAGTAGGAAGTGCCCTGCCCCTCTGCTTCCTCAGGGCAGATGTGAGGGGCATCCAGGATCCAGAGCATCCTGTGAGCCAACCCCGAGAGCCCTCTGTGGGAGGCAGGTCCCCTAAAGATGCCCGCTCCCTGATCCCCAGAACCTGTGAATGTGTCCCTCCCAGGCAGAGGGACTCTGCAGACGGGATTAGATTAAGAGCTCTGAGACGAGAGGCTGTCCTGGAGTTTTTGGGTGAACCCGATGTAATCTCCGGGGTCCAGGAGGCAGATGTGGCGATGGAGCCGAGGTCAGGAGGCTGCAGGGCCCGGGCCAAGGGTGCAGACGGCTGCAGAGCTCGGAAAGGCAAGGGTCCTCCCCCAGAGCCCCCGGAATAACGCCCCCGGGCCCCCCAAGACCCACATCTGACCGCCAGTCAGTCACTTGTGTTGTTTTCAACCACGAGGTGGTGGGTTCTGTCCCAGGGGCAACAGGAAACTGATACATGGCCACTTCCTGCCTCCCTGAGGCCATGCCAACACAGTTTGTGAAAATTCACCACCCGGGGATAGATCAACCCAGTATTGCCACAAACGCTGACACACGATGCTAATAAATTGACAACTAGCAATGCAGAGTCCTCACCACTGGCCAGCAGTGCTGAAGGAACAACCGGTTTCCAGACGGGGAAACGAGGCAGCGAAGTGGAATGACTGACCCCGGGTCACACAGCTGCTCAGGAGAGAGGTCTGGTTGTCGATGACATTTTATTGGGTGAGAAAAGCATAATGCGGAATAGTATGCATATTATAACCCCATTCGTGGAAAAGTCACATACGTGAGTGAGCATACATATATGGAAACAGGGCATGTAGACACATACTCAAAGGTTCAGTATATGCATACAGGTAGGACAGGAAAATGCCATATCATCACCCTTACTTTACATGCTTCCATACTGTCTCAATAAATACGTACGAGTTCCGAAACTTAAACCAACAAAAGACCTTTACAATGCCAGTCAGACACTTGAAACCCACGAACACACCTAAAACCTCACCAAGTCTCTTCCTCACAAGACTCTGGTCAAGGGAAGAAAACAGCTCTGTGCCGTCTCCCACTGCAACGCCCCGAATGCGACCCCGGAGCCCCCTCCCACAGGGCTGTGGCTCTCTTGAGACGGGGTGCAGCCCTGATGTTCCTCCCTGACCCCACAGCGAGGCTGTTAAAACAGATGTGCGGAAGCCCCGGTACCAAGGAAAAGTGCTCGGGACTTAACACTAGGTGAGGAAAGCAAGATCCAGTCGTCCCCCCTTACCTGTGAGGGACCCCCAAGGCCCCCCATGAATGCCCAATGCTGTGGACAGTACCCAACCCTGTATATACTATGAGTTTTCCTACGTATACATACCTATGATAAAGCTTAATTCATAAGTTAGGCACAGTCAGAGACTAACAATAACGAACAATAAAGTAGAACAACTGTAACGATAAACTGTAACGAACGTTACGTGAACGTGGGCTCTCTGTCTGTGTGTCTTCCCCCACAAACATGACACCTGTTCCATCCTCACTACGGTGGCTGTAACTCTGCGGTTTGAGGTACGACGGTAGGACTAGCACGGATTTCTCTTTCCTTCTTCCCAACGTCACGGACAGAAGACTCCTTTACCGGCGATCTTAGCAATCTCAGCACATGATTTTGTTTCTTTCCTCATTAAGGCAAGAATTTCCACTCTTTCCCGTAGAGGAAGCACCTGACGGCCCCTCTGGGGCTTGTCCACAAGGCCAGCATCACTAGTCTTGCACCTGGGGCCACTATCAAGTAAAGTTAGGGTGACTGGATCACAGCCCTGCGATACCACGGTAGCCGATGTGATCGCCCAGTGACCGATGGACTGATGGGTAAGGTGCGTGGAGCCAGCACTCCTGGCTGGGGCAGGGTGGAGCGGGCGGGACTTCCCCACACCACTCAGAAGAGCGCACCACTGGACCCCGAAGAATTGTTTATTTCTGCAATTTTCCACTTCATGTTTTCGGGCCCTAGTTGACCGCCAGTCACTGAAACCTCGGAAAGGGACGCTGCAGGCAGGGAGGACCCCCGCACACACTGAATCTCCCCGCACAGCGATGCTGTGCAGGGTAATAGCGCGGCTGGCAGGGACCTGCTGCGGAGGGCGCGCACACACAAGGCCCCAGCTGATGCGTGGGCCACGAACGCAACACACACAAAGTGCTTCACGGGATGAGCGGTGGAAGAACGCCCCTGCGACGGCGGACTGGCTCTCCCCCATCAAATCAGCACGGACTCCCGACGGTGCGAACGCGCAGGGAGCCAGAGACGCCGCTGGGCGGGCGTTCAGGTGGGCGCACCTTTCCGGAAGGCCATTTGGCACTCAGTGCCAGGATCCTGAAACCCTCGTAATTTCACTTCTGGAAATCGAGGGAAATAACTGGAAATGCGAACTGGTGTTGATTATGCGAGATGTTCGCCGCAACACAGCTTAGAGCAACCAGAAAACCCAAGTGCCCAGTTAAACAAAAGAGCTGAGCAACCGAACCGCCACAAGCTACTAAACAGTTACTAATGAAGAGTAACGATTGCTCAGACCATGCGAAGTAAAAGGAGGAGGGCTCCAAGGAGCTGTGACCAGGTAACTATAGAAGGAGAAACTCGTCCACAAGGGCCGGAACGGAAGGTAACAGCCCGTAACATTAATGGTAAGTGGCAACGGGAAGAGGACCAGAGGAAAAATGTGTTTCCTTTTCTGGACTTTCTGACTTTTTTGTATCGTGGTAATGGTACTTTCATAATGAGAAAACACAGCATATTTATTTTTTAATCCTCACCGGAGGGTATGTTCATTGATGTTAGAGAGGAAGGGAGAGGAAGAGGGGGAGGAGGAGGATGGAGGGAGGAGAGAGAGCGAGAAAGAGAGACAGACAGAAACACCAATCACTTGCATCCTGTAAGCACCCAGACCAGAGCTCGAACCCACAGCCTAGGTATGGACGCTGACTGGGATTTTGGAGCCCAGGACCACACTCCAAACAGCTGAGCCACCCAGCCAGGGCAGGGTACTTATTTTGAAAACTGAAAACACCCCCTAGCTCTCCCTGAAGCATCGCACCCATCTGAGGCTCCTCAGTGTCTCGTGTCCTGGCCCTCCTGTTCTCTCGCTCTGCGCCTCCGCGTGTCTCCTGTTCAGTCGCCTCCATTCAGTGTAATGCACATAGTGCAGAGACACCTGGCCTGAGCCCCAGCAGAGGCAAGCAAAAGGGAAGACAGGGCCGTGTGGACACAGTCCCCTCCCTCACAAGGCTCAGGGGTTAATGGACAAGCCAGACAGATGACCCAAGTCCTGTCACCCAAGGACAGTGGAAAAGGTGCCTCGAAAGGAGCCTAAGTGACCTGTGACAGATATTCCAGAGAGGAAGCAGTTCTGCCTGGGGAACTGGGGCAGATGACAGTTGGGCTGGGTATCAGAGCAGAAGAAAGGGCATTCCAGGCGGGGAAGAGCATGAGCAGAGGCCCAGCGGTTAGCAGGGATTCAGGGGCGGCACCCAGGACAACAAGCACCCAGAGAGTTGATGGTAGAGAAAGACGACTGTGGCTAGATCCCCGTGTGTCAAGGTCATGAGCTCGGGCTGTCTTCTGTGACGGGAGACCTCCAAGGACCTGCTTTCCACTGTCTGTGTCACAGTACGCAGCCCACAGCTGGGCTCACGGAAGATGCGGAGGAAGGGGTTTTAACTCCACACAAGCAGATCCAAAGAAACGGGGCTTCCAGAACTGCGCCCCCACTGGGGCTTTAACTGACCTTTGTCCTGCACCAGCACCTCCAGCTCCTCCCGAATGCCGTCGTACCAGCTCGTGATGTCCACGTGCAGGGAGTAGTCGCAGCAGGATTTGGTGTCCGCTGCTTCGTGCCATTTCTCGAAGGAGGTCAGCAGGCTGGACCCAGGTTCCGGGACCACATGGTCAACTGGGACAGAAAAACGTGTCACATTCCAAGATGGTTAGAACCCAAGTTGCTCCAATGATAGCCTCTGTGCCACCATCACCATCATCATCATCACCCCCACCATCATTGTCACCATCAAATCACAACCATCAGCAGGGACACTGCCATCACCATCTTTAGTCGTCACTACCACCACTGTCACCACTGCTGTTACTGTCATTGTCACCTGCAGCAGCCACATCACAACTATTTATCAAATGCTTATTAAGTGGTGGATATTGCCACAGAGGCTTTACATAAATTACCTCATGAAATTCTCACAACCATCCTGTGGCCTGAATATGAATATCCCCATTCTTTAGATGAAGAAACTGAGGCTCAAGGAGGGTTAGGAACTTGTCCAAGGTCACCCAGTAACCAGGGTGGTGCGAAATGCCCACAGAGTCTTGTCAGCTGCAGAGGCTGAACTCGCTCGCACTGCCCCACACTGCATCTGGGGGGGGGGGGGAACTATTGGTTATGCAGCACTATGACAACAATACTGACTAACACCACTGCTTCCCCGCTGTGTGACCTAAGAAGGTTACTTCACCTCTCTGAGCCTCTGCTCCCACACATGTCCTAATAACACCCATGGCACTCATTCCAAAACTTTAGCCATCAGCACACCGTGTTCAGGAATCTTCTGCTTTATCTCCCTATAATCCATACCATCTTCACTCAAGACTTTCCTTAAATCACTTCACAGTTTCTACAAGTCTGAATTCTGACTTCGGTCTCAGCCTGCGCAGCAACAGCCCTGAGGGGCCAGTTATTTGATCTCAACATGCATTAGAATACTTTAAGACGTCCAGGGCCTGCATTGCCTCTAAAACCACCGTGTGAGCCACCAGCGGCACGTGATGGCCGGGCTGTGGTGACAAGCACAAGTCAGTTGGACCCTGAGCAAAGTGCCCTGAGCACACGGAGGGAGCACTTGTGTGTTGCTGATGATGCTGGTGACACAGACAAGTCACGCTCTCTGTCCTTAAGGCCCCAGGGTGCCACTCACTGATCATCGTGGTCCCGCCTGCCAGTGCTGCCCTGGTGCCTTGGAAGAAGTCATCAGCGGCGGTCATCCCCTGGGCAGGCTTCTGCAGGTACGTGTTGACATCGATGCCCCCGGGAATGACCATCCGCCCATTGGCCTCGATGGTCTTCACTCCACCAGGAACAATTAAATTCTCTCCTATTTGTCTAGAGACAAACAACAGAGGTGGCTTTGGTTCTTAAATGGGAAAGGATGTGACAGCCAGCTGTGCAGCTTCAGACCCATCTGGGAAACATTTCTGAGCCAGGTCCTATGCAGGGCACTGGGGGGACAGAGATGACTCAGGCAGGTCCCTGCCTGCCCTCAAGGGGCAGGTGGTTACAAACCAGTGCAGCAGAGGGGTGGGGAGCACAAGGTAGGCTGCTTCACCAGCCTGCTAATCTGGGACGGCTTCCAGGGGGAGGTGGCAGCAGAGCAGCCTCTTAACGGAGGTGAGACTAGCATCTCCATCAAGTGGGAAAGGGTTCTCTAGACAGCTCTCCTGAGTACATCACACACTTTCAGCAACTGGCTCAGGGACACAGAAGAGAGTGTTTGCAGCAGGACGGAATGAAAAGTCCCTTTCGCCCTGTAAGCTTTCAGAGACAGGGTTGTGGGCTGAACTGTGACTTCCCCATACAGTCATACGCTGAAGCCCTAAGCCCGGAACCTCAGCACATGACCCTACCGGACATGGGGCCTTTAAAGGTGACTCGGCTGAAATGCAGCCACCAGGGTGGGCCCTGGTCCAACAGGGCCAGTATCTTCACCCGAAGAAGAGGAAGAAGAGACACGGGCAGTGCACATGCACAGGAGCGAGGCCACGTGAGGACACGGCGAGGGGAGGGCTGCCACAGCCAAAGACAGAGGTCTCCAAGGTAACCAACCCCTCGGCTGACGTCCTGGACTTGCAGCCTCCAGAACGGAGAAATCACCGTCTGTGGTTTAAGTGACCCAGCCTGGGGAGTTCTGTTCAGGCGGCCCGAGCAGGCTAAACCTGGATGTCATCGGAGGGCTGGACAGGGAGCCCATGGGGGGAGTGTGAAGAAAGACTTCGGCCCCCATGCCCGGCTTTCCTTTAAGTGCCAGGGCTCTGTCTGCAAGCCAAACACTCCTTCGTCCCGGCCCCCCAGCCCAGGTCTGCAAATTCCGGGCAGGTGGGAAAGAGCTGTGAATTCGGTCAGGTGCCCGAGGCTGGAATCCACGCACCGCCCCTCACTAGTGGCTCCGTAACATGGGGCAGAGATTTCGCCTCCTGCCTGCCACTCCCACACGACAGAACAGGGACCAGCGTGTGCGTTACAGCCTCAGTGTGAGCCTGCCAGCCCACCGGAGGACTGTGGCCGAACCCCGGGCACAGGGCTGGAGGCTCTCTGGAACCTCGAGTCCCTTCCCTTCTCTGCCCGCACTCTAAGCCTCCCCCACTGTCCCCACCCCTCATATTTGCAGGGCCACAGCACAGTCATTCTGGGCCAGGGCCCCAGCCTTGCATTCCCTCCACGGGCCAGGCCACCCCGAGAGACGGGCTTCCTGAAAGGTCTGCTGGGTGAACCCACTTGATGAGTCCGTCCTCCAGGTAGACGTCGGCATAGAAGGACTGGTCGTCATTGATGACACGCCCGCCTTTGATGAGCAGCCGGTCACTCTGCAAAGCCAAGCAAAGGATCGAGTGTCACTGGGGAAAAGCCGGGGGTTCTTTTCTTTTTAACTTTCAATAAAAATTACTCCCATATTTTTCAAAAGTAACAAAGGGCATAAAAAAGCAAGACCCGACTTGATGTGGAATCTCACGATCTTGGGAAAGTTCACTGTCTCACCTGCTTTGCGCCTCTGCTCAGGGTCCCTTGCTGAGAGCCCGCCCCTGGGCTGCCTGTTTGGAACACCACAGACCCCTGCCCAGCCAGCAGACCCATGGCCCTTCCCCACCTTCTGTTTATACAGTGCTTCCTACAGTGCGTCTCACATACTCTATGTTTACATGTTCGTCTGAAATGTGACTTGCCCTACTGACGTCAGAGCTGTGACATGTCACTCCCCCCCACCCCCCGAGGAGCCAAGCACAGCTCCTAGGGGACCAACCACACACATGTGGATGTGGATCGATGGCGCCACCTAGAGTTGTGCTCTGCAGTTGTCCTTACGACACTGTCAGCTCCATGGGGCAGAGATTTCGTCTGTTTTATTCACAGCAGCATCTCCTATACCTTGGACACAGCCTGGCTGGCTGGATGATGGACGAATGGATGGATAGATGGATGGATGAGTGGGTGAATGGAGGGATCGATGGATGAAAGAATGGCTGGCTGGCTGAATGAATAAAAGGATGGACCAGATGGATGGATGGATGGAAGCCCTGAAGGATGAATGGGTGAAGATGGAGAGAAAAGGCATCACAGCAATGAGACAAAGAACTATAAGCTATGATTCAAAGAAGAGAACTATGAACCAGCATGTCCTGTTCCCCAGCAGGAGGATCTCTGGAGGAAGGGGCTAGAAGCTCAACACCTGCCTCTTGTCCCTTAGACAGAGGCCAGCCAAGATGTGCTCACCCCCCAGAAAACGCCCCCGGGAGGTGCTCCAGGACCAAAGGGAAGAGGAGGGACAGGCTGTTCGCATCCAGGAGCAGAGACGGCTGGAGTGCAGATTCCCCGGCACCGGAAAGCAGGGAGCTGGGAGTCACCAGCAGCTAGCTGGTGGGTGGCTTCCGGGACACGGCCTCCCGCAGGCAGCTGTCTGCCTTGTCACATTTAATAGAGGGGTTCCAGGCTCAGCCAGAAACGTGGCATTAAATGTGCCGTGAGCCAGAAGCTCAGCCCCACCCTGCTCCGCTCTTCCTAGAACCAGATGGTGGAGCCTGTTCAAATGCGCTCCCTCCCCAACTACCACCGGACACGGTGGGCAGCTGCTGCAGACAGGTCCACGCTCCTGGCCCTCTCAGGGGCCAGCATTTTTCCTGGGAAAATAAGCCCCTAGTAAGGCAAGAGCTTATGTGGCTTTCTCATTATGTTTCTTAAAATCAGTAGTGCTTGTGCCTTTTAACTGGCGTCTTCAAAGCCTTGTGCCTCGGACCCTGAGGTTGCAGGGGTCCTGGTAGATGTTGTCCCCCAAGGGGATTCCCAGGTGTAGTGAGTTTAGAAAATTCCGGCTCAAACGGAAGCAAGACTGTCTTCGTGACGGAAACCCCATACCCTCTGCTCTCCTGATGTGTGACGTGGACACTCGCGAGGGGCACCGAGTTTACATCTTTTCCAAACGTAGATCCCACATTGTGTTTTGTGGGAAATCTGACGGGGACCCTTTCCCACAGAAGACATCTTAGGACATGCGTGTCAGAGACACACGCTGCTGTCGGCAGTGAACGGGCCTCGAGGTACGTACGTCAGCCCTGATCTGACCTCAGGGGGACATGGGGCTCAGGCTCGCGGTGGCCACCCATGTTCACACAGCTAACAAGGGCGCAGGTCAGACCCAAGGGTTCCTAACTTTCTCTCCAGCGGCTGCTCCACCCCACACACCTCTGTCATATTTTATGTTTTCAAACTCTGGAATCCACAACGGCCCACAATCAGATTCCATTCAGAAAAAAACCCAGGGCCTGAGATCCAAGGACCTCATCCATCCATCCATCTGGTCCATCCTTTTATTCATCCAGCCAGCCAGCCATTCTTTCATTGATCCATCCATCTACCCACTCATCCATCCACCTATCCATCCATTCATCCATCATCCAGCCAGCCAGGCTGTGTCCAGGGTATAGGAGATGCCACTGTGGATAAAATAGATGAGATCTCTGCCCACGGAGCTGACAGTCTTGTAAGGACAACTCTCTAGTGCTCCTTTTCTCTTTTCTTTCTTTTTGTCTTTTTTTTTAATTATTGATTTTAGAGAGAGGAAGGGAGAAAGAGAGAAAGAGAAACCGCTGTTGCCCCACTTATTCATGCACCCATTAGCTGATCCTTGTGTGTGCCCTGACCGGGGACTGAACCCACAACCTTGGCGTATTGGGACAACACTAACCCACTGAGCCACCTGGCCAGGGCCTGGGGCTCCTTTTCCTCACGCAGGAAACGCAAGTGTAAAAACTCACAGAACTGTACACCAGAAAGAGTCGATTTTATGAGACTTAAAATGTGAAGAATTTGATGGAAGTCACACATTTAAAAGAAAAAGAAAAATACCTCCCTCTCACGGATTTCCACAAGGAATAAACACCATATATGAACAGTGACAAGCTGTGTATAAAAACCACTGTTAAGGACTTTGAAGAAAATAAAACAGCTCATTAAAAATCCCACAGAAACGTCACAGTGAGGGCCCGCCGCAGCCCACCCCGCAGCGACCGCAGGGCCTAGCGAGATTTGAGACCAGCGCGACTCTCATCCCTGCACCGGCGCTGTGCGAGAACAAAGCATTCAGAGTAGGACAGGTGCAGGCTCCGGTCCTCAGCTGGCGTCCACAAAACGGGGACAAGTGGCCCTGTCCCACGGGGCTGCCGGGAGAAGTCCGTCCCTGGGGTGTCAGGTGCTCGGCACCGGCCTGGCACGCGTGAATCAGGGGTCCAGGTCCACAAGTTTACCCTTTGCCGTTTCCTGCAGCCGGCCCTACACTCGATAGGGTATTTGAACATTTGCGAAAGGCTTGTGCGGGGAAAAGAAACAATTCTCAAGTTCTCGCCCTGAAGGGGCTCTCAGGCCAGTGGGGGAGACTGAGGCACACCCAGGCCTCTGCAGCCAGCGTGGGAAGGGCTGGCAGAGACTGGCAGGAGCCCTCTCGGGGGGGCAAGCTCACACTGAGCTCCGAGAACGGGTAGGAAGGAACTAGCCCCACACAGAAGGAGAATAGAGAATGCAGCGAGGGGAGAGAGGCACAGAGGACGGAAGGCACCTGGCCGGCTTGGGGGTCTATGAGTGGTTTCCTCCAGCTGAACTATGGCCTCAGTGGGGGACCTGGGAAGGTAAGCACGTGCCAGCTCACAGGGGCTCTAAGGGACTCACACACCGAGGTAGGAGGGTGTCTGGGCTGGTGGCCACGTAACAGAGGGTTTTCACCTGACAGGAACTCAAACACACGGAAGCTTCTGACCTAAGACGGCATGCAAGCACTGGGCAGAAGCGGAAGCCAGGAAAGTCGCCCTCTTTACACTGTCCTCAAAGCTGGGACTCCGCAATGAAAATAAGTGCCAATCAAGTCTGCAAAATGTATCATGGGCCTTAAAACTGTTCGGGACTGGACTAGAAATGTGGGGCTGGGTTCTGTCCTCAGGAAAATATCCCGAGCAAGGGCAAGGAGTGGTACAGGGAAATGGGATCCAAATTAGTTACAATTGTATCACCACACAACAGATGGGGTATCATTCGGGTGCCGACCTATTTCCCAGGAATGTCTAAGAACAACCAATAGCAGTGGACAAGAAGTTAGCTGGAAAAGCAAAACACCAAACCTTTCATAGGGTGCTGATTCTGGGGTGAATAGATCTGCCTGGAAGTAAGTGACCCTCCCCCGGCAGGGAGTTTGGGGTGGATCCTCACGCCCCCCTGCACACTCCCCTACCGTTACATTCACGGCCGTGTTCACATGCACCCCTCCCTCGGGACCGCACACCCTTCACGGCCAGGAGAGCCCTGTGTGATTCCTCGCCGTTTCCCCGGGGACCCACCAGCAGGCGCACACTCCATTTAGCAAACGTTTGCTGAACGGGAGGAGAGGGGGTGGCAGACAGAAGGCGAAGGAAGAGGGAGGAAAAAGAAAGAGAATATTTGAAAAGAGAGAGTGAGAAGGAGAGAAAAGGAGAGTGATATAAAAATGATACAGATGAGAAAGTACAAGAAAGGGAGAGAGGGAGGGAGAAAGGAAGAGAGGGAGGGAAGGAACAAAGAGAAAGAGAGAAAGAAGTAGAAAAGTAGCCTGGCAAATCAGAATCCTCTCTTTTCTGCTTTTAAAATTCCCTGGGAGCAGACCCACTGCCCTGGCACAGAGGCAGTGGGTGCTGACCGGCCCCCTCCCAGGCGCCCACCGCCCCCTCGGGGCTGGGCAGGCACCAGGTCTCTGCTGCCACAGCCCTGTGAGTCAGGAGGAGAAGCCCAGGGGAGGGAAGGGCCTCTTCTCGAAGCCTGTTGTTATCTCCCTTCCAGCCCCAACGGGGCAGACAGAGCTGGCACTGGCAGGATGCCTCGTTCTCTTCACAAACACCGGGTGTTTTCTTGGGCACTGCTTACAAAAATTAGCCTGAAAACTTCATGCATTCCCACCCATACAGCAGCAAAACAACAACAGCCAGTCACCGCCAGAGGGCCGGTCTGGGCTACTCTGCCATTCTCACACCCGTGTCTGTCCCTAAATTCTCTTCTCCCACAGCATGGTGGGAATAAAGCCTGTCACCTCCACCAGAGTCAGACAAATACAAAAATCTGTTAAGGTCTGGGGAGTGTCAGAAGAAAGGAGAGGTGCTTTCCTCATCAAACCAACACTTACCCCTAAATCACTGGTTAGCAACCTTGGCTATCGGAGAAATAGCCAAGAACCAAAGCCAACAGGGAAAGACAGCGGCTGCATCACCAGAGAGGGGCGTTTGAGCTGGGCTCTGAAATATGCGAGGTCACGAAGCTGGACACGGGAGGAGAAGGGGGACATGCCAGCAAAACAAACAGTATAAACCCAGACACGGGGTTCTGAAAGTTCCAGGTTCCAGTAGATGAAGAATGGAAGGCGGGTGTGGCGCTGTCCGCGGTGCTGAAACGCCGCTGGGCACCAGGACAGCGCCGTTTCTCCAGCCCCCGGACGCCGAGGTTCCCCGAAGTTCCCTCTCCCTCCTCCTCATCTTCACCCTTTTCTTTCACGACCCCCTGGCGTATTTGTAGTCTCTGCATTCCCGCAGAAGCAAAGCAACCAAGGTTTATACTTCATAACGCCTGGAGTTGGCTTCGAGACCTAACAACACTTAGTGCCACCCCTCCAAACCTTAATTCTCCTGCCCCAGGAAGGTGGGGGAGGGCACACATCCCCTATGCCCCCTCTCCCACGAGGCTTCCCTAGTGCAGAGGCTGGCGCCTGGGTTCATAAAGGGGTATCAGCGGTTGGTCTTCACACTGGCAAGGCAGCGCCAGCCGGGCTGCTGGGGTGCACAGAGTGGGATGAGGCGGCCTGACCCATCAGGGGGTGGGGGTTCGGACTCACCAGGTGGCCAGTCATTTCTGGAAAGATGAAGAACCCCTTCCTTCCCAAAGGGCAGTCTGGAACTGAGTCTCAAAAGCATCGGGAAGCCCCGTTTTGGGGGAAATGGCTTGTCCACGGAACTGCTTTCCGTGAAGACAACGGAAATGTCAGGGTGAGTCTGGAACGTTATTAACCCCCCAAATCCTACAAGCCGCTGATGGCGAGCTCAGGTGTGCGACTCCAACAGGACAGGGGCGGCGGGGGCGACCCCCACTCGTGCACGCACAGCTTCCAGCACAGCGCCGCAGCCCAGCCAGCCCTGCTGAAAGTTCCAGTCTGGGCGCTTCTGTCCACACTTTCATTCCCCAGATCTAGACGGGGAGAGGGGAGGGTGGGAGCAGGAATTCATGTTATTGACAAACACCCTGGATAATGGGGGCGCGAACCGGCAGGTGGACTGCGTCGCTAGTTTCATAACTCTTCCTGCCCTCAAACCACTCCCTCACCTGCTCTGACCAATAGCAGGAGAGTGGGTGCGGCCACTCCCTTGTGAGCTCACCTTTAGCAGGCAGGCGGGTTTCAGCTCAGGCTCCTGAGAGCCTGCCCTCTGCCATAAAAACCACAGGACCCAAGAAATGGTGCCTCCTTCAGTCGGAGTCCCAGAAGAAGAAAGGAGGAGCACAGGAGACCGGGACCCCAGACTGAAGCCTGAAGACAAATCCGGCTGAGCTTTGCTGATAAGCCTCTGAGCCCACTTAAGACCTGCAGCCTAAGTCAGTATTTGGTGGCGGAAGCCAGAGTTACAGGGTTGTTTGTCGTGGGGCATTGCTGCCATCACAGAGAGCCCACACACGATCAGGATCCCGGGGGCAAAGCCGCAGCCGCAGTGAGTCCTGTCTAGGTGGAAGGAACACTTCCCGATTCCATGACTCAGTCACTACCTCTAACAGCCGGAGCCCCCTGCCTGCCGGGTTCCCCTCGCCGTCGCCCACCCAGCCTCCCTGCCCCTGACGTTGCCTCAGGGACGGCCTGTCAGCCGGAGGCCCTTGGCCACACTTTGCAGGAAAGCAGCCCAGGAAGGGAGACAGGCTGACACCGAATCTAGTCAACCGATCAACACACATTTGCGCTCCGCTCGCTCGGGCGGGGTCACCGTGGTGTTTTCCCCGTCCTGAACCAGACACACAGGCAGTCCCAGGGGTTGCTGGCCTCTTCTGTGAGTTCGGGCTTGTTTCTATGACAACTGCCGTATTGACAGCAAGATCTCCGGCCCCATGGTACCTCCATGGTGACCCCAGGAGTTGGCGGGGCCCTTAGGCACCTAGAGCAGGGGCCTCCGGCTGCACCTGCCTCTACGTCAAGTTCCTCGTCGTCTCCCTTGTACGGAGCGATCTGAACAGAAAGCCACTAACTCTAAGAAAATCACATTCTTGAATGCCAAGTGTCCGCTCTGCTTTACATGGGTTTCCTGTTTTAGTTCCTAAGTTCCCCCCTTCTTTTAAAAAGAAAGATTGCTCTTTTTAAAGATCTTATGTATGTATATATGTATGCATTTATCTATTTATTTTTAGAGAGAAGGGAAGGGAGGGAGAAAGAGGGAGAGAAAAACACTGATCAATTGCCTTTCATACATGCCCCAGCTGGGGACCAAACCTGCGACCAGGGCATGTGCCATGACTGGGAATCAAACCAGGGGCCTTTAGTGTTGCGGGACAATGCCCACTGAGCCACACCGGCCAGGGTAGTTCTTAAGTCCCTTTAAGAAGCGGGTATGATTGCTACAAATGAGGAAACGCAGAGATGTAAAGTCGTTTGCTCGAGGCACACAGCCGGGAGACGGTGGAGATGCACTTGAACCTAGTGCCACTTGGTACCTACCAAGTGACAGCCCAGTGCCTCCTGGGGCTCTCCTCACTGTCCCTGCTTACCACATCTGAGCCTCAGTTCTATCCTCTGCAAAATGGGGACAAGTGAGAACAGAACATAAGTATCTATTCGGCCTCCCACTGAGCACATTCCCAGGGCCAGGCACCTCACCTTCCCTCCTGCTGGGATTGTCGCAACTGTGGCCAAAAGGCAGGAGGGCAGATTACAGGGCTCTGGAGGTTGCAAAGGGTTCTCCAGAGGTAAGAGGTACAAGGTGTGGCCCGTTCACCAGGTAAACATGGAAAACGCCCCTGGGAGCCAGGTGCTTTCACCCCATTATCCCATTGGGTCTGCTGGTTAAGGACGGGGTGGGGGAAGGCTGCCTGAGCTCTAAACTGGCCCCACACTTACTAAACCTGTGTGGCTCAGGCAAGCCCGCCTCAGAGGTCCTGCCACATCTGCCCAGCCCGCTGGTTTCCAGCTCACCCTCTCAGGCAGTGTCTCAGCTCCAAGAACTCGCTGTCGCCCCCTGGAGTCCCCACAGCAGGAGGCTCACATCCCTGGTTAGCACTGCATCCTGATTTCATGAGGCTTTGTCAGCCAGCTCGTTTTTTGAGAGCTTGTTTGGAGGTTCTAGCAGGGGAGCGCAGCTACTCGTATACCCTTGACCGAAGACCGGTCCTCTCCTCTAGTTGGGAAGGTCGTCCTCCTCGACTGAGCGCGCAGCTTCGGGAGGGACGCACATGGACCGGTGAGGGAGGAGCCAGCTCGTTTTTTAAATGTGCATCTTTCCCGAGACCGTGAGGTCCTTCACACCAGCGACGACACCTCAGCCCCAGAGGGCAGCTCCTCAGCCGGGTGGCTTGTGCAACACACCCAACCTCTGTGAACCTCAGTTTCCTCATCTGTCAGCGAAACTAATGAAAGCACCTACCTCGAAGGGTTCATCAAGATAATGTAAAAGCCCCCGGATACACTGAATACCAGCCTATAAAATCCAATGTTTGGTGCCATGTGTCTCTGTCTGGAAGTTTCCATTGCTTCCATCAGCTGGAACATTTTTACACCAGTTTAAAAGGTGCCCAGGACTTAGGTTTCATTTGCATCCATTGTGTCCTACCTGCCCAGAAACCAAGCATGGAAAGAAAAAAAAGAAGGAAAAGAAAAATAATGGGAAGAAAAATCCCAACACTGTACCTGGAAACTGTGAAACGAATAAAGGACTGGGACCACTTGGGGAAAGAGGAGGCCCTAGGTCACTGGGAAACATCTTCCAGGGCCTCTGGAAACACCGGTGTGGAGGAGGAAGGGTCCTATGGAAACCCCGAGGGCAAAGCGGGGCAAGGAACAGGCTCTCACACCACGCACAGAAGAGTTTCCCGACAGCAGGGCTTCCAAGAGAAAAGCAGGCTGCTGTGTAAAGTGGTGATCGCCCCGTCGCTGGAGACACGCAAGAAGAAGGGTTGGAATTGGAATTCCTACACGAGAGGGAAGGTTGGAATGGAGTAGAAGCCAAGGACCCTTTTCTGCCTCCTTAAATGCACAAATGTAAAAAATACATAATTTAAAAGTTTCCTTCCAACTTGGAGGGTGTCTAAATCACATACTTGCTGAGATTAGGGCTTAAGACCTAGAGGGCTATAAATACAGTATGATGAAAAGCACCGCAGCATAATTTGGGGACCAATACAAAACCTCCCTCAAACAACCATCTGTCTGCTCTGTGCATCTCTGCGTCTGGTCTACCGAGTCTTCCCACACAGTGGACCCCAAGCTCCGGCACCAGGAAAAGTTATTCAGCGAAGGTCCCGGGGAGATGTGCACTATAACGGTCCAACTGCACGGAAGATCCTCACTGTAAAACCTTCCTTCTCCGGGCCAAGGCTGTGGAGCCCGTTCATAAATCAGACCCACCCTCTCCCCATGGCCAGAGCACCAGCAGAAGGCTTTGTGTCAGCTCCGAAAACCCTCATGCCGCCTCCTCTCCTTCTGGGCGGTAACCACCTACATGCTGAGTTTATGGAAAAGGCATTTGTTAGGAAAGTCAAATTCTAGAGTGACTGAAGCCTCACTCAGCCTAGGAGCAGTTTGCCATCTGGGTCTTCATTCCCCCACTCACCCCGTATGGAGTCCCTGCTAGGAGTCACCCGTGTGCAAGCGTGCGCCTGGGGACACGCCATGGAGAATCAGACATCGCCCAGTCCTCCGAGTGCTCACAGTCAAGTGCACAAGCTGAAGTTAATGAAGAGGGAGCTCTCCCAGTTCCAGCTCCAGGAGGGAATGGGCACGGCTTCTATCAAGGCAAAGGGCGTGAGCCTGGTAGGGGAGAACCTCCCAGGCCAAGGGAAAGCCGGGGGGGGGGGGAACTGCACCCTCCCATGTCTGCAGCCAGCACTCCCTCCTGTTAGCTGCTTATTTCCTAGACTGGATGCTCGATGAAGCATCCTAGGCCCCGTGCCATGTCCCAAGCCACCACCGCCAATTCAGAGCTGTCCTGTTGCAGAGCAAAGGTACGACCTGGTCATTGCCTCTCTCTAGGGCAGCGCACCTCAACCTTTCTTAGGACGTGCTTACAAAGACAGCCGTCCCCGCCCTTCATTCATGCTTTCACCTTCTGAGGTTTCAGTTGCCCATGGCCAACTGCAGTCTGAGAGTATTAAATGCAAACTTTTGGAAATAAACAATTCATAGTTTTAAACGGTGTGCTCTTGTAAGTAGCAGGATGCTATCCCGCTGCACCCCCCTGGGACACAAACTGTCCCTGTCCAGCATCTCCACACTGCACACACCACCCACCCGTTAGGTACCAGGTAGCTGTCTCAGTTACCAGTTGCAGCGTCTCAGTGCTTGCGTTCAAGTCACACTATCTTACTAAACAGTGGCCCGGGAGTGCAAGAGTGGTGAGGTGGGCAACTTGGGCACGGCAGAGAGAAGCCGTGTGTGTGTGTGTGTGTGTGTGTGCAAGGTAAAACACAAGACCCACACGGCTCAGCACTGCCCGCGGTTTCAGGCCTCCATGGGGGGTCCTGGAGCCCGTGCCCTGCAGGTAAGGGGGATGACTGTGATGTAAAAGTCAGCAGCATTCTCAAAGGGATTGGAGACCTCAAACACCACCAGATAAGCCAGCGATCGTTACCCTGCCAGCCTACTACCGTGTGACCGTGTCTGGCTGCAGGGCCCTTTAATAAAAGCTCCTCGGGGGCACCTGCTTGCTTTTCAGCACCACGGCGCTGTCCACGGCCCTGACTCTCCTGCGCCCGGAGAGGCCAAGTCCACTGGCGCGCCCCTTCCCAGGCAAGAGCTATCTTTCACTCACACACACACACACACACACACACACACACACACACACACACACAATTAGACTCCACGCAACACCATTCCGCTTGGGAGCCTTCAGAGCTCCAGCTAATAGATGTTACTAGAACAATTTCTAGAGGTGGTCGTGGCCGACACTTCAAAATGCTTTTCAAAATTTAGCAGCGCACTGGCTGGGGATTTGTTTCAACACACCACCGTGCTCACGTGTGTGGGCCGGCTGGTGATGAACGTCTTGCATCTTCCTGTCTTCTTGTACACGGGTTCCTAACCTCTGTCTGGCCCGGGCCTCTCACCGCGCCCCCCATCTGACTTAAATGAGCCTGACAAGTCACAGAAGACATCTCAGCTCCTTGGGGTACGAAGGCAGGGAAACAGGCAGCATACTCACAGACAGGCTGAGCGCCCCTCAGAATCGCGACAGGCTCTCACGGTTTGCACACATCTGCACATCAGTGTAACTACTCCCTCGGAGGTGACTCCTACTTGATCTGTCTTCCCTGCTCATCTTTGCTCTTTGATCTCAAATACACACCCACCTGCGCACACAGTGACACACCATACAGCCACAATTATACACTCACACAGTCAATTATACAAACACATACACACACGGAAGCACATGTTAACACACAGATTTCAAATCAGATAGTGATTTTCTTAGCAGGCGGACCAGCCCGTCTACCCTCCCTGCTTGACTCTGAGCTCTTCACTCCTCCACGGGACACGGCAAGAAGCTTTCTGTGCCCGAGTCTCTGTGAGCCTCAGTTTACCTTTTGGAAAATGAGAACAGCACACCCAGGCTGCCTCACAGGGCCACCCTGGAAGCCAAGTGAGAGGCGAGAGGCCACGGAATTCCTGCTCAATGCCGGGATACTCTGCAAAATCACCCGTGGCCAGTCCTCATGCAGTTTTGGTTTTTAATTCTTCACCACCATGCGGACGCTCCTGTACCCCCCGCCCCCCCACACACACAACTGGGCCACCTCGCCTGGGGTGGCTCTGTGGGGCCAGGAGCGTCCCCAGGGCCAGGAAGCCATGTGCCTTTGTTCGCCCAGAGCCACGCCCAGGATGGTACCCACTTAACCACAGCGTCGGGCACCAGAAACAGCCCCTGCTAAGCGAATCCTCAGCTGTGCCATTAATTTTTTTTAAAGCCACACGTGAAACAGAACCTTATAAATGTTTTAAACAGTCCTCGGAGGTTGAAGCTAAGTTTCTGCTTTTTCCTCCTCTCTGGCAGGCTGCTGCGCCATCTCATAAACAGGCCGAGGTGGGAAGGGGAGAAAAAGCACCAGGCTCGGGATCGCCGTGAGCAGAGCACTCGGTCTTTCAGCCGCCCCCTGCCTGTGTCCACCCTGCGCCCCGCCTGGGTGCCCCTGTCCTCCTCTGTTCAAGTGTCCACTCTCCTATCTCCGAACGCTCTGGCAGAGCTGGGACCTTGTCCCCAGTGTGCAGACGAGAAAGCTGAGGCTCACCGGGGCCCAGAGTGGCCCCGCACCAAGCAGGCGGGACTTGAGGATGCAGCTCAGACCCGGGCCTTGGTCCAGTTCCCAGCCCCTGGCTGCCAACACCGCAGCCGTCTCCACGGTCTGCTCTCATTGCATCGCCGAGGGGCTGTGCTCGGAAGCACAGGCGGGCTCCCACAGGCTGGCTTTCCTTCTGTTTCTCCAACAGGCCGAGGACCCCTCCTCCCTGCTTCCCTCCCCCTCCCAGGCCTAGGCTGGGGGTCCCTGCTGTTCCTGCTCTGGCCTCCAGTACACCCCTGTAACATCTCCTACCCTTCGTTGTGATTTGGGGCTGAAATGTCAGTCTCGGCTGCATCCTGGGAAGCTGAGGACGAGGCCATGCCCTTGCCACCTTCCCTGACACCCAGCACGATGCCAGACACAGACCAGGGGCCTTAGTCACATCCACTCACCAAATGCAAGCTGCCCACCAGAGTAAGGGGGCCGCATTTGGAAAGCCCAAGCCCCGCCCACCCACTTAGTGGCATTCTTGCACCTGGCACAGCATGTTCACCATCAGCAACAGGTCCTGAAGAGCGGAAGGTCCTGGACAGGAGCCCCTGCCACGGCCATCCGCTCTGGTTTGTTGTTTCTCCTTGAAACCGCAGACCTTTCTGGCTGGAATGGGCCATGAGGGCCAAATGAAACAAATGCCAGGGCCACTGGCTCGGGAGTCAACGTCACTGTCAGCATCTCTTCTCCCTGGGGCTACTGATGCTGCGGGACCCCCTCGCCGGGATTCCCTTTTGCACGCAGGCCGACCACTTGCCTCACACAAGGGACTGAAGCAGCAGGGCCGGCCAGCAGTTCTGAAGCCCTACCATGTGCCTAGCACTCACTGAGTGCTCAGCCAGGGTCTATATGGATGCTCCAGGGTCCTGCCAAGTGGCCAGGGTTATGCTCACTTTGGTGTCAGGGTGTGAAGGCTCAGAGAGGCCACAGAGCGGGGACACCCACCCAGATCACCGGGTGCAAAAGTGTGGCCCGTTCAGGTCCACCCCAGAGGGTGACAGCGGGAGGCGGGTGACCGCCACTGCCACGCAGACTGAGAGCTGTATGAGTGCCGTCCCCCCAGACCCACCCCAGAGGCCTTCTGTTCAACTTCCTTCTTGGAGATGGGGGTCCTGAGAGGACCATAGACGCAAGGGACCCAGGGCTCCTAACTTGTCCGTCACTGCATCACCCCACCCCATCACCTGCCTCAGCTCCCCAGGGTACTAGGGTTTGGAAGTCCCAAGAAAAGGACCTGCCCATTCAAACATCCCAGACTTTGCCACCACTGGGCTGAGCCTGAAGCAGGCCCCCGCTTCCGTCGACTCTCAGTGAGCTACACTGTGCAGGCGTTGGTCCCTGACACCTCCCTGTCTCAGAGCGCAGGGATGAAGGACGGGTAAGAGGTGGTCCCCACCCGCAGGAGTCATGCCTCTGGAGGGGAACTGGGCACAGCTCTGCTGGCAAGACCCGAAGCTGCGCCCAGGAGGGAATTCCTCAGGGAACGTTCAGCCCCGAGTCGGGCAGAATGCGGGGCCGTGCTGGGTGGGCAGGAGGCCTGTTGCCTCCCAACCTTCCTCTCCCCTGGGTCTCCAGCCAGTGCTCCAGCCTCTAGGAGCTCCATGCGAACGATGCCTCCCTCAAAGGACTTCTTAGAGGGTTCAGTAAAACAAGGTTTGCAACACGCTGGGCAGGGGAGTGGGAAATGCCAGTTCCTCCACCTACCCACGGCTGCCCTCTGGCAGGTGTCCAGACCGGCCACCCCCGAACCTGGATTTTGGGTAAATGAGGATGCTGGGCCCCTGTCCACAGACCTTGGGTATCACCCTGGAGCGTTCCATCACACCCAGAATCCCGCCCCCAGCACCTGGCTGCTCTGGCACCTGCCGCCCGAGCCCCACGGGCCCACAGCCCTCAGGATCGGTTTGGTGCCACTCTGGTGCCAGGCAGGCCATGGGGCCGACGCCAGGTTTCCTGACGGCGAGGCCCTCAGCTCCCCACCCAGAGACAAAGCGGGTAGAGGAGGGGTTCTTTGTTCCTGGCCACACCCAGGGGCCCCGGCGACAGCTCAGCTCCCGCTTCCATCCTGGCCCCAGCGTTAACCCTTCCAGGGCCACGGCCAGCGGGGGGCAGGTGAGAGCGTTTTTAGCGGCGGAATGGGCGGGGCCCTCATCATGGCGCTGTCTCCAGGTCCGGACTTCCATCCCAACAGTATGGGCAGAGAGTGGGAGCTGGCGGCCCATCTTCTTCCTTTCTCTGTCACGGAAGAAACTCGGCGGCGAGGTGCAAGAACGGGAGACCACGGGCACGAGGCTCGGCTCCAGGGCCGGGGGAGGGGGTCCGGACCCGCGCCCCTCCCTCTTTTGTTCGGCTCCGCGTCCTCCCAGGCCACGCCAAGCTCTAGCTGCTGGCACATCTCCTGGCGGGGAGGAGGCTGCAAGCCCAGGGACCAGAGGCTCCAGCCCCGCCCCATCATGTGGGGCTCCCCCCTCTCAATTGTCCCCAGAGGCTGGGGGAGGGGGGTTGCAATTGGAGACCAGCCCCGCCCCACCCGCTGCGTTGCGGAAAGCCTCGGGGGGCGCCCCTGCCTTCCCAGGGGGATCCCGACCCTGGCGGTGACCACCCCCACCCCACAAAGAACGGCGGGGCGGGGCAGCCAGACTTACCGTGATGTGCGGGATGCTCTTCTTGCCCTGGTAAGACATGGCCCCTCTGGCGCCCTCAGCCCGCGGGTGGACCAGGGGGCTGTCTTTAGCTCTGCCTGGCTCTCTCTAGGTCGCGCTCCCGGGGGGCGCGGTGACAAAGCGCGGGAGGAATAAAGAGAGGGATGGAGGCTTGGCGCCCGGGGCTCCGACGCGCCACCGCCCCGGCTCTCGGCCGCCGCAGCTCCGGCTGCCAGCACCGCCCGGCGAAGGGGCGGGAGGAGGAGGGCGGGCGAGGGCGGGAGGAGGGCGCTGCAGACAGACAGCTCCTCCCGGCGGCGCAGCCCAGCCCGATTCGCCCCTCTCGGCTGGAACCAGGAAGCGCTTCTCTTCCGATTCCTGCCACCCCGCCCCCGCCTACCAAGCGCCCGGCCCCAGACCCCCGCCCCCAGCACACACCCTCGGCGGCGCCCCGGCCTAGCTCTCGCTCTCGCTCTGCGGAAGGGCTGGTGGGCAGGTTCTTTTAAAAGCCAGAAAAGGCCTTGCGATGCAAAGGCAGAGCGTGCGGGCAGCACCGCCGCCGCAGCTTCTTGGGGGAGGGGGAGCCGGGTGCCCAGGACCCGCCCAAGCTGCTAGAGCTTTCTAGGCCCGCCAGGACCGGGCGAAGAGACGGCCCCTCCTGCCTCTCCTACCCAGATTCCCTTTGTCCACGCGCCACTCCCGGAATAAAACGAGAGCTTTCCCATCCCCAACTCCCAGCCTTTCTTCAAGCTGTTCTCTCTCCCTGACGTCCTACCCCAGACAAAAGCTTAGCCATTCTCCCAGACTCATCTCCAGTGGCTTCTCCATAAAGCTTTTCCCAACCACTCTACCTGCACCCCCATCGCTGAACCAGCCTCCTGAGGTCTCAGCAGGAACCTCCTGCTAGAGGGGGGCGTATGGAAAGGGAGTATAGCAGGGACCCAAGAGACAAGGCCCTGATTAATGGCTGACCTGCTGTACCCCCTGCATCAGCTGAGTCATCAATGCCAGGCCACCAGGTCACCACCTCAGCCTTCTTGCCTACCACTCCGTGACAGCTCGGAGGGCCAGACCATTGGCACTGAGGCCCCCACACCCGCTAGAACAGACTGGGAGACTGCAGGAGGAATGGGACACACCGGCTCCCAGTGGAGAGTGGAACCAGACCCCCGCAGCCACGACCCAGAATTGGTCCGAGGAGAGGTGGGCAGGGGGCCAGGACATAGCTTGATAAACTTAATGACAAGGGGGGAAACAGAAGTAAGCAGAAGAAAAGGGGGGGGTCGCAGCAAGCCCTCAAATCTCCAGGCAGAATAAAACGCTGACCTCTGCCGCTCACTCTGCGCCTGTAAAACTCCCACCTGCAGGTGCTGCCAAAAGATCCACCTTCTTCACTTCCCAGAGGGAGGGTGTCCTTGGTGTGGTACGGGACCCCACCACGACGCAGGCTGGGGCTGGAGGCCCCTACCTTCACCACCACCCCGAGGCCGGTCCTTCAGTCCAGGACAGCAGGCCAGAGAGGCCTGAGCCTTAAACATGGAGGTGGGATTGTAGCTTCGCAAAGGAGAAGCAGTTTAGGATTCCGGTAACACTAGGCCACAATTTTCCCGTCTCTCAGGTAGGGAATTGAGGCTGTCAGAGGTGAAATATCTCAGGTGCAAAGATTTCAGCTGCAGCGGAACCGTGTCTGGCAGCCAGCTTCCTGCATCCCTGGTCTAGAGCTCATTCACTCCCCTACGCTCATTCATTCACCTCTGCTCTGAGCTGGGTCCTAAATCCCTGGTGATGACCGGAAATTGTGAGTGAGGACACTCTCCCTCCCCCGATACCTACATTCCCTCCCTCGGTGTTAAGTCCTAAATCCCCTGCACCAGGGCCTCTGCGGGGGTCAGTCTGGACAGGAATGTGCCAAGGCTGGGGACGAACCCACATGCGTAACGGGGGAGGGGCACCGGTCCGCCATTGGCCAGACAGCTGCTCCCAAGCAGACTTCCCGGGTACAAAGCCCCCGCAGTAGCCCAGCCTTGAGCCTCGGAAAACGCTGCGCCGGCGCCGCAGAAACCCCTCCTCCTCCCCAGGGAAGAACTCTATGGGCGGAGTGAGAGCTAGCACCCTCCGCCAAGTGCAGGAGCTCCAGGCCCACCCCAGAACCAGAGCGGAGCCCTGTGGCTGCTGGTCCACAGAAAGTAAAACGCTCCCCCCAGGGAGACGGCTAGGCCCTGCTGAGCTCTCCAGTCTGGAACCTAGAGTGCTTCCGGAGCCCTCCGCGCGCCCGCGGCGCCGCCTTTGTCCTGTTGGGGAGAAGCCGCGGAGAAAGGGGAGAGGGGGCCCGGCGTGAGTGGGGGTGGGGACAGGGAGAGGCTGCGGAGCCGGCCCAGGCAGGGCTGGGGACGATGCTGCCGCCGGTTAAAACTGCCCGCAGCTCCCCGCCCTGCACAAAGCACCTTCCCCTCCCTGGTACCGCGCCTTGCCGGGGACCTGGCGGAAATATCACCCTTATTTCACCTATGGACAAGCTGAGGCTCAAGAGGGCGAAGTGCCGTGGTTGGAAAGCAGGGTTCCCCGGTATTGACCCTGGCTTCTGAGGCCGTGGCCCTGAGGCCTCCCTTTTGGGCTGGGAAGCATGGATCCCAAGCGAAATGGGCCACCAGAGAAGCGAAATGGGAGGAGGAGAAAAAGAAGTGGTAGAAAAAAGGAGGCGGGACTCTCGATATCGCCTTACCTGGCCCCCACCCCGTGGCACCCTCTCAATGTAGACCTCCCCTTCGTGGGGCGTGAATTCAGGACCACGGAGAGTTCCCGAGTTTTGCGGACCGACGGTCTCAGGCGGGGGGCGGGGGGCGGGGGGCGGAGGGCAGGAGACCCGCCCGTCTACCGCTGCTCATCCAGGAAGCCGCCCCAGATTTCCGTCCCGATCAAACTCTGCCGCCGCCTGGCTGGCTCGCTTTATGCCTCCCATAGCATTTAAGGGGACATGGGTTAATAAAATGACGATAATGCAACTCAACAACCAACACTTACTGAATGCTCACCACATCTTTAATTCTCACAGTGAATCTGGCCTGGGGTGGGGAGGGAGGGCGCGCTGAGCCAGGACCCCCCCCCCACCAGCGGTCTGGGCCCGGAGTGTTGCTGAGACATCTACTTCTGAGCTGCGCCTACGGCCTGGGGCCCTGGGTGCCCCAACTTCCATTTTCCGGACACCTGGCCCTCGCCCTCGCCCGTACATCCCAAAGCTGTGCCGTCTGTCCATCCATCTTCCCCCAGTTCCCTAGCAACCTCCAGCTCCAGGGAGAAGATCCACAGAGCCCAGGGCCTGGCGTTCCTTCCTCCTGATGCTTTCCCACTTTGGGGGAGGGGGATCCCCGAAGACGAGGAGGTTAGAGACTCGGGTTCAAATCCCCACTCTGCCTCCAGCTTGCTCTGGAGCACACTGAAGTGAGCTCTCTGGCGACGTGCTGTGGGACTCGGGAGCGGCCCCTGAAGATGCCGGGGCTTGGGGGTACGTGGCTTCCAGTTCTACCTACACCTTTAGCCAAATCCTCCCCGCGGAACGCACGAGGCGTGAGGCTTCTTCCAGTTTTACACCGTGTGACCACGGACATACCACTGAACCTGCCCCAGAGCCTGGCACGTAGTAGGTGCTCTATAGTTACTAATGAGTGAGTGCATAAATAAACGGACTACTGCGGAGCGGCGCTGCCCTTTTCACAAAGCGGAGAATGAGGATACTTGGGTTAAATTCTCCCCGAAGGTCCCTTCGCGTTTCAAGGGTCCATGTGGCAGCTTAGCCAACTTACTTCCCCTCTCAGAACCTCGCTCTTTTTGCAAAAGAGGAGGGGGGCTTGGATCTCGAAAGACCTTCTGCAGGCTCACGGACTATGCTGGCCACTCCTGACCCAGCCGCTCAATCTCTCGGAACCACGACGGAGTGGGGGTGGGGGAGGGGCCTTCCGTAGCTCTCCCCAGCGCGGTGGCGGCTGCCCCAGCACTCAGGCCTCCGCGCTGCCCTCCGGCGACCCCACTCCCAGCGGCCCCGAGGGCCCCGCCCCCTGCCCAGACCGCGCGAGCCCCGAGGGTACCTGGCCATTGTCCCGGCGGAGTGGCAGGTCGCGGGGCGCAGGGCAGCGGATGCGTAGCGCGGGCGGCCGCTCATCGCGCTCGCCCGGTGAGCTGACCACTGAGCCCGAGGGCTCGCTCACGTCGCTGGCCGTGTCCTCGCTGCCGCCGGGTCCCGGCAGGCCGACGGCGTCCAGCCGGCCAGCACTGCGCGGCGTGCGCGCGGAGCCGCGGCGGCCCACGCTGTACGCGTCGAAGTCGATGGTCTTGTTCTCGTAGGCGCCCTCCACCGCGGCGAACATGCCGCCGTACTTCTGGCGCGGGGTCTGCGCCGCGCTGCCCGGCCGCGCCAGGTACACGGGCAGGTCGTCCTCCGTGTTCCACGCGCGTCGCCGGTCCGCCATACCGGTCCGAGACCGGCCGCCCGCCCGCGGCCCTAGCCGCCGCCGTGCGCCGTGCTCCGCGCTGGGTGCGGGCCCACGGCGGCCCAGGCGCGACTGCGGCCTGGGGCGGGGCGGGGCGGGGCGGGCGCGCGGCGGGGCGGGACCGGGGCGGGGCCTCTGGGCGGCAGGCGGCGGGCGCAGCGGCCGGCTACAAAGGACCGAGGGGCGGGGACCGCGGCGCGGGGGGGACGGTGACGTACCCGAGCCGCAGCGCCGAGGGCGGGCAGCCGAACCGCAGTACCCTCGCCGCGCCCCCACTCCCCACCCCCAGGCCGAGCGTCGGGCTCGAGCAGAGCCAGGGGTGGGGGCTGCGTGCGTGCACACACACTCGCGAGTCACAAGCAGGTCGGTACTAGCACACCAGACAATCACGCCACACTACCACGTGAAAGATGCACAAACATTACATGGCACATATTCTGAATCTATCTCACACCCCCCCAGAAATTCTCAGTCGCCCTCCCCTGCGCAAACACAGCTCACACCGCAGTTTACTGCCCAGCCAGAGAGACGCTCACACCGGGCCCGCGGCCTTCATTCAGTCAACACCGGTGTGGTGGACGAGCCCCGGCGCCCGGCATGTTTTGGGTGCTGCGGACAGCGCCGTGAAAAAAACAAGCCAAGTCCTGCCCCAGGAGATGGCTTTCTGAGGGGGAGACACATGCACTGTGCGTAGCGGGCAGGAGGGAACAGCAAGGCCAGAGACACGCACAGGACCACATGGCTCGGACAAGAAAAGCACCCTGTGCCCGTCTGTGAGGCTCTCTCCTGCAACTCCCACTCCACAAAGGGGCTTCCACACACACCCCCAAAGGCAAGCTCATAAGGCGACTCCATCCACATAAACCCAACAGGGCTCCCACACACATCCACACCAGGGATCAGGGACGTGGGGAATTTAAATAGAAACACTCCAGAAAAAGACACTAGAGGTAGACCACCCCCCCACACACACACACACAGTCCTGTCAGTCACCCAGGCAAACAGTCTCCATAGCAGGGTTCACCTCTCATGGCCCCCATACAGCCCACCCTTGCTGAGCAAGGAGCGGGGCGGGGGGGGGCGCTCCCTCTGCCCAGGGCCAAGGAGGAAGGCATGGGGGCCTGGGGGCTCTTTGCTGGGGCTCCTCTCAACCCCCCTCCAAGGCCAGGGCAGTGTGTGTCCCCTAGACACCGACCCTTGTTTCTCCATGATTGTTATCAGGCGGAGGGGCCTAAGGGTCTCTGGGGAACCCGTGGTCCCAGCTGCTCTTTCTGGACAAGGGAAACCACCAGCTGCCAACCCCCTCCTCAGTGAGTCCAGACACAGCATCGGGACTGGTGGGGACCAAGGCCAAGAGCATCGGTACCTCTTGGCTCTGCGGCCCCATGCCTACCCGCCCCAACCAGCCTCTCCCCTGCCAGGCGCTGTTCCTTCAGCACCACTCCTCACAGCCTCTGGGAGTCCCAGACAGACACAGAGGCGCGTCCTTCCTGTGACGGTGACCTGGGGGTGAAGACTCCGGGGATATGGCCCCATGGCCTCGGCTGACACCCGCCCACCTGCACTCACTGTTACTGAACTGAGAGTGGGCTGGTCTGCGCTGCAGGTAGGTGTTGTTTCCTCCCCACTGAGCAGGTGAGGAGACAGAAGGAGACTTCACTGCGGCTCAGCCAGGCCCGGAGTGCAGTGGGCATTTAGCACTTCCCTGTGCTGGAGAAAGTAGTGCTGGGAGCGCGCAGACGAATAATTATGTAAGGTCCCTGCCTTCAGGAAGCCTCTGGTACCGTAGGAGAGAGAGAAAGTGCTAAACACGAACTGAAACGGAGAACATCACCACCACCGCCCCACCTCGGTCGGCTCTGCCCTACTCGCCCCGCCCCCAGCCTGGGCTCCTGCCTTTTGTCCCCGGGCACAGGCACAGATGCGTCACAGATGGTCCTCTCGAGGTCTGCAGGACTCCAGGTTGCATGTCAAGTGTTTTCTCTTTTTTGTCAATCCCCACCTGAGGACACGTTCCTTGATTTTAGAGAGGAAGCGGCAGAGAGAGAGAGAGAAACATCAAGCATTGCCTCCTGTACACACTCCAGCTGGGGATCGAACCTGCAACCTAGGTATGTGTCCTGACCTGGGGTCGAACCTGCAACCTTTGGGTGCCCAGGACGATGCTCTGACCAACTGAGCCACCCGGCCAGGGCACATCGCAAGGGTTTTCAACTTTTCATTGAAAACTTCTGTCCTGCAGACACTACTGTTCCGAGCACATTCCGGGCAAGGAAATTCCATGCTGAAGACCGCGTGGAAACTTCTAAAGCTCCAGAGATATTCATAGTGACTGAACGCGTAGAAATATCAGAGAATCCAAGAATCCGAGTTCGACAGCATTTGGGGGCTCGTTCTGTAGGCCTGAACCTGCTCCCAGCATCTTGAGGAGAGCGACTCCTGTGCTTTGTTTAAATACCGCTGGTGATGGAGACCTCACTACTTTGCAAGAAAACCCTTCCCATTGTGAGAGAGGGCCAGGTGGTTGTCAAGATAGGAGGGAGTGACCCGAGGAAGGAGGAAGGGAAGAGCGGCCGTTATGCAGGAGCAGGAAAGGACGCTGGTTCCCACCCACAGAGAGCTCCCTGTAGGCCGAGGACATTGCTGGCACTTCACATGCAGTGACCCCCATCAGCCTCGCAGTGGCCTTTGAGGTGGGTGTCATTTAACCCATTTTATGGATGAGAAAACTGAGGCTCAGGGAAAGAAGTAATTTGCCTAGGGTCACAGCTGGTAAATGATGCCACTTAGGCATTAAAGCAGGAGTGTGGCCCCAGACTGCCCGTTAACCAGTGTCCTTCAGCCTCCCCCAAGCAGCCTGCCAGAAGAAGTCCCACTGGGAGAAAGGAGATATAGGAATGGACTGGTGTCATTGGAATAGTTTAGATTTCTGATTTAGAATCCTGTCCTCCACGCAACGTTGGGCAACTAATCACTCAGGGTTCACCCAGCACGGCCTCAGGGCACCTGCCATGTGTCTGATCTCTGTGACTCCTGCCCACGCCTCTCTTTGTCCTCGGGGGTCTCTGCTACACACCGTTCATTTCTACATGTTACGTCCTGCTTCCAGGAGCCCGTGTGGCACGTCTGTTCCCGGAGGGCAGAGGAGGACAAACCTCACACATGCTGCTCAGCGGGAAACAGAGCATGGGGTACACATGGGAAATGGCCACCCCGCTGGCAGGGAGCCCGAGGGGAGCAGCTTCTCGCAGAGGCAACGGAGGAAAAAGCCCAGGACACGTGCTTGAAGGCCACTTGGCCGGAGGATGGCCTTCCCCACCCTGTCCTCTGGGTGGGAGTGCTCTCCAGTGAACTGAACCATGACCTTTGGTGAAGGACAGGCCAGGGGCTCTGCTGCCAGGCCACGAAGCCTTCCCGAGTGATGGCGGGGAATCAGGGCGGGGCACTGTGTCAGGTGGCACCGGGGCCACTCGGCTCCCATGCACGTTCTCCAGCAGGGCCTTATTTTGAGGGGGGCAAACAACAGAAAAATGTATTTTTTAGAAACATCAGCTGTAAAAAAGAATGTCTTCCAAAAGAGACAGAAAGGGAATGGCAGTTTCTTGTTGGGTGTGTAATGCTGTGAGCAAGCCTGCGAGGCGCATAGTGGGTCGCCGCACTCGTTATGGATATAAGAAGAGAGGCTGGGGGACGTTCAGCAAGCTGCCTGAAGGTAGAGGGCCGGCCGGTGGTGGAAATACAGTTCAAGTGCAGCCTGTTTGATTTTAAAACGTCTGGGGGTTTTCTGTGGCCTCCAAGTCAGTTCACAGGGGACTGCGGCAGGCAGGAGGATGCCCCCTGCCCAAAGATGCCCACGTGCCAACGCCCAGAACCTGGGTACCTGTGGCCGTTCACGGCCCAAGGGAATTCACAGAAGTGGAAAAGTTAGGATCTTGAGAAGGGGAGATGATCTTGGATGACCCAGTTGGCCTGAGGTGACCCAGAGGCCCTTAAAGGTGAAGGAGGGAGGCAGGGGGTCAGAGTCCGAGGCAAAATGACAACAGAAGCAGGTGCCAGCGTCAGCGAAAGACTCGAAGAAGTTGTGCCGTTGGCATTGAGGGCTGAGGAAGAGAGCCAGGGCGGAGGAAAAGAGCCAGAGCCGAGGAACGCAGGCCGCTTCTCTAAGTGGACTCTCCCCCCCAGTCTCCAGAAGAAGCTCAGCCCTACCAATGCCTCGATTTCAGCCCAGGGAGGCCCCGTCTGGACTCCCCGTCTCCAGAACTGTAAGGGAACAAAGCGCGCGCTGCTGAGGCCCCGGGGTTCATGGCGATTTGTCACGGCAACGACAGCAAACCTGGACAGGCATCCGGGGACGGTGAAGAAAGTCACTACCTGTGCAGAGGGGACTGACTTCTGCGAAGATCGTTTATTCCCCGTGCAAATCAAGAGTCTCGGGTTCATTAGGGTCCAAACGCTTTGCAACAAACCATTAACAAGTTAAACTTTCAAAAGAGAAGATAACTTTGTGAAAAAGCACATTTTAATGTACAAAATGACACAAACGATACATTTAAGTAACATAGAAAAATACCTCTTAGTACCAGGAGAAAATTTCAGCCTCCTGTCCACGAGGCTGGGCCGCTGTTATAAACCCTGCACCCCAGAAGGAGCGGCGAGACCAGTCAGCGCCGGTCAGGAGTCCGATGAGCATCCTCAAGGACGGACTGCTCGCTGTCCCCTGCAGGCAGGGGTGGGCAGCCACCGCCACAGCACCCAGGGGGGTCCCGCAGAAGAACACCCAACAGGAAGGGGGTTGGCGGACCACGGTGAGGCAAAGCGGTACTTCCAAAGGGAGGGGCAGAACTTGGACTTCGAACATCCGACCCTGTGTGTGTCAGCAGGCACAGGCCACAGCGGGGCCCTCTTGGAATTGCGCAATTGCAAGGTGTAGAGTTCTCGCTCAATTTCCACACCAACGTCTGTGCTTCACAGCTTTGCGGGATCCCCGCCCGGGATGCAGCTTGGAAGAGTGAGGAGGCCAGGGCGGCTCTGCCTCAGTGAGCCAGAAAGCCTAGTCCACCACCCCTGCCAGGGACGCCAAGTCCCTTCCCTGCCTCGCACACCTGGACTGCGGGAGAGCATCACAGTCGCCCATTGCGGTTCGGTGGCTCCCGCCCTGCCGTGGGGCCGACACGCATCGGGGCATCCTCAGAGAGCAGGAGACGGCTGCCTTCACCACCAAGCACCAACGGGTGCTGGGCGCTTCGGGAAACACAGGTGGTCTCACGAAGGCTCATGCCTTCCTCGGTGTGTCCCCGGAGGACAGTGAGACTGAGGCAGGTCAGTGACCCTGTCCCAGCGGCACACAGCCTCCGCCAGGGTCACAGCTCAAACCCAGGGTGTCTGGCCCAGGACGCATCCCCGTTCCAATGGAAAGTCTAACAGTTGACAGTTGTAACACTGCTGCTTTGATGCCTGTTGTCCCACCCCTTCCAGTGACACGTTTGCAAACACTGTAATGTCACTACTTGAAACAGAACATATTGACACCGAGTTGATATCACGCTGTCAGCCATTTTTAACAAGTCCATTCATTTGTCTATTTGTCTTTCTCTTGCTTGTTCTGTGACCAGTAAAAGCAGAGCCTGATGACGGATTCCGAAGGCAAAAGCGGTGGTGTTGGAGCCGGCCTGTGGACGGGGCTACCTGTGCCATTGGTCTCTCCAGGGCGCTGTGTCCCGCACTGAGGCCAAGGATGCAGACACTAGGTTTGGACAGGAGCTGTGCAGGCTGAAACCAGAGTCGGATGAGGGAAAATCTGACAGAATAAAGAAGTCTGATCCTTCCACCAAAGCCTGTTGACTTCTACAAAGCGGATTTAGGACCAAGCCAAGCACTAAATTTTTCTGGAAACCCTCATAGAACATGAACAGGACTAAATACATTAACAAACCCCAGGGGTTTCTCCTTCCTCCTCCACCTCCTCAAGACACTTCCAGAGAATTTCCAAAGGATTTATTTCAAAGCCAGGAGGGAACACAGTTGGCCACCAGTGTAAAAGCCGAATGGAAATTCCCTATGTGCTCACATGCTGGTGAGTTTGTGTATCGTAGTGGTTATCTGTTTCTGAGGGATTTGAGGGTGCAAGCAAGTGTACCCAAGAGGCCCACCTTGTGGGCCTGTCACATCACAGCTGCGTCATCCCAGCTGCCACATCACTGTGCTGAGATCAGCCACCTCGAGCTGGTACCCAGGTCCTGCCCCAGTGGAGCCGAGTCCAACAGCATGTTGAGCATTTAATTTTCATAAGGACCATTAGCTGCTTAAAAGCACCTCTCCAGGTGAGGTTACAAAGCCCAATCGCGGTCAAAAATGTTCCAAACACGAGAAGTCCCCTTCTGTCAACTCTGAGTGCACATTTCTTTCTCCATGAGAAATAAACACAAACACGAGTCTCACACGGAAGAAATGCACGGCGGCAGCTGAAATTTGCTTAGTGCAGGGTGTGGGAGAGCTGGACGGGGCTGTGGACCATTGCTTGATGGCCCTCCCCCGCTCCCTCCCCCAGCTGCCCACCTGAATCACTGTGGGTCCTGGCCTGGGCCCCACCCAGGATAACCTGCTTTAAGGGGCCTGGTGTTGGTTTTTTAACCACCTCTGCAGATGAGTTCAATGTGCAACCAGGGTGAAGGGCCACCACTATGGACCAAGCACAGTTTTCACATCCTTTCACATCCTACAAACAGCCTGGGGAGGGGGAGTGTCAGAGCTACACCCAGCCCCCCACTCTGAGCCTCCCAGCCCAGGCCCCTTCCCCTGCCAGGCCCTGTCTGAAGAGAGAAAGAAACTGCTGAGGATCTAAAATATGTCAGAAATGTCTAGCACCCTGTTCTCAGAAGAGACCTGAGCTCTCAAGAAGTTTCCCACTCCAGACCTGGAATTTCACCCAGGAATTAATCAAGAGCTGTGATCTCTTAAAGGGACCTTACCAGTGTGAAGGTAAAAGGCCCCCGCGAGTTCATGAAGTTTATCAGGAAGTTGCTGAGCAGCACAAATAGCAAGAAAGGACCTTGTCTTTTGAAGTATCTGGGTCCCCGCTTCTCTGCAATGATGGGTGAGTAACTCATAATCTCGTCGCAAAGCACGTAATAAACTTTTGATCAGCTTATTCACTTGAGTTTCACGTGGGGAAACGGGGGTGGGGCACTGAAACCCCATCCGTTGTCTCAGCCTTGCAGAGACTCAGGTAAGTCTCCATGACACCCCGGGATACGGGGCTCCTCCGGCAGTAATGGGGGCGTGGAAGGAATTCCTGGATTTCCTTCCTGTTGCCACGTGAACCTCTAGGGAGTGTAACCCCTTAGAAACTGAACTGCATGAGGCCCAGACCGAGAATCCCGCCCTGGCAGAGCGGACATCGAGGCACAGCGCGGGTGGGGAGGACCCTCCGTGAAAGGCAGGACGAGATTCAGCGCCCCCTGCCGGCAAGTGACCAGCGATGCGTGCGCCGCTGAACCTCTGTGCATCAGTTTCCTCACCTGTAAAGTGGGCAAAGGCGGCCGCGTTCCTACTAACAAAGCTCCAGGTCTCCCAATGGATGCTTCTGGGTCTACTGTCGCAGTGCCTGCACCGCTGGCTGCTTGACAAGGGCTGTGGCAGGACCACTCCCAGCACACAGGTGGCGGCACAGGGCGCCTGGGTCCGCGGAGCCAGCAGACCGGCCGCCTGTGCGCCCTCCGCGGCACCACACCTCTCGCGGACCTATTTTAAGAACACTGCCGAGAACTGCGTGGGGAAACGTTGCCATGCCAACTCGCTGGCTGTTGCTAATCATAATCTTGAGTGTGCAGTACAACCATCTGACAGGCAATTCTTTCCTCCCTTAGCCTGGGGGCCTCTTCCAAGTTGTCATAAGACAGACCTCCTTGTTCCTAACGGCACACAGTAGGTGCATAACGGATATGCACCGAATCGGGGACGTGGATAAAGCGTCTGCATGACACTGACTGCCGCCAAGGGCTTTCCCACCGATTTATCCCTGAACGCTCCCGGCAGGGGCTGCGCAGGTGTGCTCTGACCCCATTTACCAGGTGAGTCCACTGAGGAGGGGCAGTGACTGTCCCGTGGTCCCGGGGCTGAGAAGTTGCAGAGCCCAGCTGCAGCCCGGGGATTCGGGTCTGTACCCTACTCTCTTCCTCCCACGCCAGGTGGGTGGTCTCTCAGCTTTCTGTCGCGTACAAGTCAAATCCTGCTCGCTTCTGCAGAACGGACAAGTTTGTTATAAAGTGCTTTTCCGTTCACAGTCCCATTTCACCCAAAGCCTGACGGGAAATCTGCGGGCTCTGCCAGGGCCACACCTGCCTCTGTGATGTCCCTCGCGCAGTAGGCAGAGCTGCCCCCCAGGGGCGCAAGGGCCATGCAGCAGCTCAGAGGCCTCTCTCAAGGACCTGCACAGGGCAGTGGGCAGAAGGGGCAGGGTGGGGCAGAGTGGGGCCGAAGGGACAGGGTATGCCCCGGTCATGACCCCTGCACCTTCTTCTTTTGTCTCCACAATAATTCTGTGAGGTTGCTGGGGGTGGTCCCCTCTCCCGTTTTGCTCTGAAAGGTTATGGACGACCGTGGGGCAGGCGAGCGGCAGAGATGGAACTGGAACCCAGTCCAGGCACTTGCTGGATGACAGTGGGCACAGCACCGGGCCTCCCGGCAGACTCTGAGCCCTGGGCGCAGTGCCTCTCTGAGCCTCTGTGTCTCCACCCAGAGCACGAGGGTGTCGACGGGGCCATGAGATGGTGAGCAGAGGGGGCGACCTGAGAGGGCGTGGGGACCTGACACCTGCCAAGCTGGGTGCGCCTGGCGGTCGGGGAGCAGGGCGGACGCGGGCCAGCCACATTCAGCTCCGAGTGCAGCCGTGAGGATGGAGACCCAGCATGGCCAGACCCACTCCTTTCCCAGGAGAAGCCAGACATCCAGAATTTCATGAGAAATCTCTGGGCTGTGAAATGCCACTGCTAACTCCAACATTAACAAATATGATACTGGGGGGGGGGTGCCCCATGTTCATGGCAGCATCTGTCACAGTGGCCCAGAGAGGGGAGCAACCCAGCTGCGTGTCAACAGGCGGGCGGCGAACAAGATGTGACCTCTCCACACAACGGACTTCCAAAGGAAGGTGACAGCAGGTGTGAAAGTAGGGACACTGTGCTCAGTGAAGTTAGCCAGTCACAAAGGGACAGAGAGCGCATGATCCCACTTACATGAGGCGGCTAGCACAGTCAACCTCACGGAGACAGAGAGCAGACCGGTGGGGGCCAGGGCTGGGGGAGGGGCCGGGGAGCTAGAGTTTCATGGGGACAGAGTTTCAGTTTTGTCAGATGGAAAGTTCCAGAGATGACGGTGGGGACAGTTGCCCAACACCGTGAATGTACTCAACGCCCCTGAACTGGGCGTTTAAAAATGGCTAAGATGGGAAATTTGATGTCATGTGTATTTTATCACGACTTTTTTTTTGAGTTAGCCAAACAAGACATGTTGGTGAGCCCGGCCCGGCCCAAGGGCCACCCATGTGCCTGCTGTGGGTGAGGGGTCTCTGAGCTCGGTCTCAGGGGACAGGCAGGAGCTCTGCAATATCCAGATGACGGCTAGGATTATTTTGAACCACTGTCCTGTCTACCAGAACTCCGAGTATAATGAACACTTCTGGCAGAGAGTGATCCTGAGCGACGAGCGAGGACTCACATTGACAATTGACACTGATCCCTGACGCTTGGGAAGTGTCCTGCCGTGTCTGGGCACTTTTGCAGCCACTAGCTCATTCAGTTGTCACAACAAAACTACCGAGTAGGCGCTAGGACCCTCAAACAGATGAAGAAGTGGACGTTCGAGAAGGTAAGTAAACAATGTGTACAAGGCGACACAGCTTAGGCGTGGCCGGCCGGCCAGGCCCTCGGGACTCCAGCCCCGGGCGCCTCCACCGCCCCGTGCCAGCGCGCGCAGGCTTCGGACTGCCAACAGCCATCCCTTGGCCACCTGGTTGGTGTTAGACGTTCCCATGAATGACTTGAAATAGGAAGATGTTGTTTGGCTTATAACTCAGCTCCCCAGGAGGGACCACGAAACACGGGGCCACCCCTGCTCCGCTGGTCAGTGGGGAGGCGTGTCTGTATTTTTGAACTTGATGTGCTTGCTTCCTAGCCACCTCCTTTCCTGCAACGACAAAAGCAGGCAGATGAGTTCTTAAAGGGACCGTACCAACCATGTGGCTTCGGCAGAAAGCCATCCAAACGCACGAGCCTTTGAGATGCTGGGAGGCCCACGAGCATCTCTGACTGTGGTGGGTTTAAATCATGATGTCCATGCACAGTGCATCAGCTACTCTCTTGATGGGCAATGTCCTCTTTATGAGGGGACAAGGGCACAGGAGGCCTGTGTGGAGAGCGCAGGGGAGCGAGGGCCGCAGGGTGGGAGTGAGGCTGGGAGGGCGCACACTGTGGCAGTCGCTGGGATGGCTAGCGCGGGGGGCAGTGCAGTGCAGTGCTGGGGTAGGGGAGGGCTCCCTTAGTGAAGAATGAAAGGAAGGAGTAGAGGAGGCGGAGGAGGAGACTGCGTGGAGACGGTGGTATTTGAGCAGAGACTTGGAGACGAAGGGGAGTTGTCTGGCCAGGGGACACAGCTTGGGCGGACACCAAGAGGTGTGAGAGAACGTGAGCTGGGAGAGGCCACCAGCGAGGATCAGTTTGCCAAGAGGAGCCTTCCCGGGTGCTGCTGGGTCAGTGGATGTGCTAGGGTCATTGGTCTTCAGGAGGGGGCCCCAGAAGCATTAACCCTATCGGAGAGCGGCCTCCCTTCTCAGTGCACTGCTGACCCCATAACTGGGGCCGCCCAGGTGGTCTCCAGAGATGGGTAATCATGGCTCACACAGGTTCACGACCCCATCCACGAGAAGGGTGTTGGTGAGGAGACCTGCCCAACGTCACCCCGTGTGCCCTGATATTGGAGCAGAGTCAGACCTCACTCACTAGGTTATTTGTTTGCATAGGTGTTTTTAAGTCTGCTTTTAAGAATGTATTACATTAGCCCTGGGTGGTGTGGCTCAGTGGACTGAGCGCTGGCCTGTGAACCAAAAGGTCTACAGTTCGATTCCCAGTCAGGGCACATGCCTGGGTGTGGACCACATTGCCAGTTGGGAGTGTGAGAGAGGCAACCACACCCTGATGTTCCTCTTCCTCTCTTTCTCCCTCCCTTCCCCTCTCTAAAAATAAATAAATAAAATCTTTTAAAAAGAGAGTGTATTACATATATTTTGTAAGGTTCTTTCAATCTTTTTGCTTGAAGGAAGTAAGAGGAAAATAAGTTCAACTCCAAGCATCAAAGCTTATAGGACCCTTGGTGCCCAAACTTCACTATGCATCAGAATCACTTGGAGAGACTGATGGAATCAGTCTCCAGGAGGTGAATCTCAGAGACCTGTGTTCCCAGCGAATTCAATACTCATGTGTTAATCTGGGTAATTCTTCTGCATCCAACTCATGCGTTAAGTACCTGGCATCTGGGTACCACTCCCTGATGGTATGCTTCAGGTGATGGATGCTTCAGTCTGAGGACAGAGAAAATAGAAGTTGGTTTTACCAGAATTAGAGAAGTGATCCACACACAGGAAGTCATATTCTTTTCATACACCTTGCACAAAATTGGTGCTCAAATCCTTACATCCATCAAGAAATGAACGTACCAACACTTTCAGGATGAACGAATAGCACAGGCTCATCTCTGTAACCCCTGAGGGTTTTAACTCACAGATGATACTTCCTGAGGAGGTTACATTTTAAAAATTATAACAGTACAAATATATTCAACCTCTGAGAGATGGCTAGCAGCTGCAATAAATAAAAGAAATCATGGGGGGGGAGATAACATGTAACGGGGATTCTAAAAAAGACTTTACAATAAGAATACTTAGAATGCTCGCATGTATGCTACAAAGGGAAAATAGAGTAACTGATGTAAGACCTCACTGGGTAGGTCAAACAGCAGAGTGGACACAGACGAAGAGAGATTTAGTGAACTGGAAGACAGACCTGAAGAACTCGCTCAAGATTCAGCAGAGAAAGACGAAGAGGTGAGGGATCAGGTAGAGATGACGCCAGACTGAGTGGTTAAGAAGGACTTTCTGAGAAGGAATGTTTGAGGTGAGACCCAAATGACAAGGGAAATCCAGCCAAGGAAAGGAATGGGAGTCAGGTGTCCTTGGCAGAAGGGGCAGATGTGCAGCAAGCTGAAGGTGGGAACAAGCCCGGCAGGGACAGGCTGGCAGGCTTGAAGAGAAGGATGCAGACGGCTGAGGCTCAGCCCCGTGTGAAGCCAAGGGAGCAAGAGGGGAGTGTGATCATTTGTGCAGCCCGTGCGTGGTCCTCCAGGGCAGATGGGGGTGGGGGCGGTTAGCCAGGAGCGCACTTCAGCCGAGGGTGGAGAACTTTCTAACAATGAGAGCTAGGCACTCACTCACTCATGCCCTCATTCATTTGTTCATTCATTCCTTCACTTGCTCGTTGCCAAGTGCCTACTACGTGCCAGGCACTGTGTTCGGGGCGATGGGAAATGCTGAGATGAGTAAACACCGGAATTTTTGTCCTCAAGGGCTCACAGCTGAGGGACTGAAACAGGCAGGTAAACTGTAACGCCGGACGGAGGGGAGCGCTGGCTTCCCACACACAGCAGTGACTGCGGAGACTCAGAGGAAGGAGTCGTGAAGGACACCCTATGGAGACGCCACGGCGACTTCTTGGAGGAAACAGCGAGCTCACTGCCTGCAGATGTGGGGATAACAGGGAGGACTTCCGCACTTGGGGGAACATGGAACCAGCGGGCCCTAAGGTCCCTCCCAGCCCTGTGACTTGATGATTGCAGAAAGCCACGGCAGACACCCACGGGCCCCGGGGAGTAGGAGAGGGCTGGGCCGCGGCCTCTCTTCATGGCCCGGTGGGGGAAGCAGACTAACGAGCAGAAAACAGTGGAGATCCCGGGCAGGGAGACAAGCCCTTCGCAGGGAGGAGGGAAACCCTTGGGTCTCAGGAAATGAGGGCAAAAATGGGGACACTAGTCCATGCCCTACTTCACTCCAGGCCTCTGTGAGGGCAGAAGCCCGGGACGGGAGAATGCGCTCTGACAGGAGGCGCCCCTGCGGACGCGACTGTCCTTGACACCATTCACTCAGCTTCCCGGGTCATGCGGCCCTGCCGGGAGGTACGGGGGAGACGGGAAGGTCACACCAGAACCGCTTTGCCACCGCCCTTCCTCTCGCTCTTATCGGTACATCAAAGCGGTGCTGCCCGACCTACTTTGCAGATGAAAACTGCCTGGAAAGTCCAGAACCGTGCTCTCTGCTCTCCCTCCTGTCCCCCCTTCCCCTGCACCACCCTCCCCCAGCCCAGACTGCTGCCGGCTCTTACCTACACCCCTGCGGCAGCTTCCCAACCGGGCTCCCTGCTTCCAGGCCAGCCCCCGCCAGTCCTCTCTCCCCGCAGCAGCCAGAATCCCTAGGAAGCTGATTCTGTCACTTCCAGGACCCGGTGACGTCCGCCCCTGCCCACATGTCCCGTCCCATCTCTTGAAATTCTGCTTCACACAGCAGCCACAAGAACTCCTTGCACACGGAGCAGCACGCTGGCCTTGCAGTGTTGGGTGTGCAGGGGTGGGGTGAGCGAGCGAGCCACTGACGGCCAGGGCTCCCAGGGTTAGGAGCTTCCTTTCCACCGACTCTTCATCACGGGCAGTTTCGGGGCCAGAAACAGTTTCCTTCCCATGTGCCCTCCTCTGAATGGAAGGCCAGCTCGGTCAGTTAAGCAGCTGCCTGCTCCCGGTGGCGGGCTGGACCCCGGGCGGAGCACTAGGGACTTGCACAAGCTCTCAGGAGCCTGCAGGACAGGACAGGGTGACCAGTGATCAGGACCTTGGGGGGGAGGGGGCCCAGGGCACCGGGTAGGAGGACCAGTGGGGGCAAACCCTGATAATCCACAAGTTCCAAGGACGGCAATCCTGGACCACACCTACTACGTGGCAGCCACCACCCAGAGTCCTTGACGGGTGTCACCACATAGAGCCCTCATAGCTCCCCGTAATTCACGTTCCTTGTCATCCCCATTCACAGAGGAGGGCTGGAGGCTTAGAGAGAACTTCCCCAAAGTCCCACGGCTGGTGATGGGAGCTGCTGGGATTTTAAAAAGGACCATGGGACTCAGGGGCCACAGAGGGGCCGTGGCCTGGCCAAGTGGAGGGGGAGCCGCTGCTGAGCGGGACCAACAAAGGACATTGAGCCTGGCTCTGCGTGATGCGATTCTCGTGGAGCACAACCCCGCTCCAACTTATTTCCTCAGGGAATATGCCCCACCTTTTTTTTCAGGTAAAGGGAACCAAATGCAAAATGCATGATTTTCCTTCTAACCAAAAGCCTTCAGACTTTGGGAGTCTACTCGATCTGCTCCATCTGGCCACTAATTCGTTTTCACACTTTTCAGTGCTCTGTGTTTATGATTCGCGGTGTCGTATAAACAGGCTCGTGCGCATCACAGCGTTTTGATTAGAATACTAGTGATTCCCACGACATCACCTAACGCGAGCCCTCATATAATTAACTGAGGAAACAGACCCTCGGAGAGAAAGCGGCTCTGTAGCAATTACCCGGCTCCATGTTGCCTGAGCTGAGAATAGCTTCCCAGCTTTCCACCAACGTTCTCCCCACTTTGCCCCTGCCACCACGCCTCCAGAACCTTCTATGTGCCCACAGTAGGGCAAGGAGCTGTTTTGGTGTTGGGGGGAAATAAGCCGAAGACCCCACTCTCAAGCTGCTCACAGTCGTGTGTGTGTGTGTGTGTGTGAGCACACGTGTGCATGAGTATGCCTCCCTGTTGAACTTGAGAGTAGCACAAGGCCCCCGTTTCTCTCATTAACGTCTCCCCGGAGCTGATGGGCCTGTCTCCCTCTTTCTTGTGAGCGGGTGGGGTTTCCTGGCCCTGCTCCAGGCCAGAACGCCCCCTCCCTCAGGCACTGGGAATGCGTTTCCTCAAACTCGTCTTGGATGTGTCCTCGTCCTAGGGCTCAGCCCTGGGCCAGGACTCAGGCCCCCTGCACAGTTTTGACTGTCGGGGCTCCCGTTTGCCCCCACCACCAGGCAGCTCTCAGTCCTCAGCGGACACGGCCCGGCGTCCTGCAATGTAACTGAGTCCTGCCACCGTCTCCCTGGACCTAGCATCAGACCCCACGGGCAAAGGGCCCAGTCCCAGGCTGCCCCCACTCTGGCAGTCGTCCCAAGCCCAGGTTCTTGCCTATGCTTCTAACAGACTACAAATCGAAGGTCCCACGACCCCTCCTCAGGTTCGATTAACTTACTAGTGGGGCTCAGAGAACTGAGACACATTTACTTACATTAGCCAGCTGGTGACGAAGGTACAGAGAAGACGTGCACAGGGCAAGCTCCAGAGGGGTCCTGCACACAGCCGCTCTGTCCCTGTGGAGCCTGGGGCGCACCACCATCCTGGCACGTGGGTGCCTTGTGGTTTACCAACCTGGAAGTTCTGTGCGCCCCGTCCTTTGGGGGTTTAGTGGAGGTTTCACTCCGTGGGCACCAGTGGTTCGATCCCTGGCCACTGGCCATGGGGCTCTGGTGCTCTGTCTGGGGCGACACCCTGGCCCCCGGCCCCACCCTCAGGTTACCTAAGGGCTTCCTGAAGGACAGTCATCTCATCGGCATAATGAGATGTGCCATCGTCACTCTCAGCACGCAGGAAATTCCAAGGCTTCCCGGAGCTCGGTGCCAGGGACAGAAATAATATCCTACGTTAGAGATCAGACTGCGCGGAAAGTCACCTGTGTGTGGAGTTAAGGTGAGGTCTGCCAGAATGGGTATGAAGCCACTGAAGGAGTGTGTTTCGTGCACATTCGAACCCTGGAGCTGGGCTCCCTTTAGACTCACGGAGCCTGGTTCCAATGAGCCCTGCTCCCCCAGTTTCTGCAGAGGGGTGGGGGGAGCAGGAGGAGAGGCTACGTCCCCTGCCCAGAGCAGCCTGAGCCAGGGCATCAGCCACCAGGCGAGAAGAGGAAGGGGCAGGTTGCTGCTCTCAGGTCCTGGAAAACGGGGCATAGCGGTGAGCAGGTCAGTGTTAGTGACTGGCTCTCAGGGGGAAAAAAAGGCCTTGATGTTTAGCACTTGCCAATGTCTGTGGTGTGAATACTCCCAGCATGGCCGTGATGTGAATGCCCCCAGCATGGCCGTGATGTGAATACTCCCAGCGTGGCCGTGGTGTGAATGCCCCCAGCATGGCCGTGGTATGAATACTCCCAGCGTGGCCGTGGTGTGAATATTCCCAGCATGGCCGTGGTGTGAATACTCCCAGCATGGCCGTGGTGTGAATACTCCCAGCATGGCCGTGGTGTGAATACTCCCAGCGTGGCCGTGATGTGAATACTCCCAGCGTGGCCGTGGTATGAATACTCCCAGCGTGG